>NC_071113.1:1337500-1672500 GCF_024256425.1 Clarias gariepinus
ATTTAAGCACCTGAATGAAAAAATGTACAACTTTTACAGAGCCAGGCCTATAATGCTTTACACAAAACAATGGGTTTAGATTCCTTTATGTTGAAGCTCATATTTCACAGAATGAGGATATGGTCCTCTTTTGGGTAGTATCATCTGTGTTTCAAATGTTACTAAATTAAGTGTGTTCTACATTGTATCACTGAATGTTACCCTAATTGTTGCACATTTACTACATTTTTACTGTAAGTGCAAGCAAGTTGGGGCAACTTTCAACGAATTTCCACTGCAAAAGACAAAGTGTGGATCTGCAGGCATGCTACTTGCCTAGGTTTGAACAGCATATTACAAGTTTATAAAACATGGATAAACTATTCCACATTTAGTCAGTAAAATGCATGATTAAACTAGTAAAAGTTTTGGTGTGCCAATACCACAAAGAAACCAAAATTGAACTACATCCAATCCAGAGTAATAACTGTATCAATGTGTGAATCACCTGGTTCCTTACCATGGAGTAATAGCCCATCATCACTTCTATTGTGTGAATGGTGTGGGTTGGACTGTGAACCACCTCAAAATGTGGGTGGACCCTGAGCATTTAAATGAAACATTGGTAAGCCATAATTCTTCAGAATGAAATAGTATACAACTGGTTAAGCGTCAGGGCAAAGTTTTTGAAAAAGTCTACAGGTAAATTTTGACACAATTCAGTGGGAAATAAGGCAAAAGAATCTACATAGGAGTCTGTTTTATTGTCAAAACTGATACCCCAACAATGGTGCTGACCTTCTAAAATAAATTGGTAAGTGCTATTTGTTGGGGTGATTTGAGTTGACCTGAACAAAGAACTGTCCTTTTTGTCAGTTAATAATTCAATTTAATTTTGGCCAACATTGAGCAATTTCAACAGGAATCACAATTAGATTACTTCAAATAGGAGCACTGATTTACAGCAGATTCATAAGTGCTTCTCTTTGGGGCAGTCTCATCTGTGTCTTGGACTTTTTCGTCTTCTGTGAATTCTTCTGTAGATTTTTGTAGATACCCAATGAAGAATTTCTACAAAAGAGGTATGTAATGATTCTATTCTATTTTGCTTTTATTTCTGATTATTCTAAGTGAACATTGAGCAAAGTAGTAGGTTAGCCTGATGGTCACAATTGATACCCTAACAATGGTTCTGACCTGTCTGAATTATTTGGTAAGTGCTATTTGTTGGGGTAGTTTTTAGTGATTTAAGCAACTGAATGTAAAGAAGACCTTTTACCTTTTAAGAAACTACTTACTGTATATAATATCAGACTTCAGATGTCTTCAAAATAGATTGAGATCGCTTCAAACAGCAGCACAGATTTCATAGATTCAGTAAGTGCTACTCTTTGGGGCAGTTTCGTCTGTCTATGGAACATCATTTCAGTGAGACCAGCATTGAATTGCTGAATGTTACCCTAACTGTAACACATTTACCTCATTTGTAATGTAAGTGCAAACAAGTTGGGGCGACCTTTGGTGAGTTTCCACTGCAAAAATGAAATCTAGCTCAAGTAAATTGCTGATACAATCATGAAATTTTGGACAACATTTTCCAACAAAGTATCTTAAATAGTAATCACAATTAGATCACTTCAAATAGGAGCACTGATTTACAGCATATTCATAAGTGCTTCTCTTTGGGACAGTCTCATCTGTGAGTCACACTTTATCTACCTTATTTAACAACTTCAGATGTTCTGTAGATGTTGGTATATGACAGCTTTTTAAAATTATCTACAAAAGCTGTCATGTCTTTGTATTATATATATATATATATTTATTTGGTAGGCTACTCATTGAACATGAAACTTCATAGAAAAATATAACTTTTTAGCAGTTGGCATCATTATCACAGTTGATAACAACCCTAACAATGGTTCTGACCTGTCTGTAAAATTTGGTAAGTGCTATTTGTTGGGGTAGTTTTTAGTGATTTAAGCACCTGAATGAAAAAATGTACAACTTTTACAGAGCCAGGCCTATAATGCTTTACACAAAACAATGGGTTTAGATTCCTTTATGTTGAAGCTCATATTTCACAGAATCAGGATATGGTCCTCTTTTGGGTAGTATCATCTGTGTTTCAAATGTTACTAAATTAAGTGTGTTCTACATTGTATCACTGAGTGTTACCCTAATTGTTGCACATTTACTACATTTTTACTGTAAGTGCAAGCAAGTTGGGGCAACTTTCAACGAATTTCCACTGCAAAAGACAAAGTGTGGATCTGCAGGCATGCTACTTGCCTAGGTTTGAACAGCATATTACAAGTTTATAAAACATGGATAAACTATTCCACATTTAGTCAGTAAAATGCATGATTGAACTAGTAAAAGTTTTGGTGTGCCAATACCACAAAGAAACCACAATTGAACTACATCCAATCCAGAGTAATAACTGTATCAATGTGTGAATCACCTGGTTCCTTACCATGGAGTAATAGCCCATCATCACTTCTATTGTGTGAATGGTGTGGGTTGGACTGTGAACCACCTCAAAATGTGGGTGGACCCTGAACATTTAAATGAAACATTGGTAAGCCATAATTCTTCAGAATGAAATAGTATACAACTGGTTAAGCGTCAGGGCAAAGTTTTTGAAAAAGTCTACAGGTAAATTTTGACACAATTCAGTGGGAAATAAGGCAAAAGAATCTACATAGGAGTCTGTTTTATTGTCAAAACTGATACCCCAACAATGGTGCTGACCTTCTAAAATAAATTGGTAAGTGCTATTTGTTGGGGTGATTTGAGTTGACCTGAACAAAGAACTGTCCTTTTTGTCAGTTAATAATTCAATTTAATTTTGGCCAACATTGAGCAATTTCAACAGGAATCACAATTAGATTACTTCAAATAGGAGCACTGATTTACAGCAGATTCATAAGTGCTTCTCTTTGGGGCAGTCTCATCTGTGTCTTGGACTTTTTCGTCTTCTGTGAATTCTTCTGTAGATTTTTGTAGATACCCAATGAAGAATTTCTACAAAAGAGGTAGGTAATGATTCTATTCTATTTTGCTTTTATTTCTGATTATTGTAAGTGAACATTGAGCAAAGTAGTAGGTTAGCCTGATGGTCACAATTGATACCCTAACAATGGTTCTGACCTGTCTGAATTATTTGGTAAGTTCTATTTGTTGGGGTAGTTTTTAGTGATTTATGCAACTGAATGTAAAGAAGACCTTTTACCTTTTAAGAAACTACTTACTGTATATAATATCAGACTTCAGATGTCTTCAAAATAGATTGAGATCGCTTCAAACAGCAGCACAGATTTCATAGATTCAGTAAGTGCTACTCTTTGGGGCAGTTTCGTCTGTCTATGGAACATCATTTCAGTGAGACCAGCATTGAATTGCTGAATGTTACCCTAACTGTAACACATTTACCTCATTTGTAATGTAAGTGCAAACAAGTTGGGGCGACCTTTGGTGAGTTTCCACTGCAAAAATGAAATCTAGCTCAAGTAAATTGCTGATACAATCATGAAATTTTGGACAACATTTTCCAACAAAGTATCTTAAATAGTAATCACAATTAGATCACTTCAAATAGGAGCACTGATTTACAGCATATTCATAAGTGCTTCTCTTTGGGGCAGTCTCATCTGTGAGTCACACTTTATCTACCTTATTTAACAACTTCAGATGTTCTGTAGATGTTGGTATATGACAGCTTTTTAAAATTATCTACAAAAGCTGTCATGTCTTTGTATTATATATATATATATATATATATATATATATATATATATATATATATATATATATATATATATTTATTTGGTAGGCTACTCATTGAACATGAAACTTCATAGGAAAATAAAACTTTTTAGCAGTTGGCATCATTATCACAGTTGATACCCTAACAATGGTTCTGACCTGTCTGTAAAATTTGGTAAGTGCTATTTGTTGGGGTAGTTTTTAGTGATTTAAGCACCTGAATGAAAAAATGTACAACTTTTACAGAGCCAGGCTTATAATGCTTTACACAAAACAATGGGTTTAGATTCCTTTATGTTGAAGCTCATATTTCACAGAATGAGGATATGGTCCTCTTTTGGGTAGTATCATCTGTGTTTCAAATGTTACTAAATTAAGTGTGTTCTACATGGTATCACTGAATGTTACCCTAATTGTTGCACATTTACTACATTTTTACTGTAAGTGCAAGCAATTTGGGGCAACTTTCAACGAATTTCCACTGCAAAAGACAAAGTGTGGATCTGCAGGCATGCTACTTGCCTAGGTTTGAACAGCATATTACAAGTTTATAAAACATGGATAAACTATTCCACATTTAGTCAGTAAAATGCATGATTAAACTAGTAAAAGTTGTGGTGTGCCAATACCACAAAGAAACCACAATTGAACTACATCCAATCCAGAGTAATAACTGTATCAATGTGTGAATCACCTGGTTCCTTACCATGGAGTAATAGCCCATCATCACTTCTATTGTGTGAATGGTGTGGGTTGGACTGTGAACAACCTCAAAATGTGGGTGGACCCTGAACATTTAAATGAAACATTGGTAAGCCATAATTCTTCAGAATGAAATAGTATACAACTGGTTAAGGGTCAGGGCAAAGTTTTGATTTTGACACAATTCAGTGGGAAATAAGGCAAAAGAATCTACAAAAGTGTCTGTTTTATTGTCAAAACTGATACCCCAACAATGGTGCTGACCTTCTAAAATAAATTGGTAAGTGCTATTTGTTGGGGTGATTTGAGTTGACCTGAACAAAGAACCGTCCTTTTTGTCAGTTAATAATTCAATTTAATTTTGGCCAACATTGAGCAATTTCAACAGGAATCGCAATTAGATTACTTCAAATAGGAGCACTGATTTACAGCAGATTCATAAGTGCTTCTCTTTGGGGCAGTCTCATCTGTGTCTTGGACTTTTTCGTCTTCTGTGAATTCTTCTGTAGATTTTTGTAGATACCCAATGAAGAATTTCTACAAAAGAGGTATGTAATGATTCTATTCTTTTGTGCTTTTATTGCTGATTATTGTAAGTGAACATTGAGCAAAGTAGTAGGTTAGCCTGATGGTCACAATTGATACCCTAACAATGGTTCTGACCTGTCTGAATTATTTGGTAAGTGCTATTTGTTGGGGTAGTTTTTAGTGATTTAAGCAACTGAATGTAAAGAAGACCTTT
This sequence comes from Clarias gariepinus, assembly GCF_024256425.1. Classification (NCBI taxonomy): domain Eukaryota; kingdom Metazoa; phylum Chordata; class Actinopteri; order Siluriformes; family Clariidae; genus Clarias; species Clarias gariepinus. Next base: position 1,342,692 of record NC_071113.1, read on the forward strand.
TACCTTTTAAGAAACTACTTACTGTATATAATATCAGACTTCAGATGTCTTCAAAAGATTGAGCAATAGATTGAGATCGCTTCAAACAGCAGCACAGATTTCATAGATTCAGTAAGTGCTACTCTTTGGGGCAGTTTCGTCTGTCTATGGAACATCATTTCAGTGAGACCAGCATTGAATTGCTGAATGTTACCCTAACTGTAACACATTTACCTCATTTGTAATGTAAGTGCAAACAAGTTGGGGCGACCTTTGGTGAGTTTCCACTGCAAAAATGAAATCTAGCTCAAGTAAATTGCTGATACAATCATGAAATTTTGGACAACATTTTCCAACAAAGTATCTTAAATAGTAATCACAATTAGATTACTTCAAATAGGAGCACTGATTTACAGCATATTCATAAGTGCTTCTCTTTGGGGCAGTCTCATCTGTGAGTCACACTTTATCTACCTTATTTAACAACTTCAGATGTTCTGTAGATGTTGGTATATGACAGCTTTTTAAAATTATCTACAAAAGCTGTCATGTCTTTGTATTATATATATAAATATATATTTATTTGGTAGGCTACTCATTGAACATGAAACTTCATAGGAAAAATAAAACTTTTTAGCAGTTGGCATCATTATCACAGTTGATACCCTAACAATGGTTCTGACCTGTCTGTAAAATTTGGTAAGTGCTATTTGTTGGGGTAGTTTTTAGTGATTTAAGCACCTGAATGAAAAAATGTACAACTTTTACAGAGCCAGGCTTATAATGCTTTACACAAAACAATGGGTTTAGATTCCTTTATGTTGAAGCTCATATTTCACAGAATGAGGATATGGTCCTCTTTTGGGTAGTATCATCTGTGTTTCAAATGTTACTAAATTAAGTGTGTTCTACATTGTATCACTGAATGTTACCCTAATTGTTGCACATTTACTACATTTTTACTGTAAGTGCAAGCAAGTTGGGGCAACTTTCAACGAATTTCCACTGCAAAAGACAAAGTGTGGATCTGCAGGCATGCTACTTGCCTAGGTTTGAACAGCATATTACAAGTTTATAAAACATGGATAAACTATTCCACATTTAGTCAGTAAAATGCATGATCAAACTAGTAAAAGTTGTGGTGTGCCAATACCACAAAGAAACCACAATTGAACTACATCCAATCCAGAGTAATAACTGTATCAATGTGTGAATCACCTGGTTCCTTACCATGGAGTAATAGCCCATCATCACTTCTATTGTGTGAATGGTGTGGGTTGGACTGTGAACAACCTCAAAATGTGGGTTGACCCTGAGCATTTAAATGAAACTTTGGTAAGCCATAATTCTTCAGAATGAAATAGTATACAACTGGTTAAGGGTCAGGGCAAAGTTTTTGACAAAGTCTACTGGTAAATTTTGACACAATTCAGTGGGAAATAAGGCAAAAGGATCTCCAAAGGAGTCTGTTTTATTGTCAAAACTGATACCCCAACAATGGTGCTGACCTTCTAAAATAAATTGGTAAGTGCTATTTGTTGGGGTGATTTGAGTTGACCTGAACAAAGAACCGTCCTTTTTGTCAGTTAATAATTCAATTTAATTTTGGCCAACATTGAGCAATTTCAACAGGAATCACAATTAGATTACTTCAAATAGGAGCACTGATTTACAGCAGATTCATAAGTGCTTCTCTTTGGGGCAGTCTCATCTGTGTCTTGGACTTTTTCGTCTTCTGTGAATTCTTCTGTAGATTTTTGTAGATACCCAATGAAGAATTTCTACAAAAGAGGTATGTAATGATTCTATTCTTTTGTGCTTTTATTGCTGATTATTGTAAGTGAACATTGAGCAAAGTAGTAGGTTAGCCTGATGGTCACAATTGATACCCTAACAATGGTTCTGACCTGTCTGAATTATTTGGTAAGTGCTATTTGTTGGGGTAGTTTTTAGTGATTTAAGCAACTGAATGTAAAGAAGACCTTTTACCTTTTAAGAAACTACTTACTGTATATAATATCAAACTTCAGATGTCTTCAAAAGATTGAGCAATAGATTGAGATCGCTTCAAACAGCAGCACAGATTTCATAGATTCAGTAAGTGCTACTCTTTGGGGCAGTTTCGTCTGTCTATGGAACATCATTTCAGTGAGACCAGCATTGAATTGCTGAATGTTACCCTAACTGTAACACATTTACCTCATTTGTAATGTAAGTGCAAACAAGTTGGGGCGACCTTTGGTGAGTTTCCACTGCAAAAATGAAATCTAGCTCAAGTAAATTGCTGATACAATCAAGATATTTTGGACAACATTTTCCAACAAAGTATCTTAAATAGTAATCACAATTAGATTACTTCAAATAGGAGCACTGATTTACAGCATATTCATAAGTGCTTCTCTTTGGGACAGTCTCATCTGTGAGTCACACTTTATCTACCTTATTTAACAACTTCAGATGTTCTGTAGATGTTGGTATATGACAGCTTTTTAAAATTATCTACAAAAGCTGTCATGTCTTTGTATTATATATATATATATTTATATATATTTATTTGGTAGGCTACTCATTGAACATGAAACTTCATAGAAAAATAAAACTTTTTAGCAGTTGGCATCATTATCACAGTTGATACCCTAACAATGGTTCTGACCTGTCTGTAAAATTTGGTAAGTGCTATTTGTTGGGGTAGTTTTTAGTGATTTAAGCACCTGAATGAAAAAATGTACAACTTTTACAGAGCCAGGCTTATAATGCTTTACACAAAACAATGGGTTTAGATTCCTTTATGTTGAAGCTCATATTTCACAGAATGAGGATATGGTCCTCTTTTGGGTAGTATCATCTGTGTTTCAAATGTTACTAAATTAAGTGTGTTCTACATGGTATCACTGAATGTTACCCTAATTGTTGCACATTTACTACATTTTTACTGTAAGTGCAAGCAATTTGGGGCAACTTTCAACGAATTTCCACTGCAAAAGACAAAGTGTGGATCTGCAGGCATGCTACTTGCCTAGGTTTGAACAGCATATTACAAGTTTATAAAACATGGATAAACTATTCCACATTTAGTCAGTAAAATGCATGATTAAACTAGTAAAAGTTGTGGTGTGCCAATACCACAAAGAAACCACAATTGAACTACATCCAATCCAGAGTAATAACTGTATCAATGTGTGAATCACCTGGTTCCTTACCATGGAGTAATAGCCCATCATCACTTCTATTGTGTGAATGGTGTGGGTTGGACTGTGAACAACCTCAAAATGTGGGTTGACCCTGAGCATTTAAATGAAACATTGGTAAGCCATAATTCTTCAGAATGAAATAGTATACAACTGGTTAAGGGTCAGGGCAAAGTTTTGATTTTGACACAATTCAGTGGGAAATAAGGCAAAAGAATCTACAAAAGTGTCTGTTTTATTGTCAAAACTGATACCCCAACAATGGTGCTGACCTTCTAAAATAAATTGGTAAGTGCTATTTGTTGGGGTGATTTGAGTTGACCTGAACAAAGAACCGTCCTTTTTGTCAGTTAATAATTCAATTTAATTTTGGCCAACATTGAGCAATTTCAACAGGAATCACAATTAGATTACTTCAAATAGGAGCACTGATTTACAGCAGATTCATAAGTGCTTCTCTTTGGGGCAGTCTCATCTGTGTCTTGGACTTTTTCGTCTTCTGTGAATTCTTCTGTAGATTTTTGTAGATACCCAATGAAGAATTTCTACAAAAGAGGTATGTAATGATTCTATTCTATTGTGCTTTTATTGCTGATTATTGTAAGTGAACATTGAGCAAAGTAGTAGGTTAGCCTGATGGTCACAATTGATACCCTAACAATGGTTCTGACCTGTCTGAATTATTTGGTAAGTGCTATTTGTTGGGGTAGTTTTTAGTGATTTAAGCAACTGAATGTAAAGAAGACCTTTTACCTTTTAAGAAACTACTTACTGTATATAATATCAAACTTCAGATGTCTTCAAAAGATTGAGCAATAGATTGAGATCGCTTCAAACAGCAGCACAGATTTCATAGATTCAGTAAGTGCTACTCTTTGGGGCAGTTTCGTCTGTCTATGGAACATCATTTCAGTGAGACCAGCATTGAATTGCTGAATGTTACCCTAACTGTAACACATTTACCTCATTTGTAATGTAAGTGCAAACAAGTTGGGGCGACCTTTGGTGAGTTTCCACTGCAAAAATGAAATCTAGCTCAAGTAAATTGCTGATACAATCAAGAAATTTTGGACAACATTTTCCAACAAAGTATCTTAAATAGTAATCACAATTAGATTACTTCAAATAGGAGCACTGATTTACAGCATATTCATAAGTGCTTCTCTTTGGGGCAGTCTCATCTGTGAGTCACACTTTATCTACCTTATTTAACAACTTCAGATGTTCTGTAGATGTTGGTATATGACAGCTTTTTAAAATTATCTACAAAAGCTGTCATGTCTTTGTATTATATATATATTTATTTGGTAGGCTACTCATTGAACATGAAACTTCATAGAAAAATAAAACTTTTTAGCAGTTGGCATCATTATCACAGTTGATACCCTAACAATGGTTCTGACCTGTCTGTAAAATTTGGTAAGTGCTATTTGTTGGGGTAGTTTTTAGTGATTTAAGCACCTGAATGAAAAAATGTACAACTTTTACAGAGCCAGGCTTATAATGCTTTACACAAAACAATGGGTTTAGATTCCTTTATGTTGAAGCTCATATTTCACAGAATGAGGATATGGTCCTCTTTTGGGTAGTATCATCTGTGTTTCAAATGTTACTAAATTAAGTGTGTTCTACATTGTATCACTGAATGTTACCCTAATTGTTGCACATTTACTACATTTTTACTGTAAGTGCAAGCAAGTTGGGGCAACTTTCAACGAATTTCCACTGCAAAAGACAAAGTGTGGATCTGCAGGCATGCTACTTGCCTAGGTTTGAACAGCATATTACAAGTTTATAAAACATGGATAAACTATTCCACATTTAGTCAGTAAAATGCATGATCAAACTAGTAAAAGTTGTGGTGTGCCAATACCACAAAGAAACCACAATTGAACTACATCCAATCCAGAGTAATAACTGTATCAATGTGTGAATCACCTGGTTCCTTACCATGGAGTAATAGCCCATCATCACTTCTATTGTGTGAATGGTGTGGGTTGGACTGTGAACAACCTCAAAATGTGGGTTGACCCTGAGCATTTAAATGAAACATTGGTAAGCCATAATTCTTCAGAATGAAATAGTATACAACTGGTTAAGGGTCAGGGCAAAGTTTTTGACAAAGTCTACTGGTAAATTTTGACACAATTCAGTGGGAAATAAGGCAAAAGAATCTACAAAGGAGTCTGTTTTATTGTCAAAACTGATACCCCAACAATGGTGCTGACCTTCTAAAATAAATTGGTAAGTGCTATTTGTTGGGGTGATTTGAGTTGACCTGAACAAAGAACCGTCCTTTTTGTCAGTTAATAATTCAATTTAATTTTGGCCAACATTGAGCAATTTCAACAGGAATCACAATTAGATTACTTCAAATAGGAGCACTGATTTACAGCAGATTCATAAGTGCTTCTCTTTGGGGCAGTCTCATCTGTGTCTTGGACTTTTTCGTCTTCTGTGAATTCTTCTGTAGATTTTTGTAGATACCCAATGAAGAATTTCTACAAAAGAGGTATGTAATGATTCTATTCTATTGTGCTTTTATTGCTGATTATTGTAAGTGAACATTGAGCAAAGTAGTAGGTTAGCCTGATGGTCACAATTGATACCCTAACAATGGTTCTGACCTGTCTGAATTATTTGGTAAGTGCTATTTGTTGGGGTAGTTTTTAGTGATTTAAGCAACTGAATGTAAAGAAGACCTTTTACCTTTTAAGAAACTACTTACTGTATATAATATCAGACTTCAGATGTCTTCAAAAGATTGAGCAATAGATTGAGATCGCTTCAAACAGCAGCACAGATTTCATAGATTCAGTAAGTGCTACTCTTTGGGGCAGTTTCGTCTGTCTATGGAACATCATTTCAGTGAGACCAGCATTGAATTGCTGAATGTTACCCTAACTGTAACACATTTACCTCATTTGTAATGTAAGTGCAAACAAGTTGGGGCGACCTTTGGTGAGTTTCCACTGCAAAAATGAAATCTAGCTCAAGTAAATTGCTGATACAATCATGAAATTTTTGACAACATTTTCCAACAAAGTATCTTAAATAGTAATCACAATTAGATTACTTCAAATAGGAGCACTGATTTACAGCATATTCATAAGTGCTTCTCTTTGGGGCAGTCTCATCTGTGAGTCACACTTTATCTACCTTATTTAACAACTTCAGATGTTCTGTAGATGTTGGTATATGACAGCTTTTTAAAATTATCTACAAAAGCTGTCATGTCTTTGTATTATATATATATATATATATATATATTTATTTGGTAGGCTACTCATTGAACATGAAACTTCATAGAAAAATAAAACTTTTTAGCAGTTGGCATCATTATCACAGTTGATACCCTAACAATGGTTCTGACCTGTCTGTAAAATTTGGTAAGTCCTATTTGTTGGGGTAGTTTTTACTGATTTAAGCACCTGAATGAAAAAATGTACAACTTTTACAGAGCCAGGCTTATAATGCTTTACACAAAACAATGGGTTTAGATTCCTTTATGTTGAAGCTCATATTTCACAGAATGAGGATATGGTCCTCTTTTGGGTAGTATCATCTGTGTTTCAAATGTTACTAAATTAAGTGTGTTCTACATGGTATCACTGAATGTTACCCTAATTGTTGCACATTTACTACATTTTTACTGTAAGTGCAAGCAAGTTGGGGCTACTTTCAACGAATTTCCACTGCAAAAGACAAAGTGTGGATCTGCAGGCATGCTACTTGCCTAGGTTTGAACAGCATATTACAAGTTTATAAAACATGGATAAACTATTCCACATTTAGTCAGTAAAATGCATGATTAAACTAGTAAAAGTTGTGGTGTGTCAATACCACAAAGAAACCACAATTGAACTACATCCAATCCAGAGTAATAACTGTATCAATGTGTGAATCACCTGGTTCCTTACCATGGAGTAATAGCCCATCATCACTTCTATTGTGTGAATGGTGTGGGTTGGACTGTGAACAACCTCAAAATGTGGGTTGACCCTGAGCATTTAAATGAAACATTGGTAAGCCATAATTCTTCAGAATGAAATAGTATACAACTGGTTAATGGTCAGGGCAAAGTTTTTGACAAAGTCTACTGGTAAATTTTGACACAATTCAGTGGGAAATAAGGCAAACGAATCTACAAAGGAGTCTGTTTTATTGTCCAAACTGATACCCCAACAATGGTGCTGACCTTCTAAAATAAATTGGTAAGTGCTATTTGTTGGGGTGATTTGAGTTGACCTGAACAAAGAACCGTCCTTTTTGTCAGTTAATAATTCAATTTAATTTTGGCCAACATTGAGCAATTTCAACAGGAATCACAATTAGATTACTTCAAATAGGAGCACTGATTTACAGCAGATTCATAAGTGCTTCTCTTTGGGGCAGTCTCATCTGTGTCTTGGACTTTTTCGTCTTCTGTGAATTCTTCTGTAGATTTTTGTAGATACCCAATGAAGAATTTCTACAAAAGAGGTATGTAATGATTCTATTCTATTGTGCTTTTATTGCTGATTATTGTAAGTGAACATTGAGCAAAGTAGTAGGTTAGCCTGATGGTCACAATTGATACCCTAACAATGGTTCTGACCTGTCTGAATTATTTGGTAAGTGCTATTTGTTGGGGTAGTTTTTAGTGATTTAAGCAACTGAATGTAAAGAAGACCTTTTACCTTTTAAGAAACTACTTACTGTATATAATATCAGACTTCAGATGTCTTCAAAAGATTGAGCAATAGATTGAGATCGCTTCAAACAGCAGCACAGATTTCATAGATTCAGTAAGTGCTACTCTTTGGGGCAGTTTCGTCTGTCTATGGAACATCATTTCAGTGAGACCAGCATTGAATTGCTGAATGTTACCCTAACTGTAACACATTTACCTCATTTGTAATGTAAGTGCAAACAAGTTGGGGCGACCTTTGGTGAGTTTCCACTGCAAAAATGAAATCTAGCTCAAGTAAATTGCTGATACAATCATGAAATTTTGGACAACATTTTCCAACAAAGTATCTTAAATAGTAATCACAATTAGATTACTTCAAATAGGAGCACTGATTTACAGCATATTCATAAGTGCTTCTCTTTGGGGCAGTCTCATCTGTGAGTCACACTTTATCTACCTTATTTAACAATTTCAGATGATCTGTAGATGTTGGTATATGACAGCTTTTTAAAATTATCTACAAAAGCTGTCATGTCTTTGTATTATATGTATATATTTATTTGGTAGGCTACTTATTGAATGTGAAACTTCATAGAAAAAAAAAGTTTTTAGCAGTTGGCATCATTATCACAGTTGATACCCTAACAATGGTTCTGACCTGTCTGAAAAATTTGGTAAGTGCTATTTGTTGGGGTAGTTTTTAGTGATTTAAGCACCTGAATGAAAAAAATGTACAACTTTTACAGAGCCAGGCTTATAATGCTTTACACAAAACAATGGGTTTAGATTCCTTTATGTTGAAGCTCATATTTCACAGAATCAGGATATGGTCCTCTTTTGGGTAGTATCATCTGTGTTTCAAATGTTACTAAATTAAGTGTGTTCTACATTGTATCACTGAATGTTACCCTAATTGTTGCACATTTACTACATTTTTACTGTAAGTGCAAGCAAGTTGGGGCAACTTTCAACGAATTTCCACTGCAAAAGACAAAGTGTGGATCTGCAGGCATGCTACTTGCCTAGGTTTGAACAGCATATTACAAGTTTATAAAACATGGATAAACTATTCCACATTTAGTCAGTAAAATGCATGATCAAACTAGTAAAAGTTGTGGTGTGCCAATACCACAAAGAAACCACAATTGAACTACATCCAATCCAGAGTAATAACTGTATCAATGTGTGAATCACCTGGTTCCTTACCATGGAGTAATAGCCCATCATCACTTCTATTGTGTGAATGGTGTGGGTTGGACTGTGAACAACCTCAAAATGTGGGTTGACCCTGAGCATTTAAATGAAACATTGGTAAGCCATAATTCTTCAGAATGAAATAGTATACAACTGGTTAAGGGTCAGGGCAAAGTTTTTGACAAAGTCTACTGGTAAATTTTGACACAATTCAGTGGGAAATAAGGCAAAAGAATCTACAAAGGAGTCTGTTTTATTGTCAAAACTGATACCCCAACAATGGTGCTGACCTTCTAAAATAAATTGGTAAGTGCTATTTGTTGGGGTGATTTGAGTTGACCTGAACAAAGAACCGTCCTTTTTGTCAGTTAATAATTCAATTTAATTTTGGCCAACATTGAGCAATTTCAACAGGAATCACAATTAGATTACTTCAAATAGGAGCACTGATTTACAGCAGATTCATAAGTGCTTCTCTTTGGGGCAGTCTCATCTGTGTCTTGGACTTTTTCGTCTTCTGTGAATTCTTCTGTAGATTTTTGTAGATACCCAATGAAGAATTTCTACAAAAGAGGTATGTAATGATTCTATTCTATTGTGCTTTTATTGCTGATTATTGTAAGTGAACATTGAGCAAAGTAGTAGGTTAGCCTGATGGTCACAATTGATACCCTAACAATGGTTCTGACCTGTCTGAATTATTTGGTAAGTGCTATTTGTTGGGGTAGTTTTTAGTGATTTAAGCAACTGAATGTAAAGAAGACCTTTTACCTTTTAAGAAACTACTTACTGTATATAATATCAGACTTCAGATGTCTTCAAAAGATTGAGCAATAGATTGAGATCGCTTCAAACAGCAGCACAGATTTCATAGATTCAGTAAGTGCTACTCTTTGGGGCAGTTTCGTCTGTCTATGGAACATCATTTCAGTGAGACCAGCATTGAATTGCTGAATGTTACCCTAACTGTAACACATTTACCTCATTTGTAATGTAAGTGCAAACAAGTTGGGGCGACCTTTGGTGAGTTTCCACTGCAAAAATTAAATCTAGCTCAAGTAAATTGCTGATACAATCATGAAATTTTGGACAACATTTTCCAACAAAGTATCTTAAATAGTAATCACAATTAGATTACTTCAAATAGGAGCACTGATTTACAGCATATTCATAAGTGCTTCTCTTTGGGGCAGTCTCATCTGTGAGTCACACTTTATCTACCTTATTTAACAACTTCAGATGTTCTGTAGATGTTGGTATATGACAGCTTTTTAAAATTATCTACAAAAGCTGTCATGTCTTTGTATTATATATATATATATATATTTATTTGGTAGGCTACTCATTGAACATGAAACTTCATAGAAAAATAAAACTTTTTAGCAGTTGGCATCATTATCACAGTTGATACCCTAACAATGGTTCTGACCTGTCTGTAAAATTTGGTAAGTGCTATTTGTTGGGGTAGTTTTTAGTGATTTAAGCACCTGAATGAAAAAATGTACAACTTTTACAGAGCCAGGCTTATAATGCTTTACACAAAACAATGGGTTTAGATTCCTTTATGTTGAAGCTCATATTTCACAGAATGAGGATATGGTCCTCTTTTGGGTAGTATCATCTGTGTTTCAAATGTTACTAAATTAAGTGTGTTCTACATTGTATCACTGAATGTTACCCTAATTGTTGCACATTTACTACATTTTTACTGTAAGTGCAAGCAAGTTGGGGCAACTTTCAGCGAATTTCCACTGCAAAAGACAAAGTGTGGATCTGCAGGCATGCTACTTGCCTAGGTTTGAACAGCATATTACAAGTTTATAAAACATGGATAAACTATTCCACATTTAGTCAGTAAAATGCATGATTAAACTAGTAAAAGTTGTGGTGTGCCAATACCACAAAGAAACCACAATTGAACTACATCCAATCCAGAGTAATAACTGTATCAATGTGTGAATCACCTGGTTCCTTACCATGGAGTAATAGCCCATCATCACTTCTATTGTGTGAATGGTGTGGGTTGGACTGTGAACAACCTCAAAATGTGGGTTGACCCTGAGCATTTAAATGAAACATTGGTAAGCCATAATTCTTCAGAATGAAATAGTATACAACTGGTTAAGGGTCAGGGCAAAGTTTTGACAAAGTCTACTGGTAAATTTTGACACAATTCAGTGGGAAATAAGGCAAAAGAATCTACAAAGGAGTCTGTTTTATTGTCAAAACTGATACCCCAACAATGGTGCTGACCTTCTAAAATAAATTGGTAAGTGCTATTTGTTGGGGTGATTTGAGTTGACCTGAACAAAGAACCGTCCTTTTTGTCAGTTAATAATTCAATTTAATTTTGGCCAACATTGAGCAATTTCAACAGGAATCACAATTAGATTACTTCAAATAGGAGCACTGATTTACAGCAGATTCATAAGTGCTTCTCTTTGGGGCAGTCTCATCTGTGTCTTGGACTTTTTCGTCTTCTGTGAATTCTTCTGTAGATTTTTGTAGATACCCAATGAAGAATTTCTACAAAAGAGGTATGTAATGATTCTATTCTATTGTGCTTTTATTGCTGATTATTGTAAGTGAACATTGAGCAAAGTAGTAGGTTAGCCTGATGGTCACAATTGATACCCTAACAATGGTTCTGACCTGTCTGAATTATTTGGTAAGTGCTATTTGTTGGGGTAGTTTTTAGTGATTTAAGCAACTGAATGTAAAGAAGACCTTTTACCTTTTAAGAAACTACTTACTGTATATAATATCAGACTTCAGATGTCTTCAAAAGATTGAGCAATAGATTGAGATCGCTTCAAACAGCAGCACAGATTTCATAGATTCAGTAAGTGCTACTCTTTGGGGCAGTTTCGTCTGTCTATGGAACATCATTTCAGTGAGACCAGCATTGAATTGCTGAATGTTACCCTAACTGTAACACATTTACCTCATTTGTAATGTAAGTGCAAACAAGTTGGGGCGACCTTTGGTGAGTTTCCACTGCAAAAATGAAATCTAGCTCAAGTAAATTGCTGATACAATCATGAAATTTTGGACAACATTTTCCAACAAAGTATCTTAAATAGTAATCACAATTAGATTACTTCAAATAGGAGCACTGATTTACAGCATATTCATAAGTGCTTCTCTTTGGGGCAGTCTCATCTGTGAGTCACACTTTATCTAGCTTATTTAACAACTTCAGATGTTCTGTAGATGTTGGTATATGACAGCTTTTTAAAATTATCTACAAAAGCTGTCATGTCTTTTTATTATATATATATATATTTATTTGGTAGGCTACTCATTGAACATGAAACTTCATAGAAAAATAAAACTTTTTAGCAGTTGGCATCATTATCACAGTTGATACCCTAACAATGGTTCTGACCTGTCTGTAAAATTTGGTAAGTGCTATTTGTTGGGGTAGTTTTTAGTGATTTAAGCACCTGAATGAAAAAATGTACAACTTTTACAGAGCCAGGCTTATAATGCTTTCCACAAAACAATGGGTTTAGATTCCTTTATGTTGAAGCTCATATTTCACAGAATGAGGATATGGTCCTCTTTTGGGTAGTATCATCTGTGTTTCAAATGTTACTAAATTAAGTGTGTTCTACATTGTATCACTGAATGTTACCCTAATTGTTGCACATTTACTACATTTTTACTGTAAGTGCAAGCAAGTTGGGGCAACTTTCAACGAATTTCCACTGCAAAAGACAAAGTGTGGATCTGCAGGCATGCTACTTGCCTAGGTTTGAACAGCATATTACAAGTTTATAAAACATGGATAAACTATTCCACATTTAGTCAGTAAAATGCATGATTAAACTAGTAAAAGTTGTGGAGTGCCAATACCACAAAGAAACCACAATTGAACTACATCCAATCCAGAGTAATAACTGTATCAATGTGTGAATCACCTGGTTCCTTACCATGGAGTAATAGCCCATCATCACTTCTATTGTGTGAATGGTGTGGGTTGGACTGTGAGCAACCTCAAAATGTGGGTTGACCCTGAGCATTTAAATGAAACATTGGTAAGCCATAATTCTTCAGAATGAAATAGTATACAACTGGTTAAGGGTCAGGGCAAAGTTTTGATTTTGACACAATTCAGTGGGAAATAAGGCAAAAGAATCTACAAAAGTGTCTGTTTTATTGTCAAAACTGATACCCCAACAATGGTGCTGACCTTCTAAAATAAATTGGTAAGTGCTATTTGTTGGGGTGATTTGAGTTGACCTGAACAAAGAACCGTCCTTTTTGTCAGTTAATAATTCAATTTAATTTTGGCCAACATTGAGCAATTTCAACAGGAATCACAATTAGATTACTTCAAATAGGAGCACTGATTTACAGCAGATTCATAAGTGCTTCTCTTTGGGGCAGTCTCATCTGTGTCTTGGACTTTTTCGTCTTCTGTGAATTCTTCTGTAGATTTTTGTAGATACCCAATGAAGAATTTCTACAAAAGAGGTATGTAATGATTCTATTCTATTGTGCTTTTATTGCTGATTATTGTAAGTGAACATTGAGCAAAGTAGTAGGTTAGCCTGATGGTCACAATTGATACCCTAACAATGGTTCTGACCTGTCTGAATTATTTGGTAAGTGCTATTTGTTGGGGTAGTTTTTAGTGATTTAAGCAACTGTGTAAAGAAGACCTTTTACCTTTTAAGAAACTACTTACTGTATATAATATCAGACTTCAGATGTCTTCAAAAGATTGAGCAATAGATTGAGATCGCTTCAAACAGCAGCACAGATTTCATAGATTCAGTAAGTGCTACTCTTTGGGGCAGTTTCGTCTGTCTATGGAACATCATTTCAGTGAGACCAGCATTGAATTGCTGAATGTTACCCTAACTGTAACACATTTACCTCATTTGTAATGTAAGTGCAAACAAGTTGGGGCGACCTTTGGTGAGTTTCCACTGCAAAAATGAAATCTAGCTCAAGTAAATTGCTGATACAATCATGAAATTTTGGACAACATTTTCCAACAAAGTATCTTAAATAGTAATCACAATTAGATCACTTCAAATAGGAGCACTGATTTACAGCATATTCATAAGTGCTTCTCTTTGGGGCAGTCTCATCTGTGAGTCACACTTTATCTACCTTATTTAACAACTTCAGATGTTCTGTAGATGTTGGTATATGACAGCTTTTTAAAATTATCTACAAAAGCTGTCATGTCTTTGTATTATATATATATATATATATATTTATTTGGTAGGCTACTCATTGAACATGAAACTTCATAGAAAAATAAAACTTTTTAGCAGTTGGCATCATTATCACAGTTGATACCCTAACAATGGTTCTGACCTGTCTGTAAAATTTGGTAAGTGCTATTTGTTGGGGTAGTTTTTAGTGATTTAAGCACCTGAATGAAAAAATGTACAACTTTTACAGAGCCAGGCTTATAATGCTTTACACAAAACAATGGGTTTAGATTCCTTTATGTTGAAGCTCATATTTCACAGAATGAGGATATGGTCCTCTTTTGGGTAGTATCATCTGTGTTTCAAATGTTACTAAATTAAGTGTGTTCTACATTGTATCACTGAATGTTACCCTAATTGTTGCACATTTACTACATTTTTACTGTAAGTGCAAGCAAGTTGGGGCAACTTTCAACGAATTTCCACTGCAAAAGACAAAGTGTGGATCTGCAGGCATGCTACTTGCCTAGGTTTGAACAGCATATTACAAGTTTATAAAACATGGATAAACTATTCCACATTTAGTCAGTAAAATGCATGATTAAACTAGTAAAAGTTGTGGTGTGCCAATACCACAAAGAAACCACAATTGAACTACATCCAATCCAGAGTAATAACTGTATCAATGTGTGAATCACCTGGTTCCTTACCATGGAGTAATAGCCCATCATCACTTCTATTGTGTGAATGGTGTGGGTTGGACTGTGAGCAACCTCAAAATGTGGGTTGACCCTGAGCATTTAAATGAAACATTGGTAAGCCATAATTCTTCAGAATGAAATAGTATACAACTGGTTAAGGGTCAGGGCAAAGTTTTGATTTTGACACAATTCAGTGGGAAATAAGGCAAAAGAATCTACAAAAGTGTCTGTTTTATTGTCAAAACTGATACCCCAACAATGGTGCTGACCTTCTAAAATAAATTGGTAAGTGCTATTTGTTGGGGTGATTTGAGTTGACCTGAACAAAGAACCGTCCTTTTTGTCAGTTAATAATTCAATTTAATTTTGGCCAACATTGAGCAATTTCAACAGGAATCACAATTAGATTACTTCAAATAGGAGCACTGATTTACAGCAGATTCATAAGTGCTTCTCTTTGGGGCAGTCTCATCTGTGTCTTGGACTTTTTCGTCTTCTGTGAATTCTTCTGTAGATTTTTGTAGATACCCAATGAAGAATTTCTACAAAAGAGGTATGTAATGATTCTATTCTATTGTGCTTTTATTGCTGATTATTGTAAGTGAACATTGAGCAAAGTAGTAGGTTAGCCTGATGGTCACAATTGATACCCTAACAATGGTTCTGACCTGTCTGAATTATTTGGTAAGTGCTATTTGTTGGGGTAGTTTTTAGTGATTTAAGCAACTGAATGTAAAGAAGACCTTTTACCTTTTAAGAAACTACTTACTGTATATAATATCAGACTTCAGATGTCTTCAAAATAGATTGAGCAATAGATTGAGATCGCTTCAAACAGCAGCACAGATTTCATAGATTCAGTAAGTGCTACTCTTTGGGGCAGTTTCGTCTGTCTATGGAACATCATTTCAGTGAGACCAGCATTGAATTGCTGAGTGTTACCCTAACTGTAACACATTTACCTCATTTGTAATGTAAGTGCAAACAAGTTGGGGCGACCTTTGGTGAGTTTCCACTGCAAAAATGAAATCTAGCTCAAGTAAATTGCTGATACAATCATGAAATTTTGGACAACATTTTCCAACAAAGTATCTTAAATAGTAATCACAATTAGATTACTTCAAATAGGAGCACTGATTTACAGCATATTCATAAGTGCTTCTCTTTGGGGCAGTCTCATCTGTGAGTCACACTTTATCTACCTTATTTAACAACTTCAGATGTTCTGTAGATGTTGGTATATGACAGCTTTTTAAAATTATCTACAAAAGCTGTCATGTCTTTGTATTATATATATATATATTTATTTGGTAGGCTACTCATTGAACATGAAACTTCATAGAAAAATAAAACTTTTTAGCAGTTGGCATCATTATCACAGTTGATACCCTAACAATGGTTCTGACCTGTCTGTAAAATTTGGTAAGTGCTATTTGTTGGGGTAGTTTTTAGTGATTTAAGCACCTGAATGAAAAAATGTACAACTTTTACAGAGCCAGGCTTATAATGCTTTACACAAAACAATGGGTTTAGATTCCTTTATGTTGAAGCTCATATTTCACAGAATGAGGATATGGTCCTCTTTTGGGTAGTATCATCTGTGTTTCAAATGTTACTAAATTAAGTGTGTTCTACATTGTATCACTGAATGTTACCCTAATTGTTGCACATTTACTACATTTTTACTGTAAGTGCAAGCAAGTTGGGGCAACTTTCAACGAATTTCCACTGCAAAAGACAAAGTGTGGATCTGCAGGCATGCTACTTGC
Source organism: Clarias gariepinus (assembly GCF_024256425.1). Classification (NCBI taxonomy): domain Eukaryota; kingdom Metazoa; phylum Chordata; class Actinopteri; order Siluriformes; family Clariidae; genus Clarias; species Clarias gariepinus. The sequence goes on from NC_071113.1 coordinate 1,359,366, forward strand.
CTAGGTTTGAACAGCATATTACAAGTTTATAAAACATGGATAAACTATTCCACATTTAGTCAGTAAAATGCATGATTAAACTAGTAAAAGTTGTGGTGTGCCAATACCACAAAGAAACCACAATTGAACTACATCCAATCCAGAGTAATAACTGTATCAATGTGTGAATCACCTGGTTCCTTACCATGGAGTAATAGCCCATCATCACTTCTATTGTGTGAATGGTGTGGGTTGGACTGTGAGCAACCTCAAAATGTGGGTTGACCCTGAGCATTTAAATGAAACATTGGTAAGCCATAATTCTTCAGAATGAAATAGTATACAACTGGTTAAGGGTCAGGGCAAAGTTTTGATTTTGACACAATTCAGTGGGAAATAAGGCAAAAGAATCTACAAAAGTGTCTGTTTTATTGTCAAAACTGATACCCCAACAATGGTGCTGACCTTCTAAAATAAATTGGTAAGTGCTATTTGTTGGGGTGATTTGAGTTGACCTGAACAAAGAACCGTCCTTTTTGTCAGTTAATAATTCAATTTAATTTTGGCCAACATTGAGCAATTTCAACAGGAATCACAATTAGATTACTTCAAATAGGAGCACTGATTTACAGCAGATTCATAAGTGCTTCTCTTTGGGGCAGTCTCATCTGTGTCTTGGACTTTTTCGTCTTCTGTGAATTCTTCTGTAGATTTTTGTAGATACCCAATGAAGAATTTCTACAAAAGAGGTATGTAATGATTCTATTCTATTGTGCTTTTATTGCTGATTATTGTAAGTGAACATTGAGCAAAGTAGTAGGTTAGCCTGATGGTCACAATTGATACCCTAACAATGGTTCTGACCTGTCTGAATTATTTGGTAAGTGCTATTTGTTGGGGTAGTTTTTAGTGATTTAAGCAACTGAATGTAAAGAAGACCTTTTACCTTTTAAGAAACTACTTACTGTATATAATATCAGACTTCAGATGTCTTCAAAATAGATTGAGCAATAGATTGAGATCGCTTCAAACAGCAGCACAGATTTCATAGATTCAGTAAGTGCTACTCTTTGGGGCAGTTTCGTCTGTCTATGGAACATCATTTCAGTGAGACCAGCATTGAATTGCTGAGTGTTACCCTAACTGTAACACATTTACCTCATTTGTAATGTAAGTGCAAACAAGTTGGGGCGACCTTTGGTGAGTTTCCACTGCAAAAATGAAATCTAGCTCAAGTAAATTGCTGATACAATCATGAAATTTTGGACAACATTTTCCAACAAAGTATCTTAAATAGTAATCACAATTAGATTACTTCAAATAGGAGCACTGATTTACAGCATATTCATAAGTGCTTCTCTTTGGGGCAGTCTCATCTGTGAGTCACACTTTATCTACCTTATTTAACAACTTCAGATGTTCTGTAGATGTTGGTATATGACAGCTTTTTAAAATTATCTACAAAAGCTGTCATGTCTTTGTATTATATATATATATATTTATTTGGTAGGCTACTCATTGAACATGAAACTTCATAGAAAAATAAAACTTTTTAGCAGTTGGCATCATTATCACAGTTGATACCCTAACAATGGTTCTGACCTGTCTGTATAATTTGGTAAGTGCTATTTGTTGGGGTAGTTTTTAGTGATTTAAGCACCTGAATGAAAAAATGTACAACTTTTACAGAGCCAGGCTTATAATGCTTTACACAAAACAATGGGTTTAGATTCCTTTATGTTGAAGCTCATATTTCACAGAATGAGGATATGGTCCTCTTTTGGGTAGTATCATCTGTGTTTCAAATGTTACTAAATTAAGTGTGTTCTACATTGTATCACTGAATGTTACCCTAATTGTTGCACATTTACTACATTTTTACTGTAAGTGCAAGCAAGTTGGGGCAACTTTCAACGAATTTCCACTGCAAAAGACAAAGTGTGGATCTGCAGGCATGCTACTTGCCTAGGTTTGAACAGCATATTACAAGTTTATAAAACATGGATAAACTATTCCACATTTAGTCAGTAAAATGCATGATCAAACTAGTAAAAGTTGTGGTGTGCCAATACCACAAAGAAACCACAATTGAACTACATCCAATCCAGAGTAATAACTGTATCAATGTGTGAATCACCTGGTTCCTTACCATGGAGTAATAGCCCATCATCACTTCTATTGTGTGAATGGTGTGGGTTGGACTGTGAACAACCTCAAAATGTGGGTTGACCCTGAGCATTTAAATGAAACATTGGTAAGCCATAATTCTTCAGAATGAAATAGTATACAACTGGTTAAGGGTCAGGGCAAAGTTTTGATTTTGACACAATTCAGTGGGAAATAAGGCAAAAGAATCTACAAAAGTGTCTGTTTTATTGTCAAAACTGATACCCCAACAATGGTGCTGACCTTCTAAAATAAATTGGTAAGTGCTATTTGTTGGGGTGATTTGAGTTGACCTGAACAAAGAACCGTCCTTTTTGTCAGTTAATAATTCAATTTAATTTTGGCCAACATTGAGCAATTTCAACAGGAATCACAATTAGATTACTTCAAATAGGAGCACTGATTTACAGCAGATTCATAAGTGCTTCTCTTTGGGGCAGTCTCATCTGTGTCTTGGACTTTTTCGTCTTCTGTGAATTCTTCTGTAGATTTTTGTAGATACCCAATGAAGAATTTCTACAAAAGAGGTATGTAATGATTCTATTCTATTGTGCTTTTATTGCTGATTATTGTAAGTGAACATTGAGCAAAGTAGTAGGTTAGCCTGATGGTCACAATTGATACCCTAACAATGGTTCTGACCTGTCTGAATTATTTGGTAAGTGCTATTTGTTGGGGTAGTTTTTAGTGATTTAAGCAACTGTGTAAAGAAGACCTTTTACCTTTTAAGAAACTACTTACTGTATATAATATCAGACTTCAGATGTCTTCAAAAGATTGAGCAATAGATTGAGATCGCTTCAAACAGCAGCACAGATTTCATAGATTCAGTAAGTGCTACTCTTTGGGGCAGTTTCGTCTGTCTATGGAACATCATTTCAGTGAGACCAGCATTGAATTGCTGAATGTTACCCTAACTGTAACACATTTACCTCATTTGTAATGTAAGTGCAAACAAGTTGGGGCGACCTTTGGTGAGTTTCCACTGCAAAAATGAAATCTAGCTCAAGTAAATTGCTGATACAATCATGAAATTTTGGACAACATTTTCCAACAAAGTATCTTAAATAGTAATCACAATTAGATTACTTCAAATAGGAGCACTGATTTACAGCATATTCATAAGTGCTTCTCTTTGGGGCAGTCTCATCTGTGAGTCACACTTTATCTACCTTATTTAACAACTTCAGATGTTCTGTAGATGTTGGTATATGACAGCTTTTTAAAATTATCTACAAAAGCTGTCATGTCTTTGTATTATATATATATTTATTTGGTAGGCTACTCATTGAACATGAAACTTCATAGAAAAATAAAACTTTTTAGCAGTTGGCATCATTATCACAGTTGATACCCTAACAATGGTTCTGACCTGTCTGTAAAATTTGGTAAGTGCTATTTGTTGGGGTAGTTTTTACTGATTTAAGCACCTGAATGAAAAAATGTACAACTTTTACAGAGCCAGGCTTATAATGCTTTACACAAAACAATGGGTTTAGATTCCTTTATGTTGAAGCTCATATTTCACAGAATGAGGATATGGTCCTCTTTTGGGTAGTATCATCTGTGTTTCAAATGTTACTAAATTAAGTGTGTTCTACATTGTATCACTGAATGTTACCCTAATTGTTGCACATTTACTACATTTTTACTGTAAGTGCAAGCAAGTTGGGGCAACTTTCAACGAATTTCCACTGCAAAAGACAAAGTGTGGATCTGCAGGCATGCTACTTGCCTAGGTTTGAACAGCATATTACAAGTTTATAAAACATGGATAAACTATTCCACATTTAGTCAGTAAAATGCATGATTAAACTAGTAAAAGTTGTGGTGTGCCAATACCACAAAGAAACCACAATTGAACTACATCCAATCCAGAGTAATAACTGTATCAATGTGTGAATCACCTGGTTCCTTACCATGGAGTAATAGCCCATCATCACTTCTATTGTGTGAATGGTGTGGGTTGGACTGTGAGCAACCTCAAAATGTGGGTTGACCCTGAGCATTTAAATGAAACATTGGTAAGCCATAATTCTTCAGAATGAAATAGTATACAACTGGTTAAGGGTCAGGGCAAAGTTTTGATTTTGACACAATTCAGTGGGAAATAAGGCAAAAGAATCTACAAAAGTGTCTGTTTTATTGTCAAAACTGATACCCCAACAATGGTGCTGACCTTCTAAAATAAATTGGTAAGTGCTATTTGTTGGGGTGATTTGAGTTGACCTGAACAAAGAACCGTCCTTTTTGTCAGTTAATAATTCAATTTAATTTTGGCCAACATTGAGCAATTTCAACAGGAATCACAATTAGATTACTTCAAATAGGAGCACTGATTTACAGCAGATTCATAAGTGCTTCTCTTTGGGGCAGTCTCATCTGTGTCTTGGACTTTTTCGTCTTCTGTGAATTCTTCTGTAGATTTTTGTAGATACCCAATTAAGAATTTCTACAAAAGAGGTATGTAATGATTCTATTCTATTGTGCTTTTATTGCTGATTATTGTAAGTGAACATTGAGCAAAGTAGTAGGTTAGCCTGATGGTCACAATTGATACCCTAACAATGGTTCTGACCTGTCTGAATTATTTGGTAAGTGCTATTTGTTGGGGTAGTTTTTAGTGATTTAAGCAACTGAATGTAAAGAAGACCTTTTACCTTTTAAGAAACTACTTACTGTATATAATATCAGACTTCAGATGTCTTCAAAAGATTGAGCAATAGATTGAGATCGCTTCAAACAGCAGCACAGATTTCATAGATTCAGTAAGTGCTACTCTTTGGGGCAGTTTCGTCTGTCTATGGAACATCATTTCAGTGAGACCAGCATTGAATTGCTGAATGTTACCCTAACTGTAACACATTTACCTCATTTGTAATGTAAGTGCAAACAAGTTGGGGCGACCTTTGGTGAGTTTCCACTGCAAAGATGAAATCTAGCTCAAGTAAATTGCTGATACAATCATGAAATTTTGGACAACATTTTCCAACAAAGTATCTTAAATAGTAATCACAATTAGATTACTTCAAATAGGAGCACTGATTTACAGCATATTCATAAGTGCTTCTCTTTGGGGCAGTCTCATCTGTGAGTCACACTTTATCTACCTTATTTAACAACTTCAGATGTTCTGTAGATGTTGGTATATGACAGCTTTTTAAAATTATCTACAAAAGCTGTCATGTCTTTGTATTATATATATATATATATATATTTATTTGGTAGGCTACTCATTGAACATGAAACTTCATAGAAAAATAAAACTTTTTAGCAGTTGGCATCATTATCACAGTTGATACCCTAACAATGGTTCTGACCTGTCTGTAAAATTTGGTAAGTGCTATTTGTTGGGGTAGTTTTTAGTGATTTAAGCACCTGAATGAAAAAATGTACAACTTTTACAGAGCCAGGCTTATAATGCTTTACACAAAACAATGGGTTTAGATTCCTTTATGTTGAAGCTCATATTTCACAGAATGAGGATATGGTCCTCTTTTGGGTAGTATCATCTGTGTTTCAAATGTTACTAAATTAAGTGTGTTCTACATTGTATCACTGAATGTTACCCTAATTGTTGCACATTTACTACATTTTTACTGTAAGTGCAAGCAAGTTGGGGCAACTTTCAACGAATTTCCACTGCAAAAGACAAAGTGTGGATCTGCAGGCATGCTACTTGCCTAGGTTTGAACAGCATATTACAAGTTTATAAAACATGGATAAACTATTCCACATTTAGTCAGTAAAATGCATGATTAAACTAGTAAAAGTTGTGGTGTGCCAATACCACAAAGAAACCACAATTGAACTACATCCAAGCCAGAGTAATAACTGTATCAATGTGTGAATCACCTGGTTCCTTACCATGGAGTAATAGCCCATCATCACTTCTATTGTGTGAATGGTGTGGGTTGGACTGTGAACAACCTCAAAATGTGGGTTGACCCTGAGCATTTAAATGAAACATTGGTAAGCCATAATTCTTCAGAATGAAATAGTATACAACTGGTTAAGGGTCAGGGCAAAGTTTTTGACAAAGTCTACTGGTAAATTTTGACACAATTCAGTGGAAAATAAGGCAAAAGAATCTACAAAGGAGTCTGTTTTATTGTCAAAACTGATACCCCAACAATGGTGCTGACCTTCTAAAATAAATTGGTAAGTGCTATTTGTTGGGGTGATTTGAGTTGACCTGAACAAAGAACCGTCCTTTTTGTCAGTTAATAATTCAATTTAATTTTGGCCAACATTGAGCAATTTCAACAGGAATCACAATTAGATTACTTCAAATAGGAGCACTGATTTACAGCAGATTCATAAGTGCTTCTCTTTGGGGAAGTCTCATCTGTGTCTTGGGCTTTTTCGTCATCTGTGAATTCTTCTGTAGATTTTTGTAGATACCCAATGAAGAATTTCTACAAAAGAGGTATGTAATGATTCTAATCTATTGTGCTTTTATTGCTGATTATTGTAAGTGAACATTGAGCAAAGTAGTAGGTTAGCCTGATGGTCACAATTGATACCCTAACAATGGTTCTGACCTGTCTGAATTACTTGGTAAGTGCTATTTGTTGGGGTAGTTTTTAGTGATTTAAGCAACTGAATGTAAAGAAGACCTTTTACCTTTTAAGAAACTACTTACTGTATATAATATCAGACAGCTGGTATATGACAGCTTTTTAAAATTATCTACAAAAGCTGTCATGTCTTTGTATTATATATATAAATATATATTTATTTGGTAGGCTACTCATTGAACGTGAAGCTTCATAGAAAAATATAACTTTTTAGCAGTTGGCATCATTATCACAGTTGATACCCTAACAATGGTTCTGACCTGTCTGTAAAATTTGGTAAGTGCTATTTGTTGGGGTAGTTTTTACTGATTTAAGCACCTGAATGAAAAAATGTACAACTTTTACAGAGCCAGGCTTTTAATGCTTTACACAAAACAATGGGTTTAGATTCCTTTATGTTGAAGCTCATATTTCACAGAATCAGGATATGGTCCTCTTTTGGGTAGTATCATCTGTGTTTCAAATGTTACTAAATTAAGTGTGTTCTACATTGTATCACTGAATGTTACCCTAATTGTTGCACATTTACTACATTTTTACTGTAAGTGCAAGCAAGTTGGGGCAACTTTCAACGAATTTCCACTGCAAAAGACAAAGTGTGGATCTACAGGCATGCTACTTGCCTAGGTTTGAACAGCATATTACAAGTTTATAAAACATGGATAAACTATTCCACATTTAGTCAGTAAAATGCATGATCAAACTAGTAAAAGTTGTGGTGTGCCAATACCACAAAGAAACCACAATTGAACTACATCCAAGCCAGAGTAATAACTGTATCAATCACCTGGTTCCTTACCATGGAGTTATAGCCCATCATCACTTCTATTGTGTGAATGGTGTGGGTTGGACTGTGAACAACCTCAAAATGTGGGTTGACCCTGAGCATTTAAATGAAACATTGGTAAGCCATAATTCTTCAGAATGAAATAGTATACAACTGGTTAAGGGTCAGGGCAAAGTTTTTGACAAAGTCTACTGGTAAATTTTGACACAATTCAGTGGGGAATAAGGCAAAAGAATCTACAAAGGAGTCTGTTTTATTGTCAAAACTGATACCCCAACAATGGTGCTGACCTTCTAAAATAAATTGGTAAGTGCTATTTGTTGGGGTGATTTGAGTTGACCTGAACAAAGAACCGTCCTTTTTGTCAGTTAATAATTCAATTTAATTTTGGCCAACATTGAGCAATTTCAACAGGAATCACAATTAGATTACTTCAAATAGGAGCACTGATTTACAGCAGATTCATAAGTGCTTCTCTTTGGGGCAGTCTCATCTGTGTCTTGGACTTTTTCGTCTTCTGTGAATTCTTCTGTAGATTTTTGTAGATACCCAATGAAGAATTTCTACAAAAGAGGTATGTAATGATTCTATTCTATTGTGCTTTTATTGCTGATTATTGTAAGTGAACATTGAGCAAAGTAGTAGGTTAGCCTGATGGTCACAATTGATACCCTAACAATGGTTCTGACCTGTCTGAATTATTTGGTAAGTGCTATTTGTTGGGGTAGTTTTTAGTGATTTAAGCAACTGAATGTAAAGAAGACCTTTTACCTTTTAAGAAACTACTTACTGTATATAATATCAGACTTCAGATGTCTTCAAAATAGATTGAGCAATAGATTGAGATCGCTTCAAACAGCAGCACAGATTTCATAGATTCAGTAAGTGCTACTCTTTGGGGCAGTTTCGTCTGTCTACGGAACATCATTTCAGTGAGACCAGCATTGAATTGCTGAATGTTACCCTAACTGTAACACATTTACCTCATTTGTAATGTAAGTGCAAACAAGTTGGGGCGACCTTTGGTGAGTTTCCACTGCAAAGATGAAATCTAGCTCAAGTAAATTGCTGATACAATCATGAAATTTTGGACAACATTTTCCAACAAAGTATCTTAAATAGTAATCACAATTAGATTACTTCAAATAGGAGCACTGATTTACAGCATATTCATAAGTGCTTCTCTTTGGGGCAGTCTCATCTGTGAGTCACACTTTATCTACCTTATTTAACAACTTCAGATGTTCTGTAGATGTTGGTATATGACAGCTTTTTAAAATTATCTACAAAAGCTGTCATGTCTTTGTATTATATATATATATATTTATTTGGTAGGCTACTCATTGAACATGAAACTTCATAGAAAAATAAAACTTTTTAGCAGTTGGCATCATTATCACAGTTGATACCCTAACAATGGTTCTGACCTGTCTGTATAATTTGGTAAGTGCTATTTGTTGGGGTAGTTTTTAGTGATTTAAGCACCTGAATGAAAAAATGTACAACTTTTACAGAGCCAGGCTTATAATGCTTTACACAAAACAATGGGTTTAGATTCCTTTATGTTGAAGCTCATATTTCACAGAATGAGGATATGGTCCTCTTTTGGGTAGTATCATCTGTGTTTCAAATGTTACTAAATTAAGTGTGTTCTACATTGTATCACTGAATGTTACCCTAATTGTTGCACATTTACTACATTTTTACTGTAAGTGCAAGCAAGTTGGGGCAACTTTCAACGAATTTCCACTGCAAAAGACAAAGTGTGGATCTGCAGGCATGCTACTTGCCTAGGTTTGAACAGCATATTACAAGTTTATAAAACATGGATAAACTATTCCACATTTAGTCAGTAAAATGCATGATCAAACTAGTAAAAGTTGTGGTGTGCCAATACCACAAAGAAACCACAATTGAACTACATCCAATCCAGAGTAATAACTGTATCAATGTGTGAATCACCTGGTTCCTTACCATGGAGTAATAGCCCATCATCACTTCTATTGTGTGAATGGTGTGGGTTGGACTGTGAACAACCTCAAAATGTGGGTTGACCCTGAGCATTTAAATGAAACATTGGTAAGCCATAATTCTTCAGAATGAAATAGTATACAACTGGTTAAGGGTCAGGGCAAAGTTTTTGACAAAGTCTACTGGTAAATTTTGACACAATTCAGTGGGAAATAAGGCAAAAGAATCTACAAAGGAGTCTGTTTTATTGTCAAAACTGATACCCCAACAATGGTGCTGACCTTCTAAAATAAATTGGTAAGTGCTATTTGTTGGGGTGATTTGAGTTGACCTGAACAAAGAACCGTCCTTTTTGTCAGTTAATAATTCAATTTAATTTTGGCCAACATTGAGCAATTTCAACTGGAATCACAATTAGATTACTTCAAATAGGAGCACTGATTTACAGCAGATTCATAAGTGCTTCTCTTTGGGGCAGTCTCATCTGTGTCTTGGACTTTTTTGTCTTCTGTGAATTCTTCTGTAGATTTTTGTAGATACCCAATGAAGAATTTCTACAAAAGAGGTATGTAATGATTCTATTCTATTGTGCTTTTATTGCTGATTATTGTAAGTGAACATTGAGCAAAGTAGTAGGTTAGCCTGATGGTCACAATTGATACCCTAACAATGGTTCTGACCTGTCTGAATTATTTGGTAAGTGCTATTTGTTGGGGTAGTTTTTAGTGATTTAAGCAACTGAATGTAAAGAAGACCTTTTACCTTTTAAGAAACTACTTACTGTATATAATATCAGACTTCAGATGTCTTCAAAAGATTGAGCAATAGATTGAGATCGCTTCAAACAGCAGCACAGATTTCATAGATTCAGTAAGTGCTACTCTTTGGGGCAGTTTCGTCTGTCTATGGAACATCATTTCAGTGAGACCAGCATTGAATTGCTGAATGTTACCCTAACTGTAACACATTTACCTCATTTGTAATGTAAGTGCAAACAAGTTGGGGCGACCTTTGGTGAGTTTCCACTGCAAAGATGAAATCTAGCTCAAGTAAATTGCTGATACAATCATGAAATTTTGGACAACATTTTCCAACAAAGTATCTTAAATAGTAATCACAATTAGATTACTTCAAATAGGAGCACTGATTTACAGCATATTCATAAGTGCTTCTCTTTGGGGCAGTCTCATCTGTGAGTCACACTTTATCTACCTTATTTAACAACTTCAGATGTTCTGTAGATGTTGGTATATGACAGCTTTTTAAAATTATCTACAAAAGCTGTCATGTCTTTGTATTATATATATATATATATATATTTATTTGGTAGGCTACTCATTGAACATGAAACTTCATAGAAAAATAAAACTTTTTAGCAGTTGGCATCATTATCACAGTTGATACCCTAACAATGGTTCTGACCTGTCTGTAAAATTTGGTAAGTGCTATTTGTTGGGGTAGTTTTTAGTGATTTAAGCACCTGAATGAAAAAATGTACAACTTTTACAGAGCCAGGCTTATAATGCTTTACACAAAACAATGGGTTTAGATTCCTTTATGTTGAAGCTCATATTTCACAGAATGAGGATATGGTCCTCTTTTGGGTAGTATCATCTGTGTTTCAAATGTTACTAAATTAAGTGTGTTCTACATTGTATCACTGAATGTTACCCTAATTGTTGCACATTTACTACATTTTTACTGTAAGTGCAAGCAAGTTGGGGCAACTTTCAACGAATTTCCACTGCAAAAGACAAAGTGTGGATCTGCAGGCATGCTACTTGCCTAGGTTTGAACAGCATATTACAAGTTTATAAAACATGGATAAACTATTCCACATTTAGTCAGTAAAATGCATGATTAAACTAGTAAAAGTTGTGGTGTGCCAATACCACAAAGAAACCACAATTGAACTACATCCAAGCCAGAGTAATAACTGTATCAATGTGTGAATCACCTGGTTCCTTACCATGGAGTAATAGCCCATCATCACTTCTATTGTGTGAATGGTGTGGGTTGGACTGTGAACAACCTCAAAATGTGGGTTGACCCTGAGCATTTAAATGAAACATTGGTAAGCCATAATTCTTCAGAATGAAATAGTATACAACTGGTTAAGGGTCAGGGCAAAGTTTTTGACAAAGTCTACTGGTAAATTTTGACACAATTCAGTGGAAAATAAGGCAAAAGAATCTACAAAGGAGTCTGTTTTATTGTCAAAACTGATACCCCAACAATGGTGCTGACCTTCTAAAATAAATTGGTAAGTGCTATTTGTTGGGGTGATTTGAGTTGACCTGAACAAAGAACCGTCCTTTTTGTCAGTTAATAATTCAATTTAATTTTGGCCAACATTGAGCAATTTCAACAGGAATCACAATTAGATTACTTCAAATAGGAGCACTGATTTACAGCAGATTCATAAGTGCTTCTCTTTGGGGAAGTCTCATCTGTGTCTTGGGCTTTTTCGTCATCTGTGAATTCTTCTGTAGATTTTTGTAGATACCCAATGAAGAATTTCTACAAAAGAGGTATGTAATGATTCTAATCTATTGTGCTTTTATTGCTGATTATTGTAAGTGAACATTGAGCAAAGTAGTAGGTTAGCCTGATGGTCACAATTGATACCCTAACAATGGTTCTGACCTGTCTGAATTACTTGGTAAGTGCTATTTGTTGGGGTAGTTTTTAGTGATTTAAGCAACTGAATGTAAAGAAGACCTTTTACCTTTTAAGAAACTACTTACTGTATATAATATCAGACAGCTGGTATATGACAGCTTTTTAAAATTATCTACAAAAGCTGTCATGTCTTTGTATTATATATATAAATATATATTTATTTGGTAGGCTACTCATTGAACGTGAAGCTTCATAGAAAAATATAACTTTTTAGCAGTTGGCATCATTATCACAGTTGATACCCTAACAATGGTTCTGACCTGTCTGTAAAATTTGGTAAGTGCTATTTGTTGGGGTAGTTTTTACTGATTTAAGCACCTGAATGAAAAAATGTACAACTTTTACAGAGCCAGGCTTTTAATGCTTTACACAAAACAATGGGTTTAGATTCCTTTATGTTGAAGCTCATATTTCACAGAATCAGGATATGGTCCTCTTTTGGGTAGTATCATCTGTGTTTCAAATGTTACTAAATTAAGTGTGTTCTACATTGTATCACTGAATGTTACCCTAATTGTTGCACATTTACTACATTTTTACTGTAAGTGCAAGCAAGTTGGGGCAACTTTCAACGAATTTCCACTGCAAAAGACAAAGTGTGGATCTACAGGCATGCTACTTGCCTAGGTTTGAACAGCATATTACAAGTTTATAAAACATGGATAAACTATTCCACATTTAGTCAGTAAAATGCATGATCAAACTAGTAAAAGTTGTGGTGTGCCAATACCACAAAGAAACCACAATTGAACTACATCCAAGCCAGAGTAATAACTGTATCAATCACCTGGTTCCTTACCATGGAGTTATAGCCCATCATCACTTCTATTGTGTGAATGGTGTGGGTTGGACTGTGAACAACCTCAAAATGTGGGTTGACCCTGAGCATTTAAATGAAACATTGGTAAGCCATAATTCTTCAGAATGAAATAGTATACAACTGGTTAAGGGTCAGGGCAAAGTTTTTGACAAAGTCTACTGGTAAATTTTGACACAATTCAGTGGGGAATAAGGCAAAAGAATCTACAAAGGAGTCTGTTTTATTGTCAAAACTGATACCCCAACAATGGTGCTGACCTTCTAAAATAAATTGGTAAGTGCTATTTGTTGGGGTGATTTGAGTTGACCTGAACAAAGAACCGTCCTTTTTGTCAGTTAATAATTCAATTTAATTTTGGCCAACATTGAGCAATTTCAACAGGAATCACAATTAGATTACTTCAAATAGGAGCACTGATTTACAGCAGATTCATAAGTGCTTCTCTTTGGGGCAGTCTCATCTGTGTCTTGGACTTTTTCGTCTTCTGTGAATTCTTCTGTAGATTTTTGTAGATACCCAATGAAGAATTTCTACAAAAGAGGTATGTAATGATTCTATTCTATTGTGCTTTTATTGCTGATTATTGTAAGTGAACATTGAGCAAAGTAGTAGGTTAGCCTGATGGTCACAATTGATACCCTAACAATGGTTCTGACCTGTCTGAATTATTTGGTAAGTGCTATTTGTTGGGGTAGTTTTTAGTGATTTAAGCAACTGAATGTAAAGAAGACCTTTTACCTTTTAAGAAACTACTTACTGTATATAATATCAGACTTCAGATGTCTTCAAAATAGATTGAGCAATAGATTGAGATCGCTTCAAACAGCAGCACAGATTTCATAGATTCAGTAAGTGCTACTCTTTGGGGCAGTTTCGTCTGTCTACGGAACATCATTTCAGTGAGACCAGCATTGAATTGCTGAATGTTACCCTAACTGTAACACATTTACCTCATTTGTAATGTAAGTGCAAACAAGTTGGGGCGACCTTTGGTGAGTTTCCACTGCAAAGATGAAATCTAGCTCAAGTAAATTGCTGATACAATCATGAAATTTTGGACAACATTTTCCAACAAAGTATCTTAAATAGTAATCACAATTAGATTACTTCAAATAGGAGCACTGATTTACAGCATATTCATAAGTGCTTCTCTTTGGGGCAGTCTCATCTGTGAGTCACACTTTATCTACCTTATTTAACAACTTCAGATGTTCTGTAGATGTTGGTATATGACAGCTTTTTAAAATTATCTACAAAAGCTGTCATGTCTTTGTATTATATATATATATATTTATTTGGTAGGCTACTCATTGAACATGAAACTTCATAGAAAAATAAAACTTTTTAGCAGTTGGCATCATTATCACAGTTGATACCCTAACAATGGTTCTGACCTGTCTGTATAATTTGGTAAGTGCTATTTGTTGGGGTAGTTTTTAGTGATTTAAGCACCTGAATGAAAAAATGTACAACTTTTACAGAGCCAGGCTTATAATGCTTTACACAAAACAATGGGTTTAGATTCCTTTATGTTGAAGCTCATATTTCACAGAATGAGGATATGGTCCTCTTTTGGGTAGTATCATCTGTGTTTCAAATGTTACTAAATTAAGTGTGTTCTACATTGTATCACTGAATGTTACCCTAATTGTTGCACATTTACTACATTTTTACTGTAAGTGCAAGCAAGTTGGGGCAACTTTCAACGAATTTCCACTGCAAAAGACAAAGTGTGGATCTGCAGGCATGCTACTTGCCTAGGTTTGAACAGCATATTACAAGTTTATAAAACATGGATAAACTATTCCACATTTAGTCAGTAAAATGCATGATCAAACTAGTAAAAGTTGTGGTGTGCCAATACCACAAAGAAACCACAATTGAACTACATCCAATCCAGAGTAATAACTGTATCAATGTGTGAATCACCTGGTTCCTTACCATGGAGTAATAGCCCATCATCACTTCTATTGTGTGAATGGTGTGGGTTGGACTGTGAACAACCTCAAAATGTGGGTTGACCCTGAGCATTTAAATGAAACATTGGTAAGCCATAATTCTTCAGAATGAAATAGTATACAACTGGTTAAGGGTCAGGGCAAAGTTTTTGACAAAGTCTACTGGTAAATTTTGACACAATTCAGTGGGAAATAAGGCAAAAGAATCTACAAAGGAGTCTGTTTTATTGTCAAAACTGATACCCCAACAATGGTGCTGACCTTCTAAAATAAATTGGTAAGTGCTATTTGTTGGGGTGATTTGAGTTGACCTGAACAAAGAACCGTCCTTTTTGTCAGTTAATAATTCAATTTAATTTTGGCCAACATTGAGCAATTTCAACTGGAATCACAATTAGATTACTTCAAATAGGAGCACTGATTTACAGCAGATTCATAAGTGCTTCTCTTTGGGGCAGTCTCATCTGTGTCTTGGACTTTTTTGTCTTCTGTGAATTCTTCTGTAGATTTTTGTAGATACCCAATGAAGAATTTCTACAAAAGAGGTATGTAATGATTCTATTCTATTGTGCTTTTATTGCTGATTATTGTAAGTGAACATTGAGCAAAGTAGTAGGTTAGCCTGATGGTCACAATTGATACCCTAACAATGGTTCTGACCTGTCTGAATTATTTGGTAAGTGCTATTTGTTGGGGTAGTTTTTAGTGATTTAAGCAACTGAATGTAAAGAAGACCTTTTACCTTTTAAGAAACTACTTACTGTATATAATATCAGACTTCAGATGTCTTCAAAATAGATTGAGCAATAGATTGAGATCGCTTCAAACAGCAGCACAGATTTCATAGATTCAGTAAGTGCTACTCTTTGGGGCAGTTTCGTCTGTCTACGGAACATCATTTCAGTGAGACCAGCATTGAATTGCTGAATGTTACCCTAACTGTAACACATTTACCTCATTTGTAATGTAAGTGCAAACAAGTTGGGGCGACCTTTGGTGAGTTTCCACTGCAAAGATGAAATCTAGCTCAAGTAAATTGCTGATACAATCATGAAATTTTGGACAACATTTTCCAACAAAGTATCTTAAATAGTAATCACAATTAGATTACTTCAAATAGGAGCACTGATTTACAGCATATTCATAAGTGCTTCTCTTTGGGGCAGTCTCATCTGTGAGTCACACTTTATCTACCTTATTTAACAACTTCAGATGTTCTGTAGATGTTGGTATATGACAGCTTTTTAAAATTATCTACAAAAGCTGTCATGTCTTTGTATTATATATATATATATTTATTTGGTAGGCTACTCATTGAACATGAAACTTCATAGAAAAATAAAACTTTTTAGCAGTTGGCATCATTATCACAGTTGATACCCTAACAATGGTTCTGACCTGTCTGTATAATTTGGTAAGTGCTATTTGTTGGGGTAGTTTTTAGTGATTTAAGCACCTGAATGAAAAAATGTACAACTTTTACAGAGCCAGGCTTATAATGCTTTACACAAAACAATGGGTTTAGATTCCTTTATGTTGAAGCTCATATTTCACAGAATGAGGATATGGTCCTCTTTTGGGTAGTATCATCTGTGTTTCAAATGTTACTAAATTAAGTGTGTTCTACATTGTATCACTGAATGTTACCCTAATTGTTGCACATTTACTACATTTTTACTGTAAGTGCAAGCAAGTTGGGGCAACTTTCAACGAATTTCCACTGCAAAAGACAAAGTGTGGATCTGCAGGCATGCTACTTGCCTAGGTTTGAACAGCATATTACAAGTTTATAAAACATGGATAAACTATTCCACATTTAGTCAGTAAAATGCATGATCAAACTAGTAAAAGTTGTGGTGTGCCAATACCACAAAGAAACCACAATTGAACTACATCCAATCCAGAGTAATAACTGTATCAATGTGTGAATCACCTGGTTCCTTACCATGGAGTAATAGCCCATCATCACTTCTATTGTGTGAATGGTGTGGGTTGGACTGTGAACAACCTCAAAATGTGGGTTGACCCTGAGCATTTAAATGAAACATTGGTAAGCCATAATTCTTCAGAATGAAATAGTATACAACTGGTTAAGGGTCAGGGCAAAGTTTTTGACAAAGTCTACTGGTAAATTTTGACACAATTCAGTGGGAAATAAGGCAAAATAATCTACAAAGGAGTCTGTTTTATTGTCAAAACTGATACCCCAACAATGGTGCTGACCTTCTAAAATAAATTGGTAAGTGCTATTTGTTGGGGTGATTTGAGTTGACCTGAACAAAGAACCGTCCTTTTTGTCAGTTAATAATTCAATTTAATTTTGGCCAACATTGAGCAATTTCAACAGGAATCACAATTAGATTACTTCAAATAGGAGCACTGATTTACAGCAGATTCATAAGTGCTTCTCTTTGGGGCAGTCTCATCCTTGTCTTGGACTTTTTCGTCTTCTGTGAATTCTTCTGTAGATTTTTGTAGATACCCAATGAAGAATTTCTACAAAAGAGGTATGTAATGATTCTATTCTATTGTGCTTTTATTGTTGATTATTGTAAGTGAACATTGAGCAAAGTAGTAGGTTAGCCTGATGGTCACAATTGATACCCTAACAATGGTTCTGACCTGTCTGAATTATTTGGTAAGTGCTATTTGTTGGGGTAGTTTTTAGTGATTTAAGCAACTGAATGTAAAGAAGACCTTTTACCTTTTAAGAAACTACTTACTGTATATAATATCAGACTTCAGATGTCTTCAAAAGATTGAGCAATAGATTGAGATCGCTTCAAACAGCAGCACAGATTTCATAGATTCAGTAAGTGCTACTCTTTGGGGCAGTTTCGTCTGTCTATGGAACATCATTTCAGTGAGACCAGCATTGAATTGCTGAATGTTACCCTAACTGTAACACATTTACCTCATTTGTAATGTAAGTGCAAACAAGTTGGGGCGACCTTTGGTGAGTTTCCACTGCAAAAATGAAATCTAGCTCAAGTAAATTGCTGATACAATCATGAAATTTTGGACAACATTTTCCAACAAAGTATCTTAAATAGTAATCACAATTAGATCACTTCAAATAGGAGCACTGATTTACAGCATATTCATAAGTGCTTCTCTTTGGGGCAGTCTCATCTGTGAGTCACACTTTATCTACCTTATTTAACAACTTCAGATGTTCTGTAGATGTTGGTATATGACAGCTTTTTAAAATTATCTACAAAAGCTGTCATGTCTTTGTATTATATATATATATATATATATATATTTATTTGGTAGGCTACTCATTGAACATGAAACTTCATAGGAAAATAAAACTTTTTAGCAGTTGGCATCATTATCACAGTTGATACCCTAACAATGGTTCTGACCTGTCTGTAAAATTTGGTAAGTGCTATTTGTTGGGGTAGTTTTTAGTGATTTAAACACCTGAATGAAAAAATGTACAACTTTTACAGAGCCAGGCTTATAATGCTTTACACAAAACAATGGGTTTAGATTCCTTTATGTTGAAGCTCATATTTCACAGAATGAGGATCTGGTCCTCTTTTGGGTAGTATCATCTGTGTTTCAAATGTTACTAAATTAAGTGTGTTCTACATTGTATCACTGAATGTTACCCTAATTGTTGCACATTTACTACATTTTTACTGTAAGTGCAAGCAAGTTGGGGCAACTTTCAACGAATTTCCACTGCAAAAGACAAAGTGTGGATCTGCAGGCATGCTACTTGCCTAGGTTTGAACAGCATATTACAAGTTTATAAAACATGGATAAACTATTCCACATTTAGTCAGTAAAATGCATGATTAAACTAGTAAAAGTTGTGGTGTGCCAATACCACAAAGAAACCACAATTGAACTACATCCAAGCCAGAGTAATAACTGTATCAATGTGTGAATCACCTGGTTCCTTACCATGGAGTAATAGCCCATCGTCACTTCTATTGTGTGAATGGTGTGGGTTGGACTGTGAACAACCTCAAAATGTGGGTTGACCCTGAGCATTTAAATGAAACATTGGTAAGCCATAATTCTTCAGAATGAAATAGTATACAACTGGTTAAGGGTCAGGGCAAAGTTTTTGACAAAGTCTACTGGTAAATTTTGACACAATTCAGTGGAAAATAAGGCAAAAGGATCTACAAAGGAGTCTGTTTTATTGTCAAAACTGATACCCCAACAATGGTGCTGACCTTATAAATTGGTAAGTGCTATTTGTTGGGGTGATTTGAGTTGACCTGAACAAAGAACCGTCCTTTTTGTCAGTTAATAATTCAATTTAATTTTGGCCAACATTGAGCAATTTCAACAGGAATCACAATTAGATTACTTCAAATAGGAGTACTGATTTACAGCAGATTCATAAGTGCTTCTCTTTGGGGCAGTCTCATCTGTGTCTTGGACTTTTTCGTCTTCTGTGAATTCTTCTGTAGATTTTTGTAGATACCCAATGAAGAATTTCTACAAAAGAGGTATGTAATGATTCTATTCTATTGTGCTTTTATTGCTGATTATTGTAAGTGAACATTGAGCAAAGTAGTAGGTTAGCCTGATGGTCACAATTGATACCCTAACAATGGTTCTGACCTGTCTGAATTATTTGGTAAGTGCTATTTGTTGGGGTAGTTTTTAGTGATTTAAGCACCTGAATGAAAAAATGTACAACTTTTACAGAGCCAGGCTTATAATGCTTTACACAAAACAATGGGTTTAGATTCCTTTATGTTGAAGCTCATATTTCACAGAATGAGGATATGGTCCTCTTTTGGGTAGTATCATCTGTGTTTCAAATGTTACGAAATTAAGTGTGTTCTACATTGTATCACTGAATGTTACCCTAATTGTTGCACATTTACTACATTTTTACTGTAAGTGCAAGCAAGTTGGGGCAACTTTCAACGAATTTCCACTGCAAAAGACAAAGTGTGGATCTGCAGGCATGCTACTTGCCTAGGTTTGAACAGCATATTACAAGTTTATAAAACATGGATAAACTATTCCACATTTAGTCAGTAAAATGCATGATCAAACTAGTAAAAGTTGTGGTGTGCCAATACCACAAAGAAACCACAATTGAACTACATCCAAGCCAGAGTAATAACTGTATCAATGTGTGAATCACCTGGTTCTTTACCATGGAGTAATAGCCCATCATCACTTCTATTGTGTGAATGGTGTGGGTTGGACTGTGAACAACCTCAAAATGTGGGTTGACCCTGAGCATTTAAATGAAACATTGGTAAGCCATAATTCTTCAGAATGAAATAGTATACAACTGGTTAAGGGTCAGGGCAAAGTTTTGATTTTGACACAATTCAGTGGGAAATAAGGCAAAAGAATCTACAAAGGAGTCTGTTTTATTGTCAAAACTGATACCCCAACAATGGTGCTGACCTTCTAAAATAAATTGGTAAGTGCTATTTGTTGGGGTGATTTGAGTTGACCTGAACAAAGAACCGTCCTTTTTGTCAGTTAATAATTCAATTTAATTTGGCCAACATTGAGCAATTTCAACAGGAATCACAATTAGATTACTTCAAATAGGAGCACTGATTTACAGCAGATTCATAAGTGCTTCTCTTTGGGGCAGTCTCATCTGTGTCTTGGACTTTTTCGTCTTCTGTGAATTCTTCTGTAGATTTTTGTAGATACCCAATGAAGAATTTCTACAAAAGAGGTATGTAATGATTCTATTCTATTGTGCTTTTATTGCTGATTATTGTAAGTGAACATTGAGCAAAGTAGTAGGTTAGCCTGATGGTCACAATTGATACCCTAACAATGGTTCTGACCTGTCTGAATTATTTGGTAAGTGCTATTTGTTGGGGTAGTTTTTAGTGATTTAAGCAACTGAATGTAAAGAAGACCTTTTACCTTTTAAGAAACTACTTACTGTATATAATATCAGACTTCAGATGTCTTCAAAAGATTGAGCAATAGATTGAGATCGCTTCAAACAGCAGCACAGATTTCATAGATTCAGTAAGTGCTACTCTTTGGGGCAGTTTCGTCTGTCTATGGAACATCATTTCAGTGAGACCAGCATTGAATTGCTGAATGTTACCCTAACTGTAACACATTTACCTCATTTGTAATGTAAGTGCAAACAAGTTGGGGCGACCTTTGGTGAGTTTCCACTGCAAAAATGAAATCTAGCTCAAGTAAATTGCTGATACAATTATGAAATTTTGGACAACATTTTCCAACAAAGTATCTTAAATAGTAATCACAATTAGATTACTTCAAATAGGAGCACTGATTTACAGCATATTCATAAGTGCTTCTCTTTGGGGCAGTCTCATCTGTGAGTCACACTTTATCTACCTTATTTAACAACTTCAGATGTTCTGTAGATGTTGGTATATGACAGCTTTTTAAAATTATCTACAAAAGCTGTCATGTCTTTGTATTATATATATATATATATTTATTTGGTAGGCTACTCATTGAACATGAAACTTCATAGAAAAATAAAACTTTTTAGCAGTTGGCATCATTATCACAGTTGATACCCTAACAATGGTTCTGACCTGTCTGTATAATTTGGTAAGTGCTATTTGTTGGGGTAGTTTTTAGTGATTTAAGCACCTGAATGAAAAAATGTACAACTTTTACAGAGCCAGGCTTATAATGCTTTACACAAAACAATGGGTTTAGATTCCTTTATGTTGAAGCTCATATTTCACAGAATGAGGATATGGTCCTCTTTTGGGTAGTATCATCTGTGTTTCAAATGTTACTAAATTAAGTGTGTTCTACATTGTATCACTGAATGTTACCCTAATTGTTGCACATTTACTACATTTTTACTGTAAGTGCAAGCAAGTTGGGGCAACTTTCAACGAATTTCCACTGCAAAAGACAAAGTGTGGATCTACAGGCATGCTACTTGCCTAGGTTTGAACAGCATATTACAAGTTTATAAAACATGGATAAACTATTCCACATTTAGTCAGTAAAATGCATGATCAAACTAGTAAAAGTTGTGGTGTGCCAATACCACAAAGAAACCACAATTGAACTACATCCAAGCCAGAGTAATAACTGTATCAATGTGTGAATCACCTGGTTCCTTACCATGGAGTAATAGCCCATCATCACTTCTATTGTGTGAATGGTGTGGGTTGGACTGTGAACAACCTCAAAATGTGGGTTGACCCTGAGCATTTAAATGAAACATTGGTAAGCCATAATTCTTCAGAATGAAATAGTATACAACTGGTTAAGGGTCAGGGCAAAGTTTTTGACAAAGTCTACTGGTAAATTTTGACACAATTCAGTGGGAAATAAGGCAAAAGAATCTACAAAGGAGTCTGTTTTATTGTCAAAACTGATACCCCAACAATGGTGCTGACCTTCTAAAATAAATTGGTAAGTGCTATTTGTTGGGGTGATTTGAGTTGACCTGAACAAAGAACCGTCCTTTTTGTCAGTTAATAATTCAATTTAATTTTGGCCAACATTGAGCAATTTCAACAGGAATCACAATTAGATTACTTCAAATAGGAGCACTGATTTACAGCAGATTCATAAGTGCTTCTCTTTGGGGCAGTCTCATCTGTGTCTTGGACTTTTTCGTCTTCTGTGAATTCTTCTGTAGATTTTTGTAGATACCCAATGAAGAATTTCTACAAAAGAGGTATGTAATGATTCTATTCTATTGTGCTTTTATTGCTGATTATTGTAAGTGAACATTGAGCAAAGTAGTAGGTTAGCCTGATGGTCACAATTGATACCCTAACAATGGTTCTGACCTGTCTGAATTATTTGGTAAGTGCTATTTGTTGGGGTAGTTTTTAGTGATTTAAGCAACTGAATGTAAAGAAGACCTTTTACCTTTTAAGAAACTACTTACTGTATATAATATCAGACTTCAGATGTCTTCAAAATAGATTGAGATCGCTTCAAACAGCAGCACAGATTTCATAGATTCAGTAAGTGCTACTCTTTGGGGCAGTTTCGTCTGTCTATGGAACATCATTTCAGTGAGACCAGCATTGAATTGCTGAATGTTACCCTAACTGTAACACATTTACCTCATTTGTAATGTAAGTGCAAACAAGTTGGGGCGACCTTTGGTGAGTTTCCACTGCAAAAATGAAATCTAGCTCAAGTAAATTGCTGATACAATTATGAAATTTTGGACAACATTTTCCAACAAAGTATCTTAAATAGTAATCACAATTAGATTACTTCAAATAGGAGCACTGATTTACAGCATATTCATAAGTGCTTCTCTTTGGGGCAGTCTCATCTGTGAGTCACACTTTATCTACCTTATTTAACAACTTCAGATGTTCTGTAGATGTTGGTATATGACAGCTTTTTAAAATTATCTACAAAAGCTGTCATGTCTTTGTATTATATATATATATATATTTATTTGGTAGGCTACTCATTGAACATGAAACTTCATAGAAAAATAAAACTTTTTAGCAGTTGGCATCATTATCACAGTTGATACCCTAACAATGGTTCTGACCTGTCTGTATAATTTGGTAAGTGCTATTTGTTGGGGTAGTTTTTAGTGATTTAAGCACCTGAATGAAAAAATGTACAACTTTTACAGAGCCAGGCTTATAATGCTTTACACAAAACAATGGGTTTAGATTCCTTTATGTTGAAGCTCATATTTCACAGAATGAGGATATGGTCCTCTTTTGGGTAGTATCATCTGTGTTTCAAATGTTACTAAATTAAGTGTGTTCTACATTGTATCACTGAATGTTACCCTAATTGTTGCACATTTACTACATTTTTACTGTAAGTGCAAGCAAGTTGGGGCAACTTTCAACGAATTTCCACTGCAAAAGACAAAGTGTGGATCTACAGGCATGCTACTTGCCTAGGTTTGAACAGCATATTACAAGTTTATAAAACATGGATAAACTATTCCACATTTAGTCAGTAAAATGCATGATCAAACTAGTAAAAGTTGTGGTGTGCCAATACCACAAAGAAACCACAATTGAACTACATCCAAGCCAGAGTAATAACTGTATCAATGTGTGAATCACCTGGTTCCTTACCATGGAGTAATAGCCCATCATCACTTCTATTGTGTGAATGGTGTGGGTTGGACTGTGAACAACCTCAAAATGTGGGTTGACCCTGAGCATTTAAATGAAACATTGGTAAGCCATAATTCTTCAGAATGAAATAGTATACAACTGGTTAAGGGTCAGGGCAAAGTTTTTGACAAAGTCTACTGGTAAATTTTGACACAATTCAGTGGGAAATAAGGCAAAAGAATCTACAAAGGAGTCTGTTTTATTGTCAAAACTGATACCCCAACAATGGTGCTGACCTTCTAAAATAAATTGGTAAGTGCTATTTGTTGGGGTGATTTGAGTTGACCTGAACAAAGAACCGTCCTTTTTGTCAGTTAATAATTCAATTTAATTTTGGCCAACATTGAGCAATTTCAACAGGAATCACAATTAGATTACTTCAAATAGGAGCACTGATTTACAGCAGATTCATAAGTGCTTCTCTTTGGGGCAGTCTCATCTGTGTCTTGGACTTTTTCGTCTTCTGTGAATTCTTCTGTAGATTTTTGTAGATACCCAATGAAGAATTTCTACAAAAGAGGTATGTAATGATTCTATTCTATTGTGCTTTTATTGCTGATTATTGTAAGTGAACATTGAGCAAAGTAGTAGGTTAGCCTGATGGTCACAATTGATACCCTAACAATGGTTCTGACCTGTCTGAATTATTTGGTAAGTGCTATTTGTTGGGGTAGTTTTTAGTGATTTAAGCAACTGAATGTAAAGAAGACCTTTTACCTTTTAAGAAACTACTTACTGTATATAATATCAGACTTCAGATGTCTTCAAAATAGATTGAGATCGCTTCAAACAGCAGCACAGATTTCATAGATTCAGTAAGTGCTACTCTTTGGGGCAGTTTCGTCTGTCTATGGAACATCATTTCAGTGAGACCAGCATTGAATTGCTGAATGTTACCCTAACTGTAACACATTTACCTCATTTGTAATGTAAGTGCAAACAAGTTGGGGCGACCTTTGGTGAGTTTCCACTGCAAAAATGAAATCTAGCTCAAGTAAATTGCTGATACAATTATGAAATTTTGGACAACATTTTCCAACAAAGTATCTTAAATAGTAATCACAATTAGATTACTTCAAATAGGAGCACTGATTTACAGCATATTCATAAGTGCTTCTCTTTGGGGCAGTCTCATCTGTGAGTCACACTTTATCTACCTTATTTAACAACTTCAGATGTTCTGTAGATGTTGGTATATGACAGCTTTTTAAAATTATCTACAAAAGCTGTCATGTCTTTGTATTATATATATATATATTTATTTGGTAGGCTACTCATTGAACATGAAACTTCATAGAAAAATAAAACTTTTTAGCAGTTGGCATCATTATCACAGTTGATACCCTAACAATGGTTCTGACCTGTCTGTATAATTTGGTAAGTGCTATTTGTTGGGGTAGTTTTTAGTGATTTAAGCACCTGAATGAAAAAATGTACAACTTTTACAGAGCCAGGCTTATAATGCTTTACACAAAACAATGGGTTTAGATTCCTTTATGTTGAAGCTCATATTTCACAGAATGAGGATATGGTCCTCTTTTGGGTAGTATCATCTGTGTTTCAAATGTTACTAAATTAAGTGTGTTCTACATTGTATCACTGAATGTTACCCTAATTGTTGCACATTTACTACATTTTTACTGTAAGTGCAAGCAAGTTGGGGCAACTTTCAACGAATTTCCACTGCAAAAGACAAAGTGTGGATCTGCAGGCATGCTACTTGCCTAGGTTTGAACAGCATATTACAAGTTTATAAAACATGGATAAACTATTCCACATTTAGTCAGTAAAATGCATGATCAAACTAGTAAAAGTTGTGGTGTGCCAATACCACAAAGAAACCACAATTGAACTACATCCAATCCAGAGTAATAACTGTATCAATGTGTGAATCACCTGGTTCCTTACCATGGAGTAATAGCCCATCATCACTTCTATTGTGTGAATGGTGTGGGTTGGACTGTGAGCAACCTCAAAATGTGGGTTGACCCTGAGCATTTAAATGAAACATTGGTAAGCCATAATTCTTCAGAATGAAATAGTATACAACTGGTTAAGGGTCAGGGCAAAGTTTTGATTTTGACACAATTCAGTGGGAAATAAGGCAAAATAATCTACAAAGGAGTCTGTTTTATTGTCAAAACTGATACCCCAACAATGGTGCTGACCTTCTAAAATAAATTGGTAAGTGCTATTTGTTGGGGTGATTTGAGTTGACCTGAACAAAGAACTGTCCTTTTTGTCAGTTAATAATTCAATTTAATTTTGGCCAACATTGAGCAATTTCAACAGGAATCACAATTAGATTACTTCAAATAGGAGCACTGATTTACAGCAGATTCATAAGTGCTTCTCTTTGGGGCAGTCTCATCTGTGTCTTGGACTTTTTCGTCTTCTGTGAATTCTTCTGTAGATTTTTGTAGATACCCAATGAAGAATTTCTACAAAAGAGGTATGTAATGATTCTATTCTATTGTGCTTTTATTGCTGATTATTGTAAGTGAACATTGAGCAAAGTAGTAGGTTAGCCTGATGGTCACAATTGATACCCTAACAATGGTTCTGACCTGTCTGAATTATTTGGTAAGTGCTATTTGTTGGGGTAGTTTTTAGTGATTTAAGCAACTGAATGTAAAGAAGACCTTTTACCTTTTAAGAAACTACTTACTGTATATAATATCAGACTTCAGATGTCTTCAAAATAGATTGAGATCGCTTCAAAAAGCAGCACAGATTTCATAGATTCAGTAAGTGCTACTCTTTGGGGCAGTTTCGTCTGTCTATGGAACATCATTTCAGTGAGACCAGCATTGAATTGCTGAATGTTACCCTAACTGTAACACATTTACCTCATTTGTAATGTAAGTGCAAACAAGTTGGGGCGACCTTTGGTGAGTTTCCACTGCAAAAATGAAATCTAGCTCAAGTAAATTGCTGATACAATTATGAAATTTTGGACAACATTTTCCAACAAAGTATCTTAAATAGTAATCACAATTAGATTACTTCAAATAGGAGCACTGATTTACAGCATATTCATAAGTGCTTCTCTTTGGGGCAGTCTCATCTGTGAGTCACACTTTATCTACCTTATTTAACAACTTCAGATGTTCTGTAGATGTTGGTATATGACAGCTTTTTAAAATTATCTACAAAAGCTGTCATGTCTTTGTATTATATATATATATATTTATTTGGTAGGCTACTCATTGAACATGAAACTTCATAGAAAAATAAAACTTTTTAGCAGTTGGCATCATTATCACAGTTGATACCCTAACAATGGTTCTGACCTGTCTGTATAATTTGGTAAGTGCTATTTGTTGGGGTAGTTTTTAGTGATTTAAGCACCTGAATGAAAAAATGTACAACTTTTACAGAGCCAGGCTTATAATGCTTTACACAAAACAATGGGTTTAGATTCCTTTATGTTGAAGCTCATATTTCACAGAATGAGGATATGGTCCTCTTTTGGGTAGTATCATCTGTGTTTCAAATGTTACTAAATTAAGTGTGTTCTACATTGTATCACTGAATGTTACCCTAATTGTTGCACATTTACTACATTTTTACTGTAAGTGCAAGCAAGTTGGGGCAACTTTCAACGAATTTCCACTGCAAAAGACAAAGTGTGGATCTGCAGGCATGCTACTTGCCTAGGTTTGAACAGCATATTACAAGTTTATAAAACATGGATAAACTATTCCACATTTAGTCAGTAAAATGCATGATCAAACTAGTAAAAGTTGTGGTGTGCCAATACCACAAAGAAACCACAATTGAACTACATCCAATCCAGAGTAATAACTGTATCAATGTGTGAATCACCTGGTTCCTTACCATGGAGTAATAGCCCATCATCACTTCTATTGTGTGAATGGTGTGGGTTGGACTGTGAGCAACCTCAAAATGTGGGTTGACCCTGAGCATTTAAATGAAACATTGGTAAGCCATAATTCTTCAGAATGAAATAGTATACAACTGGTTAAGGGTCAGGGCAAAGTTTTGATTTTGACACAATTCAGTGGGAAATAAGGCAAAATAATCTACAAAGGAGTCTGTTTTATTGTCAAAACTGATACCCCAACAATGGTGCTGACCTTCTAAAATAAATTGGTAAGTGCTATTTGTTGGGGTGATTTGAGTTGACCTGAACAAAGAACTGTCCTTTTTGTCAGTTAATAATTCAATTTAATTTTGGCCAACATTGAGCAATTTCAACAGGAATCACAATTAGATTACTTCAAATAGGAGCACTGATTTACAGCAGATTCATAAGTGCTTCTCTTTGGGGCAGTCTCATCTGTGTCTTGGACTTTTTCGTCTTCTGTGAATTCTTCTGTAGATTTTTGTAGATACCCAATGAAGAATTTCTACAAAAGAGGTATGTAATGATTCTATTCTATTGTGCTTTTATTGCTGATTATTGTAAGTGAACATTGAGCAAAGTAGTAGGTTAGCCTGATGGTCACAATTGATACCCTAACAATGGTTCTGACCTGTCTGAATTATTTGGTAAGTGCTATTTGTTGGGGTAGTTTTTAGTGATTTAAGCAACTGAATGTAAAGAAGACCTTTTACCTTTTAAGAAACTACTTACTGTATATAATATCAGACTTCAGATGTCTTCAAAATAGATTGAGCAATAGATTGAGATCGCTTCAAACAGCAGCACAGATTTCATAGATTCAGTAAGTGCTACTCTTTGGGGCAGTTTCGTCTGTCTATGGAACATCATTTCAGTGAGACCAGCATTGAATTGCTGAGTGTTACCCTAACTGTAACACATTTACCTCATTTGTAATGTAAGTGCAAACAAGTTGGGGCGACCTTTGGTGAGTTTCCACTGCAAAAATGAAATCTAGCTCAAGTAAATTGCTGATACAATCATGAAATTTTGGACAACATTTTCCAACAAAGTATCTTAAATAGTAATCACAATTAGATTACTTCAAATAGGAGCACTGATTTACAGCATATTCATAAGTGCTTCTCTTTGGGGCAGTCTCATCTGTGAGTCACACTTTATCTACCTTATTTAACAACTTCAGATGTTCTGTAGATGTTGGTATATGACAGCTTTTTAAAATTATCTACAAAAGCTGTCATGTCTTTGTATTATATATATATATATTTATTTGGTAGGCTACTCATTGAACATGAAACTTCATAGAAAAATAAAACTTTTTAGCAGTTGGCATCATTATCACAGTTGATACCCTAACAATGGTTCTGACCTGTCTGTATAATTTGGTAAGTGCTATTTGTTGGGGTAGTTTTTAGTGATTTAAGCACCTGAATGAAAAAATGTACAACTTTTACAGAGCCAGGCTTATAATGCTTTACACAAAACAATGGGTTTAGATTCCTTTATGTTGAAGCTCATATTTCACAGAATGAGGATATGGTCCTCTTTTGGGTAGTATCATCTGTGTTTCAAATGTTACTAAATTAAGTGTGTTCTACATTGTATCACTGAATGTTACCCTAATTGTTGCACATTTACTACATTTTTACTGTAAGTGCAAGCAAGTTGGGGCAACTTTCAACGAATTTCCACTGCAAAAGACAAAGTGTGGATCTGCAGGCATGCTACTTGCCTAGGTTTGAACAGCATATTACAAGTTTATAAAACATGGATAAACTATTCCACATTTAGTCAGTAAAATGCATGATCAAACTAGTAAAAGTTGTGGTGTGCCAATACCACAAAGAAACCACAATTGAACTACATCCAATCCAGAGTAATAACTGTATCAATGTGTGAATCACCTGGTTCCTTACCATGGAGTAATAGCCCATCATCACTTCTATTGTGTGAATGGTGTGGGTTGGACTGTGAACAACCTCAAAATGTGGGTTGACCCTGAGCATTTAAATGAAACATTGGTAAGCCATAATTCTTCAGAATGAAATAGTATACAACTGGTTAAGGGTCAGGGC
Organism: Clarias gariepinus; assembly: GCF_024256425.1. Lineage (NCBI taxonomy): Eukaryota > Metazoa > Chordata > Actinopteri > Siluriformes > Clariidae > Clarias > Clarias gariepinus. Next base: position 1,389,323 of record NC_071113.1, read on the forward strand.
AAAGTTTTTGACAAAGTCTACTGGTAAATTTTGACACAATTCAGTGGGAAATAAGGCAAAAGAATCTACAAAGGAGTCTGTTTTATTGTCAAAACTGATACCCCAACAATGGTGCTGACCTTCTAAAATAAATTGGTAAGTGCTATTTGTTGGGGTGATTTGAGTTGACCTGAACAAAGAACCGTCCTTTTTGTCAGTTAATAATTCAATTTAATTTTGGCCAACATTGAGCAATTTCAACAGGAATCACAATTAGATTACTTCAAATAGGAGCACTGATTTAAAGCAGATTCATAAGTGCTTCTCTTTGGGGCAGTCTCATCTGTGTCTTGGACTTTTTTGTCTTCTGTGAATTCTTCTGTAGATTTTTGTAGATACCCAATGAAGAATTTCTACAAAAGAGGTATGTAATGATTCTATTCTATTGTGCTTTTATTGCTGATTATTGTAAGTGAACATTGAGCAAAGTAGTAGGTTAGCCTGATGGTCACAATTGATACCCTAACAATGGTTCTGACCTGTCTGAATCATTTGGTAAGTGCTATTTGTTGGGGTAGTTTTTAGTGATTTAAGCAACTGAATGTAAAGAAGACCTTTTACCTTTTAAGAAACTACTTACTGTATATAATATCAGACTTCAGATGTCTTCAAAAGATTGAGCAATAGATTGAGATCGCTTCAAACAGCAGCACGGATTTCATAGATTCAGTAAGTGCTACTCTTTGGGGCAGTGCTGTCTGTCTATGGAACATCATTTCAATGAGACAAGCATTGATTTGCTGAATGTTACCCTAACTGTAACACATTTACCTCATTTGTAATGTAAGTGCAAACAAGTTGGGGCGACCTTTGGTGAGTTTCCACTGCAAAAATGAAATCTAGCTCAAGTAAATTGCTGATACAATCATGAAATTTTGGACAACATTTTCCAACAAAGTATCTTAAATAGTAATCACAATTAGATTACTTCAAATAGGAGCACTGATTTACAGCATATTCATAAGTGCTTCTCTTTGGGGCAGTCTCATCTGTGTGTCACACTTTATCTACCTTATTTAACAACTTCAGATGTTCTGTAGATGTTGGTATATGACAGCTTTTTAAAATTATCTACAAAAGCTGTCATGTCTTTGTATTATATATATATATATATATTTATTTGGTAGGCTACTCATTGAACATGAAACTTCATAGAAAAATAAAACTTTTTAGCAGTTGGCATCATTATCACAGTTGATACCCCAACAATGGTTCTGACCTGTCTGTAAAATTTGGTAAGTGCTATTTGTTGGGGTAGTTTTTAGTGATTTAAGCACCTGAATGAAAAAATGTACAACTTTTACAGAGCCAGGCTTATAATGCTTTACACAAAACAATGGGTTTAGATTCCTTTATGTTGAAGCTCATATTTCACAGAATGAGGATATGGTCCTCTTTTGGGTAGTATCATCTGTGTTTCAAATGTTACTAAATTAAGTGTGTTCTACATTGTATCACTGAATGTTACCCTAATTGTTGCACATTAACTACATTTTTACTGTAAGTGCAAGCAAGTTGGGGCAACTTTCAACAAATTTCCACTGCAAAAGACAAAGTGAGGATCTGCAGGCATGCTACTTGTCTAGGTTTGAACAGCATATTACAAGTTTATAAAACATGGACAAACTATTCCACATTTAGTCAGTAAAATGCATGATCAAACTGGTAAGAGTTGTGGTGTGCTAATACCATAAAGAAACCACAATTGAACTACAGCCAATCCAGAGTAATAACTGTATAAATGTGTGAATCACCTGATTCTTTACCATGGAGTAATAGCCCATCATCACTTCTATTGTGTGAATGGTGTGGGTTGGACTGTGAACCATCTCAATTTGTGGGTTGACCCTGAGCATTTAAATGAAACATTGGTAAGCCATAATTCTTCAGAATCAAATAGTATACAACTGGTTAAGGGTCAGGGCAAAGTTTTGATTTTGACACAATTCAGTGGGAAATAAGGCAAAAGAATCTACAAAGGAGTCTGTTTTATTGTCAAAACTGATACCCCAACAATGGTGCTGACCTTCTAAAATAAATTGGTAAGTGCTATTTGTTGGGGTGATTTGAGTTGACCTGAACAAAGAACCGTCCTTTTTGTCAGTTAATAATTCAATTTAATTTTGGCCAACATTGAGCAATTTCAACAGGAATCACAATTAGATTACTTCAAATAGGAGCACTGATTTACAGCAGATTCATAAGTGCTTCTCTTTGGGGCAGTCTCATCTGTGTCTTGGACTTTTTCGTCTTCTGTGAATTCTTCTGTAGATTTTTGTAGATACCCAATGAAGAATTTCTACAAAAGAGGTATGTAATGATTCTATTCTATTGTGCTTTTATTGCTGATTATTGTAAGTGAACATTGAGCAAAGTAGTAGGTTAGCCTGATGGTCACAATTGATACCCTAACAATGGTTCTGACCTGTCTGAATTATTTGGTAAGTGCTATTTGTTGGGGTAGTTTTTAGTGATTTAAGCAACTGAATGTAAAGAAGACCTTTTACCTTTTAAGAAACTACTTACTGTATATAATATCAGACTTCAGATGTCTTCAAAAGATTGAGCAATAGATTGAGATCGCTTCAAACAGCAGCACAGATTTCATAGATTCAGTAAGTGCTACTCTTTGGGGCAGTTTCGTCTGTCTATGGAACATCATTTCAGTGAGACCAGCATTGAATTGCTGAATGTTACCCTAACTGTAACACATTTACCTCATTTGTAATGTAAGTGCAAACAAGTTGGGGCGACCTTTGGTGAGTTTCCACTGCAAAAATGAAATCTAGCTCAAGTAAATTGCTGATACAATCATGAAATTTTGGACAACATTTTCCAACAAAGTATCTTAAATAGTAATCACAATTAGATTACTTCAAATAGGAGCACTGATTTACAGCATATTCATAAGTGCTTCTCTTTGGGGCAGTCTCATCTGTGAGTCACACTTTATCTACCTTATTTAACAACTTCAGATGTTCTGTAGATGTTGGTATATGACAGCTTTTTAAAATTATCTACAAAAGCTGTCATGTCTTTGTATTATATATATATATATTTATTTGGTAGGCTACTCATTGAACGTGAAGCTTCATAGAAAAATATAACGTTTTAGCAGTTGGCATCATTATCACAGTTGATACCCTAACAATGGTTCTGACCTGTCTGTAAAATTTGGTAAGTGCTATTTGTTGGGGTAGTTTTTAGTGATTTAAGCACCTGAATGAAAAAATGTACAACTTTTACAGAGCCAGGCTTATAATGCTTTACACAAAACAATGGGTTTAGATTCCTTTATGTTGAAGCTCATATTTCACAGAATGAGGATATGGTCCTCTTTTGGGTAGTATCATCTGTGTTTCAAATGTTACTAAATTAAGTGTGTTCTACATTGTATCACTGAATGTTACCCTAATTGTTGCACATTTACTACATTTTTACTGTAAGTGCAAGCAAGTTGGGGCAACTTTCAACGAATTTCCACTGCAAAAGACAAAGTGTGGATCTACAGGCATGCTACTTGCCTAGGTTTGAACAGCATATTACAAGTTTATAAAACATGGAAAAACTATTCCACATTTAGTCAGTAAAATGCGTGATCAAACTAGTAAAAGTTGTGGTGTGCCAATACCACAAAGAAACCACAATTGAACTACATCCAATCCAGAGTAATAACTGTATCAATGTGTGAATCACCTGGTTCCTTACCATGGAGTAATATCCCATCATCACTTCTATTGTGTGAATGGTGTGGGTTGGACTGTGAGCAACCTCAAAATGTGGGTTGACCCTGAGCATTTAAATGAAACATTGGTAAGCCATAATTCTTCAGAATGAAATAGTATACAACTGGTTAAGGGTCAGGGCAAAGTTTTGATTTTGACACAATTCAGTGGGAAATAAGGCAAAATAATCTACAAAGGAGTCTGTTTTATTGTCAAAACTGATACCCCAACAATGGTGCTGACCTTCTAAAATAAATTGGTAAGTGCTATTTGTTGGGGTGATTTGAGTTGACCTGAACAAAGAACTGTCCTTTTTGTCAGTTAATAATTCAATTTAATTTTGGCCAACATTGAGCAATTTCAACAGGAATCACAATTAGATTACTTCAAATAGGAGCACTGATTTACAGCAGATTCATAAGTGCTTCTCTTTGGGGCAGTCTCATCTGTGTCTTGGACTTTTTCGTCTTCTGTGAATTCTTCTGTAGATTTTTGTAGATACCCAATGAAGAATTTCTACAAAAGAGGTATGTAATGATTCTATTCTATTGTGCTTTTATTGCTGATTATTGTAAGTGAACATTGAGCAAAGTAGTAGGTTAGCCTGATGGTCACAATTGATACCCTAACAATGGTTCTGACCTGTCTGAATTATTTGGTAAGTGCTATTTGTTGGGGTAGTTTTTAGTGATTTAAGCAACTGAATGTAAAGAAGACCTTTTACCTTTTAAGAAACTACTTACTGTATATAATATCAGACTTCAGATGTCTTCAAAATAGATTGAGAAATAGATTGAGATCGCTTCAAACAGCAGCACAGATTTCATAGATTCAGTAAGTGCTACTCTTTGGGGCAGTTTCGTCTGTCTATGGAACATCATTTCAGTGAGACCAGCATTGAATTGCTGAGTGTTACCCTAACTGTAACACATTTACCTCATTTGTAATGTAAGTGCAAACAAGTTGGGGCGACCTTTGGTGAGTTTCCACTGCAAAAATGAAATCTAGCTCAAGTAAATTGCTGATACAATCATGAAATTTTGGACAACATTTTCCAACAAAGTATCTTAAATAGTAATCACAATTAGATTACTTCAAATAGGAGCACTGATTTACAGCATATTCATAAGTGCTTCTCTTTGGGGCAGTCTCATCTGTGAGTCACACTTTATCTACCTTATTTAACAACTTCAGATGTTCTGTAGATGTTGGTATATGACAGCTTTTTAAAATTATCTACAAAAGCTGTCATGTCTTTGTATTATATATATATATTTATTTGGTAGGCTACTCATTGAACATGAAACTTCATAGAAAAATAAAACTTTTTAGCAGTTGGCATCATTATCACAGTTGATACCCCAACAATGGTTCTGACCTGTCTGTAAAATTTGGTAAGTGCTATTTGTTGGGGTAGTTTTTAGTGATTTAAGCACCTGAATGAAAAAATGTACAACTTTTACAGAGCCAGGCTTATAATGCTTTACACAAAACAATGGGTTTAGATTCCTTTATGTTGAAGCTCATATTTCACAGAATGAGGATATGGTCCTCTTTTGGGTAGTATCATCTGTGTTTCAAATGTTACTAAATTAAGTGTGTTCTACATTGTATCACTGAATGTTACCCTAATTGTTGCACATTAACTACATTTTTACTGTAAGTGCAAGCAAGTTGGGGCAACTTTCAACAAATTTCCACTGCAAAAGACAAAGTGAGGATCTGCAGGCATGCTACTTGTCTAGGTTTGAACAGCATATTACAAGTTTATAAAACATGGACAAACTATTCCACATTTAGTCAGTAAAATGCAAGATCAAACTGGTAAGAGTTGTGGTGTGCTAATACCATAAAGAAACCACAATTGAACTACAGCCAATCCAGAGTAATAACTGTATAAATGTGTGAATCACCTGATTCTTTACCATGGAGTAATAGCCCATCATCACTTCTATTGTGTGAATGGTGTGGGTTGGACTGTGAACCATCTCAATTTGTGGGTTGACCCTGAGCATTTAAATGAAACATTGGTAAGCCATAATTCTTCAGAATGAAATAGTATACAACTGGTTAAGGGTCAGGGCAAAGTTTTTGACAAAGTCTACTGGTAAATTTTGACACAATTCAGTGGGAAATAAGGCAAAATAATCTACAAAGGAGTCTGTTTTATTGTCAAAACTGATACCCCAACAATGGTGCTGACCTTCTAAAATAAATTGGTAAGTGCTATTTGTTGGGGTGATTTGAGTTGACCTGAACAAAGAACTGTCCTTTTTGTCAGTTAATAATTCAATTTAATTTTGGCCAACATTGAGCAATTTCAACAGGAATCACAATTAGATTACTTCAAATAGGAGCACTGATTTACAGCAGATTCATAAGTGCTTCTCTTTGGGGCAGTCTCATCTGTGTCTTGGACTTTTTCGTCTTCTGTGAATTCTTCTGTAGATTTTTGTAGATACCCAATGAAGAATTTCTACAAAAGAGGTATGTAATGATTCTATTCTATTGTGCTTTTATTGCTGATTATTGTAAGTGAACATTGAGCAAAGTAGTAGGTTAGCCTGATGGTCACAATTGATACCCTAACAATGGTTCTGACCTGTCTGAATTATTTGGTAAGTGCTATTTGTTGGGGTAGTTTTTAGTGATTTAAGCAACTGAATGTAAAGAAGACCTTTTACCTTTTAAGAAACTACTTACTGTATATAATATCAGACTTCAGATGTCTTCAAAAGATTGAGCAATAGATTGAGATCGCTTCAAACAGCAGCACGGATTTCATAGATTTAGTAAGTGCTACTCTTTGAAGCAGTTTCGTCTGTCTATGGAACATCATTTCAGTGAGACCAGCATTGAATTGCTGAATGTTACCCTAACTGTAACACATTTACCTCATTTGTAATGTAAGTGCAAACAAGTTGGGGCGACCTTTGGTGAGTTTCCACTGCAAAAATGAAATCTAGCTCAAGTAAATTGCTGATACAATCATGAAATTTTGGACAACATTTTCCAACAAAGTATCTTAAATAGTAATCACAATTAGATTACTTCAAATAGGAGCACTGATTTACAGCATATTCATAAGTGCTTCTCTTTGGGGCAGTCTCATCTGTGAGTCACACTTTATCTACCTTATTTAACAACTTCAGATGTTCTGTAGATGTTGGTATATGACAGCTTTTTAAAATTATCTACAAAAGCTGTCATGTCTTTGTATTATATATATATTTATTTGGTAGGCTACTCATTGAACGTGAAGCTTCATAGAAAAATATAACGTTTTAGCAGTTGGCATCATTATCACAGTTGATACCCTAACAATGGTTCTGACCTGTCTGTAAAATTTGGTAAGTGCTATTTGTTGGGGCAGTTTTTAGTGATTTAAGCACCTGAATGAAAAAATGTACAACTTTTACAGAGCCAGGCTTATAATGCTTTACACAAAACAATGGGTTTAGATTCCTTTATGTTAAAGCTCATATTTCACAGAATGAGGATATGGTCCTCTTTTGGGTAGTATCATCTGTGTTTCAAATGTTACTAAATTAAGTGTGTTCTACATTGTATCACTGAATGTTACCCTAATTGTTGCACATTTACTACATTTTTACTGTAAGTGCAAGCAAGTTGGGGCAACTTTCAACGAATTTCCACTGCAAAAGACAAAGTGTGGATCTACAGGCATGCTACTTGCCTAGGTTTGAACAGCATATTACAAGTTTATAAAACATGGATAAACTATTCCACATTTAGTCAGTAAAATGCATGATCAAACTAGTAAAAGTTGTGGTGTGCCAATACCACAAAGAAACCACAATTGAACTACATCCAAGCCAGAGTAATAACTGTATCAATGTGTGAATCACCTGGTTCTTTACCATGGAGTAATAGCCCATCATCACTTCTATTGTGTGAATGGTGTGGGTTGGACTGTGAACAACCTCAAAATGTGGGTTGACCCTGAGCATTTAAATGAAACATTGGTAAGCCATAATTCTTTATAATGAACTAGTATACAACTGGTTAAGGGTCAGGGCAAAGTTTTTGACAAAGTCTACTGGTAAATTTTGACACAATTCAGTGGGAAATAAGGCAAAAGAATCTACAAAGGAGTCTGTTTTATTGTCAAAACTGATACCCCAACAATGGTGCTGACCTTCTAAAATAAATTGGTAAGTGCTATTTGTTGGGGTGATTTGAGTTGACCTGAACAAAGAACCGTCCTTTTTGTCAGTTAATAATTCAATTTAATTTTGGCCAACATTGAGCAATTTCAACAGGAATCACAATTAGATTACTTCAAATAGGAGCACTGATTTACAGCAGATTCATAAGTGCTTCTCTTTGGGGCAGTCTCATCTGTGAGTCACACTTTATCTACCTTATTTAACAACTTCAGATGTTCTGTAGATGTTGGTATACGACAGCTTTTTAAAATTATCTACAAAAGCTGTCATGTCTTTGTATTATATATATATATATATTTATTTGGTAGGCTACTCATTGAACATGAAACTTCATAGGAAAATAAAACTTTTTAGCAGTTGGCATCATTATCACAGTTGATACCCTAACAATGGTTCTGACCTGTCTGTAAAATTTGGTAAGTGCTATTTGTTGGGGTAGTTTTTAGTGATTTAAACACCTGAATGAAAATATGTACAACTTTTACAGAGCCAGGCTTATAATGCTTTACACAAAACAATGGGTTTAGATTCCTTTATGTTGAAGCTCATATTTCACAGAATGAGGATCTGGTCCTCTTTTGGGTAGTATCATCTGTGTTTCAAATGTTACTAAATTAAGTGTGTTCTACATTGTATCACTGAATGTTACCCTAATTGTTGCACATTTACTACATTTTTACTGTAAGTGCAAGCAAGTTGGGGCAACTTTCAACGAATTTCCACTGCAAAAGACAAAGTGTGGATCTGCAGGCATGCTACTTGCCTAGGTTTGAACAGCATATTACAAGTTTATAAAACATGGATAAACTATTCCACATTTAGTCAGTAAAATGCATGATTAAACTAGTAAAAGTTGTGGTGTGCCAATACCACAAAGAAACCACAATTGAACTACATCCAAGCCAGAGTAATAACTGTATCAATGTGTGAATCACCTGGTTCCTTACCATGGAGTAATAGCCCATCGTCACTTCTATTGTGTGAATGGTGTGGGTTGGACTGTGAACAACCTCAAAATGTGGGTTGACCCTGAGCATTTAAATGAAACATTGGTAAGCCATAATTCTTCAGAATGAAATAGTATACAACTGGTTAAGGGTCAGGGCAAAGTTTTTGACAAAGTCTACTGGTAAATTTTGACACAATTCAGTGGAAAATAAGGCAAAAGGATCTACAAAGGAGTCTGTTTTATTGTCAAAACTGATACCCCAACAATGGTGCTGACCTTATAAATTGGTAAGTGCTATTTGCTGGGGTGATTTGAGTTGACCTGAACAAAGAACCGTCCTTTTTGTCAGTTAATAATTCAATTTAATTTTGGCCAACATTGAGCAATTTCAACAGGAATCACAATTAGATTACTTCAAATAGGAGCACTGATTTACAGCAGATTCATAAGTGCTTCTCTTTGGGGCAGTCTCATCTGTGTCTTGGACTTTTTCGTCTTCTGTGAATTCTTCTGTAGATTTTTGTAGATACCCACTGAAGAATTTCTACAAAAGAGGTATGTAATGATTCTATTCTATTGTGCTTTTATTGCTGATTATTGTAAGTGAACATTGAGCAAAGTAGTAGGTTAGCCTGATGGTCACAATTGATACCCTAACAATGGTTCTGACCTGTCTGAATTATTTGGTAAGTGCTACTTGTTGGGGTAGTTTTTAGTGATTTAAGCAACTGAATGTAAAGAAGACCTTTTACCTTTTAAGAAACTACTTACTGTATATAATATCAGACTTCAGATGTCTTCAAAAGATTGAGCAATAGATTGAGATCGCTTCAAACAGCAGCACAGATTTCATAGATTCAGTAAGTGCTACTCTTTGGGGCAGTTTCGTCTGTCTATGGAACATCATTTCAGTGAGACCAGCATTGAATTGCTGAATGTTACCCTAACTGTAACACATTTACCTCATTTGTAATGTAAGTGCAAACAAGTTGGGGCGACCTTTGGTGAGTTTCCACTGCAAAAATGAAATCTAGCTCAAGTAAAATGCTGATACAATCATGAAATTTTGGACAACATTTTCCAACAAAGTATCTTAAATAGTAATCACAATTAGATTACTTCAAATAGGAGCACTGATTTACAGCATATTCATAAGTGCTTCTCTTTGGGGCAGTCTCATCTGTGAGTCACACTTTATCTACCTTATTTAACAACTTCAGATGTTCTGTAGATGTTGGTATATGACAGCTTTTTAAAATTATCTACAAAAGCTGTCATGTCTTTGTATTATATATATATATATTTATTTGGTAGGCTACTCATTGAACATGAAACTTCATAGAAAAATAAAACTTTTTAGCAGTTGGCATCATTATCACAGTTGATACCCTAACAATGGTTCTGACCTGTCTGTAAAATTTGGTAAGTGCTATTTGTTGGGGTAGTTTTTACTGATTTAAGCACCTGAATGAAAAAATGTACAACTTTTACAGAGCCAGGCTTATAATGCTTTACACAAAACAATGGGTTTAGATTCCTTTATGTTGAAGCTCATATTTCACAGAATGAGGATATGGTCCTCTTTTGGGTAGTATCATCTGTGTTTCAAATGTTACTAAATTAAGTGTGTTCTACATTGTATCACTGAACGTTACCCTAATTGTTGCACATTTACTACATTTTTACTGTAAGTGCAAGCAAGTTTTGGCAACTTTCAACGAATTTCCACTGCAAAAGACAAAGTGTGGATCTGCAGGCATGCTACTTGCCTAGGTTTGAACAGCATATTACAAGTTTATAAAACATGGATAAACTATTCCACATTTAGTCAGTAAAATGCATGATTAAACTAGTAAAAGTTGTGGTGTGCCAATACCACAAAGAAACCACAATTGAACTACATCCAATCCAGAGTAATAACTGTATCAATGTGTGAATCACCTGGTTCCTTACCATGGAGTAATAGCCCATCATCACTTCTATTGTGTGAATGGTGTGGGTTGGACTGTGAACAACCTCAAAATGTGGGTTGACCCTGAGCATTTAAATGAAACATTGGTAAGCCATAATTCTTTATAATGAACTAGTATACAACTGGTTAAGGGTCAGGGCAAAGTTTTTGACAAAGTCTACTGGTAAATTTTGACACAATTCAGTGGGAAATAAGGCAAAAGAATCTACAAAGGAGTCTGTTTTATTGTCAAAACTGATACCCCAACAATGGTGCTGACCTTCTAAAATAAATTGGTAAGTGCTATTTGTTGGGGTGATTTGAGTTGACCTGAACAAAGAACCGTCCTTTTTGTCAGTTAATAATTCAATTTAATTTTGGCCAACATTGAGCAATTTCAACAGGAATCACAATTAGATTACTTCAAATAGGAGCACTGATTTACAGCAGATTCATAAGTGCTTCTCTTTGGGGCAGTCTCATCTGTGAGTCACACTTTATCTACCTTATTTAACAACTTCAGATGTTCTGTAGATGTTGGTATACGACAGCTTTTTAAAATTATCTACAAAAGCTGTCATGTCTTTGTATTATATATATATATATATTTATTTGGTAGGCTACTCATTGAACATGAAACTTCATAGGAAAATAAAACTTTTTAGCAGTTGGCATCATTATCACAGTTGATACCCTAACAATGGTTCTGACCTGTCTGTAAAATTTGGTAAGTGCTATTTGTTGGGGTAGTTTTTAGTGATTTAAACACCTGAATGAAAATATGTACAACTTTTACAGAGCCAGGCTTATAATGCTTTACACAAAACAATGGGTTTAGATTCCTTTATGTTGAAGCTCATATTTCACAGAATGAGGATCTGGTCCTCTTTTGGGTAGTATCATCTGTGTTTCAAATGTTACTAAATTAAGTGTGCTCTACATTGTATCACTGAATGTTACCCTAATTGTTGCACATTTACTACATTTTTACTGTAAGTGCAAGCAAGTTGGGGCAACTTTCAACGAATTTCCACTGCAAAAGACAAAGTGTGGATCTGCAGGCATGCTACTTGCCTAGGTTTGAACAGCATATTACAAGTTTATAAAACATGGATAAACTATTCCACATTTAGTCAGTAAAATGCATGATTAAACTAGTAAAAGTTGTGGTGTGCCAATACCACAAAGAAACCACAATTGAACTACATCCAAGCCAGAGTAATAACTGTATCAATGTGTGAATCACCTGGTTCCTTACCATGGAGTAATAGCCCATCGTCACTTCTATTGTGTGAATGGTGTGGGTTGGACTGTGAACAACCTCAAAATGTGGGTTGACCCTGAGCATTTAAATGAAACATTGGTAAGCCATAATTCTTCAGAATGAAATAGTATACAACTGGTTAAGGGTCAGGGCAAAGTTTTTGACAAAGTCTACTGGTAAATTTTGACACAATTCAGTGGAAAATAAGGCAAAAGGATCTACAAAGGAGTCTGTTTTATTGTCAAAACTGATACCCCAACAATGGTGCTGACCTTCTAAATTGGTAAGTGCTATTTGTTGGGGTGATTTGAGTTGACCTGAACAAAGAACCGTCCTTTTTGTCAGTTAATAATTCAATTTAATTTTGGCCAACATTGAGCAATTTCAACAGGAATCACAATTAGATTACTTCAAATAGGAGCACTGATTTACAGCAGATTCATAAGTGCTTCTCTTTGGGGCAGTCTCATCTGTGTCTTGGACTTTTTCGTCTTCTGTGAATTCTTCTGTAGATTTTTGTAGATACCCAATGAAGAATTTCTACAAAAGAGGTATGTAATGATTCTATTCTATTGTGCTTTTATTGCTGATTATTGTAAGTGAACATTGAGCAAAGTAGTAGGTTAGCCTGATGGTCACAATTGATACCCTAACAATGGTTCTGACCTGTCTGAATTATTTGGTAAGTGCTATTTGTTGGGGTAGTTTTTAGTGATTTAAGCAACTGAATGTAAAGAAGACCTTTTACCTTTTAAGAAACTACTTACTGTATATAATATCAGACTTCAGATGTCTTCAAAAGATTGAGCAATAGATTGAGATCGCTTCAAACAGCAGCACAGATTTCATAGATTCAGTAAGTGCTACTCTTTGGGGCAGTTTCGTCTGTCTATGGAACATCATTTCAGTGAGACCAGCATTGAATTGCTGAATGTTACCCTAACTGTAACACATTTACCTCATTTGTAATGTAAGTGCAAACAAGTTGGGGCGACCTTTGGTGAGTTTCCACTGCAAAAATGAAATCTAGCTCAAGTAAATTGCTGATACAATTATGAAATTTTGGACAACATTTTCCAACAAAGTATCTTAAATAGTAATCACAATTAGATTACTTCAAATAGGAGCACTGATTTACAGCATATTCATAAGTGCTTCTCTTTGGGGCAGTCTCATCTGTGAGTCACACTTTATCTACCTTATTTAACAACTTCAGATGTTCTGTAGATGTTGGTATATGACAGCTTTTTAAAATTATCTACAAAAGCTGTCTTGTCTTTGTATTATATATATATATATATTTATTTGGTAGGCTACTCATTGAACATGAAACTTCATAGAAAAATAAAACTTTTTAGCAGTTGGCATCATTATCACAGTTGATACCCTAACAATGGTTCTGACCTGTCTGTAAAATTTGGTAAGTGCTATTTGTTGGGGTAGTTTTTACTGATTTAAGCACCTGAATGAAAAAATGTACAACTTTTACAGAGCCAGGCTTATAATGCTTTACACAAAACAATGGGTTTAGATTCCTTTATGTTGAAGCTCATATTTCACAGAATGAGGATATGGTCCTCTTTTGGGTAGTATCATCTGTGTTTCAAATGTTACTAAATTAAGTGTGTTCTACATTGTATCACTGAACGTTACCCTAATTGTTGCACATTTACTACATTTTTACTGTAAGTGCAAGCAAGTTTTGGCAACTTTCAACGAATTTCCACTGCAAAAGACAAAGTGTGGATCTGCAGGCATGCTACTTGCCTAGGTTTGAAAAGCATATTACAAGTTTATAAAACATGGATAAACTATTCCACATTTAGTCAGTAAAATGCATGATTAAACTAGTAAAAGTTGTGGTGTGCCAATACCACAAAGAAACCACAATTGAACTACATCCAAGCCAGAGTAATAACTGTATCAATGTGTGAATCAACTGGTTCCTTACCATGGAGTAATAGCCCATCGTCACTTCTATTGTGTGAATGGTGTGGGTTGGACTGTGAACAACCTCAAAATGTGGGTTGACCCTGAGCATTTAAATGAAACATTGGTAAGCCATAATTCTTCAGAATGAAATAGTATACAACTGGTTAAGGGTCAGGGCAAAGTTTTTGACAAAGTCTACTGGTAAATTTTGACACAATTCAGTGGAAAATAAGGCAAAAGGATCTACAAAGGAGTCTGTTTTATTGTCAAAACTGATACCCCAACAATGGTGCTGACCTTATAAATTGGTAAGTGCTATTTGTTGGGGTGATTTGAGTTGACCTGAACAAAGAACCGTCCTTTTTGTCAGTTAATAATTCAATTTAATTTTGGCCAACATTGAGCAATTTCAACAGGAATCACAATTAGATTACTTCAAATAGGAGCACTGATTTACAGCAGATTCATAAGTGCTTCTCTTTGGGGCAGTCTCATCTGTGTCTTGGACTTTTTCGTCTTCTGTGAATTCTTCTGTAGATTTTTGTAGATACCCAATGAAGAATTTCTACAAAAGAGGTATGTAATGATTCTATTCTATTGTGCTTTTATTGCTGATTATTGTAAGTGAACATTGAGCAAAGTAGTAGGTTAGCCTGATGGTCACAATTGATACCCTAACAATGGTTCTGACCTGTCTGAATTATTTGGTAAGTGCTATTTGTTGGGGTAGTTTTTAGTGATTTAAGCACCTGAATGAAAAAATGTACAACTTTTACAGAGCCAGGCTTATAATGCTTTACACAAAACAATGGGTTTAGATTCCTTCATGTTGAAGCTCATATTTCACAGAATGAGGATATGGTCCTCTTTTGGGTAGTATCATCTATGTTTCAAATGTTACGAAATTAAGTGTGTTCTACATTGTATCACTGAATGTTACCCTAATTGTTGCACATTTACTACATTTTTACTGTAAGTGCAAGCAAGTTGGGGCAACTTTCAACGAATTTCCACTGCAAAAGACAAAGTGTGGATCTGCAGGCATGCTACTTGCCTAGGTTTGAACAGCATATTACAAGTTTATAAAACATGGATAAACTATTCCACATTTAGTCAGTAAAATGCATGATCAAACTAGTAAAAGTTGTGGTGTGCCAATACCACAAAGAAACCACAATTGAACTTCATCCAATCCAGAGTAATAACTGTATCAATGTGTGAATCACCTGGTTCCTTACCATGGAGTAATAGCCCATCATCACTTCTATTGTGTGAATGGTGTGGGTTGGACTGTGAACAACCTCAAAATGTGGGTTGACCCTGAGCATTTAAATGAAACATTGGTAAGCCATAATTCTTCAGAATGAAATAGTATACAACTGGTTAAGGGTCAGGGCAAAGTTTTTGACAAAGTCTACTGGAAAATTTTGACACAATTCAGTGGGGAATAAGGCAAAAGAATCTACAAAGGACTCTGTTTTATTGTCAAAACTGATACCCCAACAATGGTGCTGACCTTCTAAAATAAATTGGTAAGTGCTATTTGTTGGGGTGATTTGAGTTGACCTGAACAAAGAACCGTCCTTTTTGTCAGTTAATAATTCAATTTAATTTTGGCCAACATTGAGCAATTTCAACAGGAATCACAATTAGATTACTTCAAATAGGAGCACTGATTTACAGCAGATTCATAAGTGCTTCTCTTTGGGGCAGTCTCATCTGTGTCTTGGACTTTTTCGTCTTCTGTGAATTCTTCTGTAGATTTTTGTAGATACCCAATGAAGAATTTCTACAAAAGAGGTATGTAATGATTCTATTCTATTGTGCTTTTATTGCTGATTATTGTAAGTGAACATTGAGCAAAGTAGTAGGTTAGCCTGATGGTCACAATTGATACCCTAACAATGGTTCTGACCTGTCTGAATTATTTGGTAAGTGCTATTTGTTGGGGTAGTTTTTAGTGATTTAAGCACCTGAATGAAAAAATGTACAACTTTTACAGAGCCAGGCTTATAATGCTTTACACAAAACAATGGGTTTAGATTCCTTTATGTTGAAGCTCATATTTCACAGAATGAGGATATGGTCCTCTTTTGGGTAGTATCATCTATGTTTCAAATGTTACGAAATTAAGTGTGTTCTACATTGTATCACTGAATGTTACCCTAATTGTTGCACATTTACTACATTTTTACTGTAAGTGCAAGCAAGTTGGGGCAACTTTCAACGAATTTCCACTGCAAAAGACAAAGTGTGGATCTGCAGGCATGCTACTTGCCTAGGTTTGAACAGCATATTACAAGTTTATAAAACATGGATAAACTATTCCACATTTAGTCAGTAAAATGCATGATCAAACTAGTAAAAGTTGTGGTGTCCCAATACCACAAAGAAACCACAATTGAACTACATCCAATCCAGAGTAATAACTGTATCAATGTGTGAATCACCTGGTTCCTTACCATGGAGTAATAGCCCATCATCACTTCTATTGTGTGAATGGTGTGGATTGGACTGTGAGCAACCTCAAAATGTGGGTTGACCCTGAGCATTTAAATGAAACATTGGTAAGCCATAATTCTTCAGAATGAAATAGTATACAACTGGTTAAGGGTCAGGGCAAAGTTTTGATTTTGACACAATTCAGTGGGAAATAAGGCAAAAGAATCTACAAAGGAGTCTGTTT
This sequence comes from Clarias gariepinus, assembly GCF_024256425.1. Lineage (NCBI taxonomy): Eukaryota > Metazoa > Chordata > Actinopteri > Siluriformes > Clariidae > Clarias > Clarias gariepinus. The sequence continues at coordinate 1,406,059 of NC_071113.1, forward strand.
TATTGTCAAAACTGATACCCCAACAATGGTGCTGACCTTCTAAAATAAATTGGTAAGTGCTATTTGTTGGGGTGATTTGAGTTGACCTGAACAAAGAACCGTCCTTTTTGTCAGTTAATAATTCAATTTAATTTTGGCCAACATTGAGCAATTTCAACAGGAATCACAATTAGATTACTTCAAATAGGAGCACTGATTTACAGCAGATTCATAAGTGCTTCTCTTTGGGGCAGTCTCATCTGTGTCTTGGACTTTTTCGTCTTCTGTGAATTCTTCTGTAGATTTTTGTAGATACCCAATGAAGAATTTCTACAAAAGTGGTATGTAATGATTCTATTCTATTGTGCTTTTATTGCTGATTATTGTAAGTGAACATTGAGCAAAGTAGTAGGTTAGCCTGATGGTCACAATTGATACCCTAACAATGGTTCTGACCTGTCTGAATTATTTGGTAAGTGCTATTTGTTGGGGTAGTTTTTAGTGATTTAAGCAACTGAATGTAAAGAAGACCTTTTACCTTTTAAGAAACTACTTACTGTATATAATATCAGACTTCAGATGTCTTCAAAAGATTGAGCAATAGATTGAGATCGCTTCAAACAGCAGCACAGATTTCATAGATTCAGTAAGTGCTACTCTTTGGGGCAGTTTCGTCTGTCTATGGAACATCATTTCAGTGAGACCAGCATTGAATTGCTGAATGTTACCCTAACTGTAACACATTTACCTCATTTGTAATGTAAGTGCAAACAAGTTGGGGCGACCTTTGGTGAGTTTCCACTGCAAAAATGAAATCTAGCTCAAGTAAATTGCTGATACAATCATGAAATTTTGGACAACATTTTCCAACAAAGTATCTTAAATAGTAATCACAATTAGATCACTTCAAATAGGAGCACTGATTTACAGCATATTCATAAGTGCTTCTCTTTGGGGCAGTCTCATCTGTGAGTCACACTGTATCTACCTTATTTAACAACTTCAGATGTTCTGTAGATGTTGGTATATGACAGCTTTTTAAAATTATCTACAAAAGCTGTCATGTCTTTGTATTATATATATATATATTTATTTGGTAGGCAACTCATTGAACGTGAAGCTTCATAGAAAGATATAACGTTTTAGCAGTTGGCATCATTATCACAGTTGATACCCTAACAATGGTTCTGACCTGTCTGTAAAATTTGGTAAGTGCTATTTGTTGGGGTAGTTTTTAGTGATTTAAGCACCTGAATGAAAAAATGTACAACTTTTACAGAGCCAGGCTTATAATGCTTTACACAAAACAATGGGTTTAGATTCCTTTATGTTGAAGCTCATATTTCACAGAATGAGGATATGGTCCTCTTTTGGGTAGTATCATCTGTGTTTCAAATGTTACTAAATTAAGTGTGTTCTACATTGTATCACTGAATGTTACCCTAATTGTTGCACATTTACTACATTTTTACTGTAAGTGCAAGCAAGTTGGGGCAACTTTCAACGAATTTCCACTGCAAAAGACAAAGTGTGGATCTACAGGCATGCTACTTGCCTAGGTTTGAACAGCATATTACAAGTTTATAAAACATGGATAAACTATTCCACATTTAGTCAGTAAAATGCATGATCAAACTAGTAAAAGTTGTGGTGTGCCAATACCACAAAGAAACCACAATTGAACTACATCCAAGCCAGAGTAATAACTGTATCAATGTGTGAATCACCTGGTTCCTTACCATGGAGTAATAGCCCATCATCACTTCTATTGTGTGAATGGTGTGGGTTGGACTGTGAACAACCTCAAAATGTGGGTTGACCCTGAGCATTTAAATGAAACATTGGTAAGCCATAATTCTTCAGAATGAAATAGTATACAACTGGTTAAGGGTCAGGGCAAAGTTTTTGACAAAGTCTACTGGTAAATTTTGACACAATTCAGTGGGAAATAAGGCAAAAGAATCTACAAAGGAGTCTGTTTTATTGTCAAAACTGATACCCCAACAATGGTGCTGACCTTCTAAAATAAATTGGTAAGTGCTATTTGTTGGGGTGATTTGAGTTGACCTGAACAAAGAACCGTCCTTTTTGTCAGTTAATAATTCAATTTAATTTTGGCCAACATTGAGCAATTTCAACAGGAATCACAATTAGATTACTTCAAATAGGAGCACTGATTTACAGCAGATTCATAAGTGCTTCTCTTTGGGGCAGTCTCATCTGTGTCTTGGACTTTTTCGTCTTCTGTGAATTCTTCTGTAGATTTTTGTAGATACCCAATGAAGAATTTCTACAAAAGAGGTATGTAATGATTCTATTCTATTGTGCTTTTATTGCTGATTATTGTAAGTGAACATTGAGCAAAGTAGTAGGTTAGCCTGATGGTCACAATTGATACCCTAACAATGGTTCTGACCTGTCTGAATTATTTGGTAAGTGCTATTTGTTGGGGTAGTTTTTAGTGATTTAAGCACCTGAATGAAAAAATGTACAACTTTTACAGAGCCAGGCTTATAATGCTTTACACAAAACAATGGGTTTAGATTCCTTCATGTTGAAGCTCATATTTCACAGAATGAGGATATGGTCCTCTTTTGGGTAGTATCATCTATGTTTCAAATGTTACGAAATTAAGTGTGTTCTACATTGTATCACTGAATGTTACCCTAATTGTTGCACATTTACTACATTTTTACTGTAAGTGCAAGCAAGTTGGGGCAACTTTCAACGAATTTCCACTGCAAAAGACAAAGTGTGGATCTGCAGGCATGCTACTTGCCTAGGTTTGAACAGCATATTACAAGTTTATAAAACATGGATAAACTATTCCACATTTAGTCAGCAAAATGCATGATCAAACTAGTAAAAGTTGTGGTGTGCCAATACCACAAAGAAACCACAATTGAACTTCATCCAATCCAGAGTAATAACTGTATCAATGTGTGAATCACCTGGTTCCTTACCATGGAGTAATAGCCCATCATCACTTCTATTGTGTGAATGGTGTGGGTTGGACTGTGAACAACCTCAAAATGTGGGTTGACCCTGAGCATTTAAATGAAACATTGGTAAGCCATAATTCTTCAGAATGAAATAGTATACAACTGGTTAAGGGTCAGGGCAAAGTTTTTGACAAAGTCTACTGGAAAATTTTGACACAATTCAGTGGGGAATAAGGCAAAAGAATCTACAAAGGACTCTGTTTTATTGTCAAAACTGATACCCCAACAATGGTGCTGACCTTCTAAAATAAATTGGTAAGTGCTATTTGTTGGGGTGATTTGAGTTGACCTGAACAAAGAACCGTCCTTTTTGTCAGTTAATAATTCAATTTAATTTTGGCCAACATTGAGCAATTTCAACAGGAATCACAATTAGATTACTTCAAATAGGAGCACTGATTTACAGCAGATTCATAAGTGCTTCTCTTTGGGGCAGTCTCATCTGTGTCTTGGACTTTTTCGTCTTCTGTGAATTCTTCTGTAGATTTTTGTAGATACCCAATGAAGAATTTCTACAAAAGAGGTATGTAATGATTCTATTCTATTGTGCTTTTATTGCTGATTATTGTAAGTGAACATTGAGCAAAGTAGTAGGTTAGCCTGATGGTCACAATTGATACCCTAACAATGGTTCTGACCTGTCTGAATTATTTGGTAAGTGCTATTTGTTGGGGTAGTTTTTAGTGATTTAAGCACCTGAATGAAAAAATGTACAACTTTTACAGAGCCAGGCTTATAATGCTTTACACAAAACAATGGGTTTAGATTCCTTTATGTTGAAGCTCATATTTCACAGAATGAGGATATGGTCCTCTTTTGGGTAGTATCATCTATGTTTCAAATGTTACGAAATTAAGTGTGTTCTACATTGTATCACTGAATGTTACCCTAATTGTTGCACATTTACTACATTTTTACTGTAAGTGCAAGCAAGTTGGGGCAACTTTCAACGAATTTCCACTGCAAAAGACAAAGTGTGGATCTGCAGGCATGCTACTTGCCTAGGTTTGAACAGCATATTACAAGTTTATAAAACATGGATAAACTATTCCACATTTAGTCAGTAAAATGCATGATCAAACTAGTAAAAGTTGTGGTGTGCCAATACCACAAAGAAACCACAATTGAACTACATCCAATCCAGAGTAATAACTGTATCAATGTGTGAATCACCTGGTTCCTTACCATGGAGTAATAGCCCATCATCACTTCTATTGTGTGAATGGTGTGGATTGGACTGTGAGCAACCTCAAAATGTGGGTTGACCCTGAGCATTTAAATGAAACATTGGTAAGCCATAATTCTTCAGAATGAAATAGTATACAACTGGTTAAGGGTCAGGGCAAAGTTTTGATTTTGACACAATTCAGTGGGAAATAAGGCAAAAGAATCTACAAAGGAGTCTGTTTTATTGTCAAAACTGATACCCCAACAATGGTGCTGACCTTCTAAAATAAATTGGTAAGTGCTATTTGTTGGGGTGATTTGAGTTGACCTGAACAAAGAACCGTCCTTTTTGTCAGTTAATAATTCAATTTAATTTTGGCCAACATTGAGCAATTTCAACAGGAATCACAATTAGATTACTTCAAATAGGAGCACTGATTTACAGCAGATTCATAAGTGCTTCTCTTTGGGGCAGTCTCATCTGTGTCTTGGACTTTTTCGTCTTCTGTGAATTCTTCTGTAGATTTTTGTAGATACCCAATGAAGAATTTCTACAAAAGTGGTATGTAATGATTCTATTCTATTGTGCTTTTATTGCTGATTATTGTAAGTGAACATTGAGCAAAGTAGTAGGTTAGCCTGATGGTCACAATTGATACCCTAACAATGGTTCTGACCTGTCTGAATTATTTGGTAAGTGCTATTTGTTGGGGTAGTTTTTAGTGATTTAAGCAACTGAATGTAAAGAAGACCTTTTACCTTTTAAGAAACTACTTACTGTATATAATATCAGACTTCAGATGTCTTCAAAAGATTGAGCAATAGATTGAGATCGCTTCAAACAGCAGCACAGATTTCATAGATTCAGTAAGTGCTACTCTTTGGGGCAGTTTCGTCTGTCTATGGAACATCATTTCAGTGAGACCAGCATTGAATTGCTGAATGTTACCCTAACTGTAACACATTTACCTCATTTGTAATGTAAGTGCAAACAAGTTGGGGCGACCTTTGGTGAGTTTCCACTGCAAAAATGAAATCTAGCTCAAGTAAATTGCTGATACAATCATGAAATTTTGGACAACATTTTCCAACAAAGTATCTTAAATAGTAATCACAATTAGATTACTTCAAATAGGAGCACTGATTTACAGCATATTCATAAGTGCTTCTCTTTGGGGCAGTCTCATCTGTGAGTCACACTGTATCTACCTTATTTAACAACTTCAGATGTTCTGTAGATGTTGGTATATGACAGCTTTTTAAAATTATCTACAAAAGCTGTCATGTCTTTGTATTATATATATATATATTTATTTGGTAGGCAACTCATTGAACGTGAAGCTTCATAGAAAGATATAACGTTTTAGCAGTTGGCATCATTATCACAGTTGATACCCTAACAATGGTTCTGACCTGTCTGTAAAATTTGGTAAGTGCTATTTGTTGGGGTAGTTTTTAGTGATTTAAGCACCTGAATGAAAAAATGTACAACTTTTACAGAGCCAGGCTTATAATGCTTTACACAAAACAATGGGTTTAGATTCCTTTATGTTGAAGCTCATATTTCACAGAATGAGGATATGGTCCTCTTTTGGGTAGTATCATCTGTGTTTCAAATGTTACTAAATTAAGTGTGTTCTACATTGTATCACTGAATGTTACCCTAATTGTTGCACATTTACTACATTTTTACTGTAAGTGCAAGCAAGTTGGGGCAACTTTCAACGAATTTCCACTGCAAAAGACAAAGTGTGGATCTACAGGCATGCTACTTGCCTAGGTTTGAACAGCATATTACAAGTTTATAAAACATGGATAAACTATTCCACATTTAGTCAGTAAAATGCATGATCAAACTAGTAAAAGTTGTGGTGTGCCAATACCACAAAGAAACCACAATTGAACTACATCCAAGCCAGAGTAATAACTGTATCAATGTGTGAATCACCTGGTTCCTTACCATGGAGTAATAGCCCATCATCACTTCTATTGTGTGAATGGTGTGGGTTGGACTGTGAACAACCTCAAAATGTGGGTTGACCCTGAGCATTTAAATGAAACATTGGTAAGCCATAATTCTTCAGAATGAAATAGTATACAACTGGTTAAGGGTCAGGGCAAAGTTTTTGACAAAGTCTACTGGTAAATTTTGACACAATTCAGTGGGAAATAAGGCAAAAGAATCTACAAAGGAGTCTGTTTTATTGTCAAAACTGATACCCCAACAATGGTGCTGACCTTCTAAAATAAATTGGTAAGTGCTATTTGTTGGGGTGATTTGAGTTGACCTGAACAAAGAACCGTCCTTTTTGTCAGTTAATAATTCAATTTAATTTTGGCCAACATTGAGCAATTTCAACAGGAATCACAATTAGATTACTTCAAATAGGAGCACTGATTTACAGCAGATTCATAAGTGCTTCTCTTTGGGGCAGTCTCATCTGTGTCTTGGACTTTTTCGTCTTCTGTGAATTCTTCTGTAGATTTTTGTAGATACCCAATGAAGAATTTCTACAAAAGAGGTATGTAATGATTCTATTCTATTGTGCTTTTATTGCTGATTATTGTAAGTGAACATTGAGCAAAGTAGTAGGTTAGCCTGATGGTCACAATTGATACCCTAACAATGGTTCTGACCTGTCTGAATTATTTGGTAAGTGCTGATTGTTGGGGTAGTTTTTAGTGATTTAAGCAACTGAATGTAAAGAAGACCTTTTACCTTTTAAGAAACTACTTACTGTATATAATATCAGACTTCAGATGTCTTCAAAGTAGATTGAGATCGCTTCAAACAGCAGCACAGATTTCATAGATTCAGTAAGTGCTACTCTTTGGGGCAGTTTCGTCTGTCTATGGAACATCATTTCAGTGAGACCAGCATTGAATTGCTGAATGTTACCCTAACTGTAACACATTTACCACATTTGTAATGTAAGTGCAAACAAGTTGGGGCGACCTTTGGTGAGTTTTTGGTGAGTGGGTTGACCCTGAGCATTTAAATGAAACATTGGTAAGCCATAATTCTTCAGAATGAAATAGTATACAACTGGTTAAGGGTCAGGGCAAAGTTTTGATTTTGACACAATTCAGTGGGAAATAAGGCAAAAGAATCTACAAAGGAGTCTGTTTTATTGTCAAAACTGATACCCCAACAATGGTGCTGACCTTCTAAAATAAATTGGTAAGTGCTATTTGTTGGGGTGATTTGAGTTGACCTGAACAAAGAACCGTCCTTTTTGTCAGTTAATAATTCAATTTAATTTTGGCCAACATTGAGCAATTTCAACAGGAATCACAATTAGATTACTTCAAATAGGAGCACTGATTTACAGCAGATTCATAAGTGCTTCTCTTTGGGGCAGTCTCATCTGTGTCTTGGACTTTTTCGTCTTCTGTGAATTCTTCTGTAGATTTTTGTAGATACCCAATGAAGAATTTCTACAAAAGAGGTATGTAATGATTCTATTCTATTGTGCTTTTATTGCTGATTATTGTAAGTGAACATTGAGCAAAGTAGTAGGTTAGCCTGATGGTCACAATTGATACCCTAACAATGGTTCTGACCTGTCTGAATTATTTGGTAAGTGCTATTTGTTGGGGTAGTTTTTAGTGATTTAAGCAACTGAATGTAAAGAAGACCTTTTACCTTTTAAGAAACTACTTACTGTATATAATATCAGACTTCAGATGTCTTCAAAATAGATTGAGATCGCTTCAAACAGCAGCACAGATTTCATATTTTCAGTAAGTGCTACTCTTTGGGGCAGTTTCGTCTGTCTATGGAACATCATTTCAGTGAGACCAGCATTGAATTGCTGAATGTTACCCTAACTGTAACACATTTACCTCATTTGTAATGTAAGTGCAAACAAGTTGGGGCGACCTTTGGTGAGTTTCCACTGCAAAAATGAAATCTAGCTCAAGTAAATTGCTGATACAATTATGAAATTTTGGACAACATTTTCCAACAAAGTATCTTAAATAGTAATCACAATTAGATTACTTCAAATAGGAGCACTGATTTACAGCATATTCATAAGTGCTTCTCTTTGGGGCAGTCTCATCTGTGAGTCACACTTTATCTACCCTATTTAACAACTTCAGATGTTCTGTAGATGTTGGTATATGACAGCTTTTTAAAATTATCTACAAAAGCTGTCATGTCTTTTTATTATATATATATATATATTTATTTGGTAGGCTACTCATTGAACATGAAACTTCATAGAAAAATAAAACTTTTTAGCAGTTGGCATCATTATCACAGTTGATACCCTAACAATGGTTCTGACCTGTCTGTAAAATTTGGTAAGTGCTATTTGTTGGGGTAGTTTTTAGTGATTTAAGCACCTGAATGAAAAAATGTACAACTTTTACAGAGCCAGGCTTATAATGCTTTACACAAAACAATGGGTTTAGATTCCTTTATGTTGAAGCTCATATTTCACAGAATGAGGATATGGTCCTCTTTTGGGTAGTATCATCTGTGTTTCAAATGTTACTAAATTAAGTGTGTTCTACATTGTATCACTGAATGTTACCCTAATTGTTGCACATTTACTACATTTTTACTGTAAGTGCAAGCAAGTTGGGGCAAGTTTCAACGAATTTCCACTGCAAAAGACAAAGTGTGGATCTGCAGGCATGCTACTTGCCTAGGTTTGAACAGCATATTACAAGTTTATAAAACATGGATAAACTATTCCACATTTAGTCAGTAAAATGCATGATTAAACTAGTAAAAGTTGTGGTGTGCCAATACCACAAAGAAACCACAATTGAACTACATCCAATCCAGAGTAATAACTGTATCAATGTGTGAATCACCTGGTTCCTTACCATGGAGTAATAGCCCATCATCACTTCTATTGTGTGAATGGTGTGGGTTGGACTGTGAGCAACCTCAAAATGTGGGTTGACCCTGAGCATTTAAATGAAACATTGGTAAGCCATAATTCTTCAGAATGAAATAGTATACAACTGGATAAGCGTCAGGGCAAAGTTTTTGAAAAAGTCTACAGGTAAATTTTGACACAATTCAGTGGGAAATAAGGCAAAAGAATCTACAAAGGAGTCTGTTTTATTGTCAAAACTGATACCCCAACAATGGTGCTGACCTTCTAAAATAAATTGGTAAGTGCTATTTGTTGGGGTGATTTGAGTTGACCTGAACAAAGAACCGTCCTTTTTGTCAGTTAATAATTCAATTTAATTTTGGCCAACATTGAGCAATTTCAACAGGAATCACAATTAGATTACTTCAAATAGGAGCACTGATTTACAGCAGATTCATAAGTGCTTCACTTTGGGGCAGTCTCATCTGTGTCTTGGACTTTTTCGTCTTCTGTGAATTCTTCTGTAGATTTTTGTAGATACCCAATGAAGAATTTCTACAAAAGAGGTATGTAATGATTATATTCTATTGTGCTTTTATTGCTGATTATTGTAAGTGAACATTGAGCAAAGTAGTAGGTTAGCCTGATGGTCACAATTGATACCCTAACAATGGTTCTGACCTGTCTGAATTATTTGGTAAGTGCTATTTGTTGGGGTAGTTTTTAGTGATTTAAGCAACTGAATGTAAAGAAGACCTTTTACCTTTTAAGAAACTACTTACTGTATATAATATCAGACTTCAGATGTCTTCAAAAGATTGAGCAATAGATTGAGATCGCTTCAAACAGCAGCACAGATTTCATAGATTCAGTAAGTGCTACTCTTTGGGGCAGTTTCGTCTGTCTATGGAACATCATTTCAGTGAGACCAGCATTGAATTGCTGAATGTTACCCTAACTGTAACACATTTACCTCATTTGTAATGTAAGTGCAAACAAGTTGGGGCGACCTTTGGTGAGTTTCCACTGCAAAAATGAAATCTAGCTCAAGTAAATTGCTGATACAATCATGAAATTTTGGACAACATTTTCCAACAAAGTATCTTAAATAGTAATCACAATTAGATTACTTCAAATAGGAGCACTGATTTACAGCATATTCATAAGTGCTTCTCTTTGGGGCAGTCTCATCTGTGAGTCACACTGTATCTACCTTATTTAACAACTTCAGATGTTCTGTAGATGTTGGTATATGACAGCTTTTTAAAATTATCTACAAAAGCTGTCATGTCTTTTTATTATATATATATATTTATTTGGTAGGCTACTCATTGAACATGAAACTTCATAGAAAAATAAAACTTTTTAGCAGTTGGCATCATTATCACAGTTGATACCCTAACAATGGTTCTGACCTGTCTGTAAAATTTGGTAAGTGCTATTTGTTGGGGTAGTTTTTAGTGATTTAAGCACCTGAATGAAAAAATGTACAACTTTTACAGAGCCAGGCTTATAATGCTTTACACAAAACAATGGGTTTAGATTCCTTTATGTTGAAGCTCATATTTCACAGAATGAGGATATGGTCCTCTTTTGGGTAGTATCATCTGTGTTTCAAATGTTACTAAATTAAGTGTGTTCTACATTGTATCACTGAATGTTACCCTAATTGTTGCACATTTACTACATTTTTACTGTAAGTGCAAGCAAGTTGGCGCAAGTTTCAACGAATTTCCACTGCAAAAGACAAAGTGTGGATCTGCAGGCATGCTACTTGCCTCGGTTTGAACAGCATATTACAAGTTTATAAAACATGGATAAACTATTCCACATTTAGTCAGTAAAATGCATGATCAAACTAGTAAAAGTTGTGGTGTGCCAATACCACAAAGAAACCACAATTGAACTACATCCAATCCAGAGTAATAACTGTATCAATGTGTGAATCACCTGGTTCCTTACCATGGAGTAATAGCCCATCATCACTTCTATTGTGTGAATGGTGTGGGTTGGACTGTGAACAACCTCAAAATGTGGGTTGACCCTGAGCATTTAAATGAAACATTGGTAAGCCATAATTCTTCAGAATGAAATAGTATACAACTGGTTAAGGGTCAGGGCAAAGTTTTTGACAAAGTCTACTGGTAAATTTTGACACAATTCAGTGGGAAATAAGGCAAAAGAATCTACAAAGGAGTCTGTTTTATTGTCAAAACTGATACCCCAACAATGGTGCTGACCTTCTAAAATAAATTGGTAAGTGCTATTTGTTGGGGTGATTTGAGTTGACCTGAACAAAGAACCGTCCTTTTTGTCAGTTAATAATTCAATTTAATTTTGGCCAACATTGAGCAATTTCAACAGGAATCACAATTAGATTACTTCAAATAGGAGCACTGATTTACAGCAGATTCATAAGTGCTTCTCTTTGGGGCAGTCTCATCTGTGTCTTGGACTTTTTCGTCTTCTGTGAATTCTTCTGTAGATTTTTGTAGATACCCAATGAAGAATTTCTACAAAATAGGTATGTAATGATTCTATTCTATTGTGCTTTTATTGCTGATTATTGTAAGTGAACATTGAGCAAAGTAGTAGGTTAGCCTGATGGTCACAATTGATACCCTAACAATGGTTCTGACCTGTCTGAATTATTTGGTAAGTGCTGATTGTTGGGGTAGTTTTTAGTGATTTAAGCAACTGAATGTAAAGAAGACCTTTTACCTTTTAAGAAACTACTTACTGTATATAATATCAGACTTCAGATGTCTTCAAAATAGATTGAGATCGCTTCAAACAGCAGCACAGATTTCATAGATTCAGTAAGTGCTACTCTTTGGGGCAGTTTCGTCTGTCTATGGAACATCATTTCAGTGAGACCAGCATTGAATTGCTGAATGTTACCCTAACTGTAACACATTTACCACATTTGTAATGTAAGTGCAAACAAGTTGGGGCGACCTTTGGTGAGTTTTTGGTGAGTGGGTTGACCCTGAGCATTTAAATGAAACATTGGTAAGCCATAATTCTTCAGAATGAAATAGTATACAACTGGTTAAGGGTCAGGGCAAAGTTTTGATTTTGACACAATTCAGTGGGAAATAAGGCAAAAGAATCTACAAAGGAGTCTGTTTTATTGTCAAAACTGATACCCCAACAATGGTGCTGACCTTCTAAAATAAATTGGTAAGTGCTATTTGTTGGGGTGATTTGAGTTGACCTGAACAAAGAACCGTCCTTTTTGTCAGTTAATAATTCAATTTAATTTTGGCCAACATTGAGCAATTTCAACAGGAATCACAATTAGATTACTTCAAATAGGAGCACTGATTTACAGCAGATTCATAAGTGCTTCTCTTTGGGGCAGTCTCATCTGTGTCTTGGACTTTTTCGTCTTCTGTGAATTCTTCTGTAGATTTTTGTAGATACCCAATGAAGAATTTCTACAAAAGAGGTATGTAATGATTCTATTCTATTGTGCTTTTATTGCTGATTATTGTAAGTGAACATTGAGCAAAGTAGTAGGTTAGCCTGATGGTCACAATTGATACCCTAACAATGGTTCTGACCTGTCTGAATTATTTGGTAAGTGCTATTTGTTGGGGTAGTTTTTAGTGATTTAAGCAACTGAATGTAAAGAAGACCTTTTACCTTTTAAGAAACTACTTACTGTATATAATATCAGACTTCAGATGTCTTCAAAATAGATTGAGATCGCTTCAAACAGCAGCACAGATTTCATAGATTCAGTAAGTGCTACTCTTTGGGGCAGTTTCGTCTGTCTATGGAACATCATTTCAGTGAGACCAGCATTGAATTGCTGAATGTTACCCTAACTGTAACACATTTACCTCATTTGTAATGTAAGTGCAAACAAGTTGGGGCGACCTTTGGTGAGTTTCCACTGCAAAAATGAAATCTAGCTCAAGTAAATTGCTGATACAATTATGAAATTTTGGACAACATTTTCCAACAAAGTATCTTAAATAGTAATCACAATTAGATTACTTCAAATAGGAGCACTGATTTACAGCATATTCATAAGTGCTTCTCTTTGGGGCAGTCTTATCTGTGAGTCACACTTTATCTACCCTATTTAACAACTTCAGATGTTCTGTAGATGTTGGTATATGACAGCTTTTTAAAATTATCTACAAAAGCTGTCATGTCTTTTTATTATATATATATATATTTATTTGGTAGGCTACTCATTGAACATGAAACTTCATAGAAAAATAAAACTTTTTAGCAGTTGGCATCATTATCACAGTTGATACCCTAACAATGGTTCTGACCTGTCTGTAAAATTTGGTAAGTGCTATTTGTTGGGGTAGTTTTTAGTGATTTAAGCACCTGAATGAAAAAATGTACAACTTTTACAGAGCCAGGCTTATAATGCTTTACACAAAACAATGGGTTTAGATTCCTTTATGTTGAAGCTCATATTTCACAGAATCGGGATATGGTCCTCTTTTGGGTAATATCATCTGTGTTTCAAATGTTACTAAATTAAGTGTGTTCTACATTGTATCACTGAATGTTACCCTAATTGTTGCACATTTACTACATTTTTACTGTAAGTGCAAGCAAGTTGGGGCAACTTTCAACGAATTTCCACTGCAAAAGAGAAAGTGTGGATCTGCAGGCATGCTACTTGCCTAGGTTTGAACAGCATATTACAAGTTTATAAAACATGGATAAACTATTCCACATTTAGTCAGTAAAATGCATGATCAAACTAGTAAAAGTTGTGGTGTGCCAATACCACAAAGAAACCACAATTGAACTACATCCAATCCAGAGTAATAACTGTATCAATGTGTGAATCACCTGGTTCCTTACCATGGAGTAATAGCCCATCATCACTTCTATTGTGTGAATGGTGTGGGTTGGACTGTGAGCAACCTCAAAATGTGGGTTGACCCTGAGCATTTAAATGAAACATTGGTAAGCCATAATTCTTCAGAATGAAATAGTATACAACTGGTTAAGGGTCAGGGCAAAGTTTTTGACAAAGTCTACTGGTAAATTTTGACACAATTCAGTGGGAAATAAGGCAAAAGAATCTACAAAGGAGTCTGTTTTATTGTCAAAACTGATACCCCAACAATGGTGCTGACCTTCTAAAATAAATTGGTAAGTGCTATTTGTTGGGGTGATTTGAGTTGACCTGAACAAAGAACCGTCCTTTTTGTCAGTTAATAATTCAATTTAATTTTGGCCAACATTGAGCAATTTCAACAGGAATCACAATTAGATTACTTCAAATAGGAGCACTGATTTACAGCAGATTCATAAGTGCTTCTCTTTGGGGCAGTCTCATCTGTGTCTTGGACTTTTTCGTCTTCTGTGAATTCTTCTGTAGATTTTTGTAGATACCCAATGAAGAATTTCTACAAAAGAGGTATGTAATGATTCTATTCTATTGTGCTTTTATTGCTGATTATTGTAAGTGAACATTGAGCAAAGTAGTAGGTTAGCCTGATGGTCACAATTGATACCCTAACAATGGTTCTGACCTGTCTGAATTATTTGGTAAGTGCTGATTGTTGGGGTAGTTTTTAGTGATTTAAGCAACTGAATGTAAAGAAGACCTTTTACCTTTTAAGAAACTACTTACTGTATATAATATCAGACTTCAGATGTCTTCAAAATAGATTGAGATCGCTTCAAACAGCAGCACAGATTTCATAGATTCAGTAAGTGCTACTCTTTGGGGCAGTTTCGTCTGTCTATGGAACATCATTTCAGTGAGACCAGCATTGAATTGCAGAATGTTACCCTAACTGTAACACATTTACCTCATTTGTAATGTAAGTGCAAACAAGTTGGGGCGACCTTTGGTGAGTTTCCACTGCAAAGATGAAATCTAGCTCAAGTAAATTGCTGATACAATCATGAAATTTTGGACAACATTTTCCAACAAAGTATCTTAAATAGTAATCACAATTAGATTACTTCAAATAGGAGCACTGATTTACAGCATATTCATAAGTGCTTCTCTTTGGGGCAGTCTCATCTGTGAGTCACACTTTATCTACCTTATTTAACAACTTCAGATGTTCTGTAGATGTTGGTATATGACAGCTTTTTAAAATTATCTACAAAAGCTGTCATGTCTTTGTATTATATATATATATATTTATTTGGTAGGCTACTCATTGAACATGAAACTTCATAGGAAAATAAAACTTTTTAGCAGTTGGCATCATTATCACAGTTGATACCCTAACAATGGTTCTGACCTGTCTGTAAAATTTGGTAAGTGCTATTTGTTGGGGTAGTTTTTAGTGATTTAAGCACCTGAATGAAAAAATGTACAACTTTTACAGAGCCAGGCTTATAATGCTTTACACAAAACAATGGGTTTAGATTCCTTTATGTTGAAGCTCATATTTCACAGAATGAGGATATGGTCCTCTTTTGGGTAGTATCATCTGTGTTTCAAATGTTACTAAATTAAGTGTGTTCTACATTGTATCACTGAACGTTACCCTAATTGTTGCACATTTACTACATTTTTACTGTAAGTGCAAGCAAGTTGGGGCAACTTTCAACGAATTTCCACTGCAAAAGACAAAGTGTGGATCTGCAGGCATGCTACTTGCCTAGGTTTGAACAGCATATTACAAGTTTATAAAACATGGATAAACTATTCCACATTTAGTCAGTAAAATGTATGATTAAACTAGTAAAAGTTGTGGTGTGCCAATACCACAAAGAAACCAAAATTGAACTACATCCAATCCAGAGTAATAACTGTATCAATGTGTGAATCACCTGGTTCCTTACCATGGAGTAATAGCCCATCATCACTTCTATTGTGTGAATGGTGTGGGTTGGACTGTGAACAACCTCAAAATGTGGGTTGACCCTGAGCATTTAAATGAAACATTGGTAAGCCATAATTCTTCAGAATGAAATAGTATACAACTGGTTAATGGTCAGGGCAAAGTTTTTGACAAAGTCTACTGGTAAATTTTGACACAATTCAGTGGGAAATAAGGCAAAAGAATCTACAAAGGAGTCTGTTTTATTGTCCAAACTGATACCCCAACAATGGTGCTGACCTTCTAAAATAAATTGGTAAGTGCTATTTGTTGGGGTGATTTGAGTTGACCTGAACAAAGAACCGTCCTTTTTGTCAGTTAATAATTCAATTTAATTTTGGCCAACATTGAGCAATTTCAACAGGAATCACAATTAGATTACTTCAAATAGGAGCACTGATTTACAGCAGATTCATAAGTGCTTCTCTTTGGGGCAGTCTCATCTGTGTCTTGGACTTTTTCGTCTTCTGTGAATTCTTCTGTAGATTTTTGTAGATACCCAATGAAGAATTTCTACAAAAGAGGTATGTAATGATTCTATTCTATTGTGCTTTTATTGCTGATTATTGTAAGTGAACATTGAGCAAAGTAGTAGGTTAGCCTGATGGTCACAATTGATACCCTAACAATGGTTCTGACCTGTCTGAATTATTTGGTAAGTGCTATTTGTTGGGGTAGTTTTTAGTGATTTAAGCAACTGAATGTAAAGAAGACCTTTTACCTTTTAAGAAACTACTTACTGTATATAATATCAGACTTCAGATGTCTTCAAAATAGATTGAGATCGCTTCAAACAGCAGCACAGATTTCATAGATTCAGTAAGTGCTACTCTTTGGGGCAGTTTCGTCTGTCTATGGAACATCATTTCAGTGAGACCAGCATTGAATTGCTGAATGTTACCCTAACTGTAACACATTTACCTCATTTGTAATGTAAGTGCAAACAAGTTGGGGCGACCTTTGGTGAGTTTCCACTGCAAAAATGAAATCTAGCTCAAGTAAATTGCTGATACAATTATGAAATTTTGGACAACATTTTCCAACAAAGTATCTTAAATAGTAATCACAATTAGATTACTTCAAATAGGAGCACTGATTTACAGCATATTCATAAGTGCTTCTCTTTGGGGCAGTCTCATCTGTGAGTCACACTTTATCTACCCTATTTAACAACTTCAGATGTTCTGTAGATGTTGGTATATGACAGCTTTTTAAAATTATCTACAAAAGCTGTCATGTCTTTTTATTATATATATATATATTTATTTGGTAGGCTACTCATTGAACATGAAACTTCATAGAAAAATAAAACTTTTTAGCAGTTGGCACCATTATCACAGTTGATACCCTAACAATGGTTCTGACCTTGTCAAGAACTAACCTGGAGTGACCAGAAGACGTAGCTTTAGCGGTTAGCCCTTTGTTGCGTGAATGGTAAACCCAAACGCGGACGAACACGAGTGAGCAGGATAATCACGCTATTTGATCTAATTACTCTCACGAATGGGGAGCAAGGGAAAGACACAATCTAACCCGCGTCCTATAAATACACACTCGATCAGGATTTTAAACCAAGAAGGTGAGTACTCACGGTTTGAAGAATTCCGACGTAGCATCGGCGACTCAATGACTGAGCGAGGTGCTATGGTTTGTTTACCTCTTTTATACTTCCTGGTTCGCGACCGCTTAGCTTCCGGGTCCTAGTGCTGGTCGCGTTCCGAGTGTGCATGACAGTACCCCCCTGTCCAGGACCGGCTCCGGACGGTCCTGCGGTGGAGGATACCCTGTGACGGTAGTCCCGGATGAGCTCGGGGTCGAGGATGAAGCGTGCTGGAACCCAAGACCGCTCCTCGGGGCCGTAGCCTTCCCAATCGACCAAGTATTGGGTGCCTCTGCCCCGAGGACGCGAATCAAGGATCCGTCGCACGGTGTAGGCGGGACCGCCGTCAATGATTCGGGGAGGAGGAGCAGGGCGGGTGGGTGGAACCATGGGTGAAGTGGTGAAGGGTTTCAGTTGTGAGATATGGAAAACCGGGTGGATCCGGAGCGCCGCAGGCAGCTGGAGCCGGTAGGTGACAGGGTTAATCTGTAGATTGACGCGGTATGGTCCGATGAATCGTGGGGAGAGTTTCCGGGATTCTGTGTGGAGATGGAGATTTTTGGTTGAAAGCCAGACCTTGTCACCTACTTTGAACAATCGTCCCGGAGGGTGTCGACGGCGGTGTTGTGTGATGTAACTGGCGTTGGCGCGCTGGATGTTCCGGTTGGCTTGCTCCCATAGCCGTCGACACCTACGGACCAACTGTTGGGCCGAGGGTACGTCAACCTCCGGTTCCTGGTGGGCGAACATCGGAGGCTGGAACCCGTAGCATACCTCAAATGGGCTCAAGTTGGTGGCTGAAGAGACGTGAAGGTTATGAGACAGTTCTGCCCAGGTGAGGTAGCGGGCCCAGGAGCGCTGGTGGTCGGACACGAAGCATCGCAGATACTAGTGGTGGAGTTGATCAGACGGCAGAAGGCCTTACAGAACCGGGCGGTGAACTGGGGCCCTCTGTCCGAGACGATGTCTTTGGGGAACCCATGCAGGCGGACTACGTGTTCCAATATCAACTCAGCGGTGTCCTTAGCTGAGGGGAGTCCGGCGAGGGCCACCAGGTGGGCTGCTTTTGAAAACCGGTCGACGATAGTGAGGATGGTGTTCTTCCCTTCGGACACCGGCAGGCCCGTGATGAAATCCAAGGCGATGTGCGTCCAGGGCCGGCGAGGAACGGGAAGAGGTTGAAGCTCTCCGGGGGTTGGTCGATTTGAGTCCTTGGCCCTGGCGCACACCGGGCACGCCTGAACGAACTCCTCGATGTCTCTCTTCATGGAAGGCCACCAGAATGCCCGTCTCACGAACTGCAGAGTTCTTTTGTTTCCCGGGTGTCCGGCGACGGGCGAAGAGTGACCCCACTGGAGGACCTCAGCTCGTAGTGGTGGTGGAACGAAGAGTCGTCCAGGCGGCGCACCTGCCGGCCCGGCCTCCGCAGCCTGAGCCTGGCGAACCCTCGTTTCAAGATCCCACTGGAGGGGTGCCACGATACGTGAGGATGGTAGGACAGGCACGGGGTCCGCCCGGGGGACGTCTTCCTCCTGTTGTCGTGATAGGGCGTCTGCCTTGGTGTTCTTGGACCCCGGGCGGTATGACAGATGAAAGTCGAACTGTTCGAAAAATAATGCCCACCGTGCCTGTCGTGGATTCAGCTGTTTGAGGTTCCGGATGGTGATGAGGTTCTGGTGATCCGTCCAGACGACGAATGGCTCACTGGCGCCCTGGAGCCAGTGACGCCATTCCTCCAAGGCCCACTTTATGCCCAGCAGCTCGCGGTCCCCTACACCGTATCGCTGCTGAGTGGGATTAAATTTCTTGGAGAAGAAGCCACATGGGTGTAGCTTCTGGTCTGGACCTCGTTGGGAGAGAACAGCGCCAGTGCCCACATCCGACGCGTCCACCTCCACAACGAATGGTTGGTTGGCATCAGGATGAAGGAGGATAGGGGCGGTGGTGAATCGGTGGCAGAGTTCTCTGAAGGCCGTGATGGCAGCAGGAGTGAGTTGGAAGGGGTGAGATGCAGGCCTGGTCAGATTGGTCAATGGTGCTGCAACTGTACTGTAGCCCCGGATAAAGCGACGGTAGAAGTTCGCAAACCCGAGAAACCGTTGAAGCTGTTTGAGCGTCCTGGGTAGGGGCCAATGGCGCACAGCATCTAGTTTCTGCGGGTCCATGGCCACACCCTGGGGCGAGATAACAAAACCCAGGAACGTGGTGGAGTGCTGGTGAAAAGCACATTTTTCCAACTTACAGTACAGCTGGTGGGCGAACAATCTCTTTAGTACAGCTCGGACATGTTGGGTGTGTTCTGTCATGGTGCGGGAGTAGATCAGAATATCGTCCAGATAAACGAACACCCATCGGCCTAACATGTCTCTGAGGACATCGTTGATAAATTGTTGGAAGGCCGAGGGTGCGTTACATAGTCCAAACGGGATGACCAAACTCTCGTAGTGTCCTGTGGGTGTGATGAAGGCCGTTTTCCACTCATCGCCCTCTCTGATGCGCACCAAGTTGTAGGCGCTCCGGAGGTCCAACTTAGTGAACACGGTGGCACCAGAGAGGGCGTCCAGGGCTGAGTTGGTGAGCGGCAAAGGGTGACGGTTCTTGATGGTTATCTTGTTTAGCCCCCGATAGTCGACGCACGGGCGAAGTTCCCCCCCTTTCTTTTTCACAAAGAAAAACCCTGCGGCCGCAGGAGATGAGGAGGGCCGGATCGTTCCATGTCGCAGAGCGTTGGTGATGTACTCCTCCATCGCCTGAGTCTCGGTCTTGGACAGAGAGTAGAGATGTCCACGGGGGGGAACGGAACCCGGCTGGAGCTCTATCGCCAGGTCATAAGGTCGATGAGGTGGAAGGTGGGTGGCTCTCTTCTTGCAAAAGACTCCAGCCAGGTCTCGGTAGGCAGGCGGGATGGCGTTGATGTCGACATCGGGGGCCTCGGACTCCGTGGAACACGTCCCAGCCTGGGCCCGTAGGCAAAGTTCAGTGCAGGTCGGTCCCCACTGGAGAATGCGATTCTGATTCCAGGAGATGAGGGGGTCGTGCTGCAGCAGCCACGGGTAGCCGAGGATGATGGGAGGAGATGAGATGGAGGTGAGGTGAAGTTGGAGCTGTTCCTGGTGTTGGTCGATGGTGAACGTGATTGGTTGGGTCTGGTGAGTGATAGGGCTGGAGGAGAGGGGCCGACCGTCGACTGAAGTGATCTGAACTGGCTGGGATAACGCCTCGATCTTCATCCCCAATTTTTTGGCATAAGTTGAGTCAATGAAGTTACCAGCGGCACCGGAATCGATGAACGCCGTACCTCGAACTCGTTTGTGGCCAAATTGGAGAATTACCTGAACCGTGAGACGTGAAATGGTGGCGTTGGTCGTGGTGGAGAGGTGGAGAGGGCCCGGTGAGTCTCCTCTCGAACTCACCGGGGCTGGGCGTTTCCCGGGCGAAGTGGACAGATCGCCCGGTGATGTGCCGCTGACCCACAATAGGCACATAACCCCTCTCTGTACCGTCGTTCTCGTTCCGCCACGGTCAGGGAGGCGCGTCCTAGTTGCATGGGTTCCCCGGCTCCGGTGTCAACCACGGCAGGAGGTGGAGATCCGACAGATCCAGTAGTTGGGGCGGTGAAAGTAGTGGATGGTCGTGGTACAGTGTAAGAGAAGGTGCTCGTCATTTATGCGTGGAGCCAGTCCCTCGTAAAAGGATGTCCGGAGCGCGGCATCTCCCCAGTCGGTCTGCACAGCGAGGGTCCGGAATTCAGCTGCGTACCGGCTCACAGACGATCCTCCCTGCCGCAGGTGGTAGAGTTTGGTGTCGGTCTCCACCTCGCCCGCTGGGTGTTCGAAGGTAAGCCTGAGTTGGCGGGTGAACTCATTATATGAATGCGCGGTGTCTGTATCCGCCCGGAGAACTGCCGTGGCCCACTCAGCTGCCTGCCCGGATAGCAACGAGACCAGAAGCGCGATGCGTAGCCGATCGGTGGAGTACCTGGTGGCATTAAACTCAAACACCAGATCAAGCGATGTTAAAAACACATTACACTTTCCGTCCGTGCCATCCCATTTATCAGGAAGTGCCAGAAATACCTCAGAAGAAGGGGGGGGAGGTTGGGGCGGCGCCGCGGCCGCCGCGACGGGAGAACGGCTAGCCGCGCTATCTACAGCCGCCCGGAGATCCGCGTTCTCCTGCCGAAGCTCCGCGACCTCGCGGCGCAAGGCCGCGACGTCTTGGAGGTCCCGGCGCAGATTAGCGATCTCCCCGGTTAGCGTGTTGATAAGCTTGGCATGCTGATCTACCACGTCGCAGAGGTGCGCGTAGTCCGCTGGGTTCACCGCGGAAGGCTCAGTCATTCTGTCAAGAACTAACCTGGAGTGACCAGAAGACGTAGCTTTAGCGGTTAGCCCTTTGTTGCGTGAATGGTAAACCCAAACGCGGACGAACACGAGTGAGCAGGATAATCACGCTATTTGATCTAAGGACTCTCACGAATGGGGAGCAAGGGAAAGACACAATCTAACCCGCGTCCTATAAATACACACTCGATCAGGATTTTAAACCAAGAAGGTGAGTACTCACGGTTTGAAGAATTCCGACGTAGCATCGGCGACTCAATGACTGAGCGAGGTGCTATGGTTTGTTTACCTCTTTTATACTTCCTGGTTCGCGACCGCTTAGCTTCCGGGTCCTAGTGCTGGTCGCGTTCCGAGTGTGCATGACAGACCTGTCTGTAAAATTTGGTAAGTGCTATTTGTTGGGGTAGTTTTTACTGATTTAAGCACCTGAATGAAAAAATTTACAACTTTTACAGAGCCAGGCTTATAATGCTTTACACAAAACAATGGGTTTAGATTCCTTTATGTTGAAGCTCATATTTCACAGAATGAGGATATGGTCCTCTTTTGGGTAGTATCATCTGTGTTTCAAATGTTACTAAATTAAGTGTGTTCTACATTGTATCACTGAATGTTACCCTAATTGTTGCACATTTACTACATTTTTACTGTAAGTGCAAGCAAGTTGGGGCAACTTTCAACGAATTTCCACTGCAAAAGACAAAGTGTGGATCTACAGGCATGCTACTTGCCTAGGTTTGAACAGCATATTACAAGTTTATAAAACATGGATAAACTATTCCACATTTAGTCAGTAAAATGCATGATCAAACTAGTAAAAGTTGTGGTGTGCCAATACCACAAAGAAACCACAATTGAACTACATCCAAGCCAGAGTAATAACTGTATCAATGTGTGAATCACCTGGTTCCTTACCATGGAGTAATAGCCCATCATCACTTCTATTGTGTGAATGGTGTGGGTTGGACTGTGAGCAACCTCAAAATGTGGGTTGACCCTGAGCATTTAAATGAAACATTGGTAAGCCATAATTCTTCAGAATGAAATAGTATACAACTGGTTAAGGGTCAGGGCAAAGTTTTGATTTTGACACAATTCAGTGGGAAATAAGGCAAAAGAATCTACAAAGGAGTCTGTTTTATTGTCAAAACTGATACCCCAACAATGGTGCTGACCTTCTAAAATAAATTGGTAAGTGCTATTTGTTGGGGTGATTTGAGTTGACCTGAACAAAGAACCGTCCTTTTTGTCAGTTAATAATTCAATTTAATTTTGGCCAACATTGAGCAATTTCAACAGGAATCACAATTAGATTACTTCAAATAGGAGCACTGATTTACAGCAGATTCATAAGTGCTTCTCTTTGGGGCAGTCTCATCTGTATCTTGGACTTTTTCGTCTTCTGTGAATTCTTCTGTAGATTTTTGTAGATACCCAATGAAGAATTTCTACAAAAGAGGTATGTAATGATTCTATTCTATTGTGCTTTTATTGCTGATTATTGTAAGTGAACATTGAGCAAAGTAGTGGGTTAGCCTGATGGTCACAATTGATACCCTAACAATGGTTCTGACCTGTCTGAATTATTTGGTAAGTGCTATTTGTTGGGGTAGTTTTTAGTGATTTAAGCAACTGAATGTAAAGAAGACCTTTTACCTTTTAAGAAACTACTTACTGTATATAATATCAGACTTCAGATGTCTTCAAAAGATTGAGCAATAGATTGAGATCGCTTCAAACAGCAGCACAGATTTCATAGATTCAGTAAGTGCTACTCTTTGGGGCAGTTTCGTCTGTCTATGGAACATCATTTCAGTGAGACCAGCATTGAATTGCTGAATGTTACCCTAACTGTAACACATTTACCTCATTTGTAATGTAAGTGCAAACAAGTTGGGGCGACCTTCGGTGAGTTTCCACTGCAAAAATGAAATCTAGCTCAAGTAAATTGCTGATACAATCATGAAATTTTGGACAACATTTTCCAACAAAGTATCTTAAATAGTAATCACAATTAGATTACTTCAAATAGGAGCACTGATTTACAGCATATTCATAAGTGCTTCTCTTTGGGGCAGTCTCATCTGTGAGTCACACTGTATCTACCTTATTTAACAACTTCAGATGTTCTGTAGATGTTGGTATATGACAGCTTTTTAAAATTATCTACAAAAGCTGTCATGTCTTTGTATTATATATATATATTTATTTGGTAGGCAACTCATTGAACGTGAAGCTTCATAGAAAGATATAACGTTTTAGCAGTTGGCATCATTATCACAGTTGATACCCTAACAATGGTTCTGACCTGTCTGTAAAATTTGGTAAGTGCTATTTGTTGGGGTAGTTTTTAGTGATTTAAGCACCTGAATGAAAAAATGTACAACTTTTACAGAGCCAGGCTTATAATGCTTTACACAAAACAATGGGTTTAGATTCCTTTATGTTGAAGCTCATATTTCACAGAATGAGGATATGGTCCTCTTTTGGGTAGTATCATCTGTGTTTCAAATGTTACTAAATTAAGTGTGTTCTACATTGTATCACTGAATGTTACCCTAATTGTTGCACATTTACTACATTTTTACTGTAAGTGCAAGCAAGTTGGGGCAACTTTCAACGAATTTCCACTGCAAAAGACAAAGTGTGGATCTACAGGCATGCTACTTGCCTAGGTTTGAACAGCATATTACAAGTTTATAAAACATGGATAAACTATTCCACATTTAGTCAGTAAAATGCATGATCAAACTAGTAAAAGTTGTGGTGTGCCAATACCACAAAGAAACCACAATTGAACTACATCCAAGCCAGAGTAATAACTGTATCAATGTGTGAATCACCTGGTTCCTTACCATGGAGTAATAGCCCATCATCACTTCTATTGTGTGAATGGTGTGGGTTGGACTGTGAACAACCTCAAAATGTGGGTTGACCCTGAGCATTTAAATGAAACATTGGTAAGCCATAATTCTTCAGAATGAAATAGTATACAACTGGTTAAGGGTCAGGGCAAAGTTTTTGACAAAGTCTACTGGTAAATTTTGACACAATTCAGTGGGAAATAAGGCAAAAGGATCTACAAAGGAGTCTGTTTTATTGTCAAAACTGATACCCCAACAATGGTGCTGACCTTCTAAAATAAATTGGTAAGTGCTATTTGTTAGGGTGATTTGAGTTGACCTGAACAAAGAACTGTCCTTTTTGTCAGTTAATAATTCAATTTAATTTTGGCCAACATTGAGCAATTTCAACAGGAATCACAATTAGATTACTTCAAATAGGAGCACTGATTTACAGCAGATTCATAAGTGCTTCTCTTTGGGGCAGTCTCATCTGTGTCTTGGACTTTTTCGTCTTCTGTGAATTCTTCTGTAGATTTTTGTAGATACCCAATGAAGAATTTCTACAAAAGAGGTATGTAATGATTCTATTCTATTGTGCTTTTATTGCTGATTATTGTAAGTGAACATTGAGCAAAGTAGTAGGTTAGCCTGATGGTCACAATTGATACCCTAACAATGGTTCTGACCTGTCTGAATTATTTGGTAAGTGCTATTTGTTGGGGTAGTTTTTAGTGATTTAAGCAACTGAATGTAAAGAAGACCTTTTACCTTTTAAGAAACTACTTACTGTATATAATATCAGACTTCAGATGTCTTCAAAATAGATTGAGATCGCTTCAAACAGCAGCACAGATTTCATAGATTCAGTAAGTGCTACTCTTTGGGGCAGTTTCGTCTGTCTATGGAACATCATTTCAGTGAGACCAGCATTGAATTGCTGAATGTTACCCTAACTGTAACACATTTACCTCATTTGTAATGTAAGTGCAAACAAGTTGGGGCGACCTTTGGTGAGTTTCCACTGCAAAAATGAAATCTAGCTCAAGTAAATTGCTGATACAATTATGAAATTTTGGACAACATTTTCCAACAAAGTATCTTAAATAGTAATCACAATTAGATTACTTCAAATAGGAGCACTGATTTACAGCATATTCATAAGTGCTTCTCTTTGGGGCAGTCTCATCTGTGAGTCACACTTTATCTACCTTATTTAACAACTTCAGATGTTCTGTAGATGTTGGTATATGACAGCTTTTTAAAATTATCTACAAAAGCTGTCATGTCTTTGTATTATATATATATATATATATTTATTTGGTAGGCTACTCATTGAACATGAAACTTCATAGAAAAATAAAACTTTTTAGCAGTTGGCATCATTATCACAGTTGATACCCTAACAATGGTTCTGACCTGTCTGTAAAATTTGGTAAGTGCTATTTGTTGGGGTAGTTTTTAGTGATTTAAGCACCTGAATGAAAAAATGTACAACTTTTACAGAGCCAGGCTTATAATGCTTTACACAAAACAATGGGTTTAGATTCCTTTATGTTGAAGCTCATATTTCACAGAATGAGGATATGGTCCTCTTTTGGGTAGTATCATCTGTGTTTCAAATGTTACTAAATTAAGTGTGTTCTACATTGTATCACTGAATGTTACCCTAATTGTTGCACATTTACTACATTTTTACTGTAAGTGCAAGCAAGTTGGGGCAACTTTCAACGAATTTCCACTGCAAAAGACAAAGTGTGGATCTGCAGGCATGCTACTTGCCTAGGTTTGAACAGCATATTACAAGTTTATAAAACATGGATAAACTATTCCACATTTAGTCAGTAAAATGCATGATCAAACTAGTAAAAGTTGTGGTGTGCCAATACCACAAAGAAACCACAATTGAACTACATCCAATCCAGAATAATAACTGTATCAATGTGTGAATCACCTGGTTCCTTACCATGGAGTAATAGCCCATCATCACTTCTATTGTGTGAATGGTGTGGGTTGGACTGTGAACAACCTCAAAATGTGGGTTGACCCTGAGCATTTAAATGAAACATTGGTAAGCCATAATTCTTCAGAATGAAATAGTATACAACTGGTTAAGGGTCAGGGCAAAGTTTTTGACAAAGTCTACTGGTAAATTTTGACACAATTCAGTGGGAAATAAGGCAAAAGAATCTACAAAGGAGTCTGTTTTATTGTCAAAACTGATACCCCAACAATGGTGCTGACCTTCTAAAATAAATTGGTAAGTGCTATTTGTTGGGGTGATTTGAGTTGACCTGAACAAAGAACCGTCCTTTTTGTCAGTTAATAATTCAATTTGATTTTGGCCAACATTGAGTAATTTCAACAGGAATCACAATTAGATTACTTCAAATAGGAGCACTGATTTACAGCAGATTCATAAGTGCTTCTCTTTGGGGCAGTCTCATCTGTGTCTTGGACTTTTTCGTCTTCTGTGAATTCTTCTGTAGATACCCAATGAAGAATTTCTACAAAAGAGGTATGTAATGATTCTATTCTACAATAGGTGCTTTTATTGCTGATTATTGTAAGTGAACATTGAGCAAAGTAGTAGGTTAGCCTGATGGTCACAATTGATACCCTAACAATGGTTCTGACCTGTCTGAATTATTTGGTAAGTGCTATTTGTTGGGGTAGTTTTTAGTGATTTAAGCAACTGAATGTAAAGAAGACCTTTTACCTTTTAAGAAACTACTTACTGTATATAATATCAGACTTCAGATGTCTTCAAAAGATTGAGCAATAGATTGAGATCGCTTCAAACAGCAGCACAGATTTCATAGATTCAGTAAGTGCTACTCTTTGGGGCAGTTTCGTCTGTCTATGGAACATCATTTCAGTGAGACCAGCATTGAATTGCTGAATGTTACCCTAACTGTAACACATTTACCTCATTTGTAATGTAAGTGCAAACAAGTTGGGGCGACCTTTGGTGAGTTTCCACTGCAAAAATGAAATCTAGCTCAAGTAAATTGCTGATACAATCATGAAATTTTGGACAACATTTTCCAACAAAGTATCTTAAATAGTAATCACAATTAGATTACTTCAAATAGGAGCACTGATTTACAGCATATTCATAAGTGCTTCTCTTTGGGGCAGTCTCATCTGTGAGTCACACTTTATCTACCTTATTTAACAATTTACCTCATTTGTAATGTAAGTGCAAACAAGTTGGGGCGACCTTTGGTGAGTTTCCACTGCAAAAATGAAATCTAGCTCAAGTAAATTGCTGATACAATCAAGAAATTTTGGACAACATTTTCCAACAAAGTATCTTAAATAGTAATCACAATTAGATTACTTCAAATAGGAGCACTGATTTACAGCATATTCATAAGTGCTTCTCTTTGGGGCAGTCTCATCTGTGAGTCACACTTTATCTACCTTATTTAACAACTTCAGATGTTCTGTAGATGTTGGTATATGACAGCTTTTTAAAATTATCTACAAAAGCTGTCATGTCTTTGTATTATATATATATTTATTTGGTAGGCTACTCATTGAACATGAAACTTCATAGAAAAATAAAACTTTTTAGCAGTTGGCATCATTATCACAGTTGATACCCCAACAATGGTTCTGACCTGTCTGTAAAATTTGGTAAGTGCTATTTGTTGGGGTAGTTTTTAGTGATTTAAGCACCTGAATGAAAAAATGTACAACTTTTACAGAGCCAGGCTTATAATGCTTTACACAAAACAATGGGTTTAGATTCCTTTATGTTGAAGCTCATATTTCACAGAATGAGGATATGGTCCTCTTTTGGGTAGTATCATCTGTGTTTCAAATGTTACTAAATTAAGTGTGTTCTACATTGTATCACTGAATGTTACCCTAATTGTTGCACATTTACTACATTTTTACTGTAAGTGCAAGCAAGTTGGGGCAACTTTCAACGAATTTCCACTGCAAAAGACAAAGTGTGGATCTGCAGGCATGCAACTTGCCTAGGTTTGAACAGCATATTACAAGTTTATAAAACATGGATAAACTATTCCACATTTAGTCAGTAAAATGCATGATCAAACTAGTAAAAGTTGTGGTGTGCCAATACCACAAAAAAACCACAATTGAACTACATCCAATCCAGAGTAATAACTGTATCAATGTGTGAATCACCTGGTTCCTTACCATGGAGTAATAGCCCATCATCACTTCTATTGTGTGAATGGTGTGGGTTGGACTGTGAACAACCTCAAAATGTGGGTTGACCCTGAGCATTTAAATGAAACATTGGTAAGCCATAATTCTTCAGAATGAAATAGTATACAACTGGTTATGGGTCAGGGCAAAGTTTTTGACAAAGTCTACTGGTAAATTTTGACACAATTCAGTGGGAAATAAGGCAAAAGAATCTACAAAGGAGTCTGTTTTATTGTCAAAACTGATACCCCAACAATGGTGCTGACCTTCTAAAATAAATTGGTAAGTGCTATTTGTTGGGGTGATTTGAGTTGACCTGAACAAAGAACCGTCCTTTTTGTCAGTTAATAATTCAATTTGATTTTGGCCAACATTGAGTAATTTCAACAGGAATCACAATTAGATTACTTCAAATAGGAGCACTGATTTACAGCAGATTCATAAGTGCTTCTCTTTGGGGCAGTCTCATCTGTGTCTTGGACTTTTTCGTCTTCTGTGAATTCTTCTGTAGATTTTTGTAGATACCCAATGAAGAATTTCTACAAAAGAGGTATGTAATGATTCTATTCTATTGTGCTTTTATTGCTGATTATTGTAAGTGAACATTGAGCAAAGTAGTGGGTTAGCTTGATGGTCACAATTGATACCCTAACAATGGTTCTGACCTGTCTGAATTATTTGGTAAGTGCTATTTGTTGGGGTAGTTTTTAGTGATTTAAGCAACTGAATGTAAAGAAGACCTTTTACCTTTTAAGAAACTACTTACTGTATATAATATCAGACTTCAGATGTCTTCAAAAGATTGAGCAATAGATTGAGATCGCTTCAAACAGCAGCACAGATTTCATAGATTCAGTAAGTGCTACTCTTTGGGGCAGTTTCGTCTGTCTATGGAACATCATTTCAGTGAGACCAGCATTGAATTGCTGAATGTTACCCTAACTGTAACACATTTACCTCATTTGTAATGTAAGTGCAAACAAGTTGGGGCGACCTTTGGTGAGTTTCCACTGCAAAAATGAAATCTAGCTCAAGTAAATTGCTGATACAATCATGAAATTTTGGACAACATTTTCCAACAAAGTATCTTAAATAGTAATCACAATTAGATCACTTCAAATAGGAGCACTGATTTACAGCATATTCATAAGTGCTTCTCTTTGGGGCAGTCTCATCTGTGAGTCACACTTTATCTACCTTATTTAACAACTTCAGATGTTCTGTAGATGTTGGTATATGACAGCTTTTTAAAATTATCTACAAAAGCTGTCATGTCTTTGTATTATATATATATATATATATATATTTATTTGGTAGGCTACTCATTGAACGTGAAGCTTCATAGAAAAATATAACTTTTTAGCAGTTGGCATCATTATCACAGTTGATACCCTAACAATGGTTCTGACCTGTCTGTAAAATTTGGTAAGTGCTATTTGTTGGGGTAGTTTTTACTGATTTAAGCACCTGAATGAAAAAATGTACAACTTTTACAGAGCCAGGCTTTTAATGCTTTACACAAAACAATGGGTTTAGATTCCTTTATGTTGAAGCTCATATTTCACAGAATCAGGATATGGTCCTCTTTTGGGTAGTATCATCTGTGTTTCAAATGTTACTAAATTAAGTGTGTTCTACATTGTATCACTGAATGTTACCCTAATTGTTGCACATTTACTACATTTTTACTGTAAGTGCAAGCAAGTTGGGGCAACTTTCAACGAATTTCCACTGCAAAAGACAAAGTGTGGATCTACAGGCATGCTACTTGCCTAGGTTTGAACAGCATATTACAAGTTTATAAAACATGGATAAACTATTCCACATTTAGTCAGTAAAATGCATGATCAAACTAGTAAAAGTTGTGGTGTGCCAATACCACAAAGAAACCACAATTGAACTACATCCAAGCCAGAGTAATAACTGTATCAATGTGTGAATCACCTGGTTCCTTACCATGGAGTAATAGCCCATCATCACTTCTATTGTGTCAATGGTGTGGGTTGGACTGTGAACAACCTCAAAATGTGGGTTGACCCTGAGCATTTAAATGAAACATTGGTAAGCCATAATTCTTCAGAATGAAATAGTATACAACTGGTTAAGGGTCAGGGCAAAGTTTTTGACAAAGTCTACTGGTAAATTTTGACACAATTCAGTGGGAAATAAGGCAAAAGGATCTACAAAGGGGTCTGTTTTATTGTCAAAACTGATACCCCAACAATGGTGCTGACCTTCTAAAATAAATTGGTAAGTGCTATTTGTTGGGGTGATTTGAGTTGACCTGAACAAAGAACCGTCCTTTTTGTCAGTTAATAATTCAATTTAATTTTGGCCAACATTGAGCAATTTCAACAGGAATCACAATTAGATTACTTCAAATAGGAGCACTGATTTACAGCAGATTCATAAGTGCTTCTCTTTGGGGCAGTCTCATCTGTGTCTTGGACTTTTTCGTCTTCTGTGAATTCTTCTGTAGATTTTTGTAGATACCCAATGAAGAATTTCTACAAAAGAGGTATGTAATGATTCTATTCTATTGTGCTTTTATTGCTGATTATTGTAAGTGAACATTGAGCAAAGTAGTAGGTTAGCCTGATGGTCACAATTGATACCCTAACAATGGTTCTGACCTGTCTGAATTATTTGGTAAGTGCTATTTGTTGGGGTAGTTTTTAGTGATTTAAGCAACTGAATGTAAAGAAGACCTTTTACCTTTTAAGAAACTACTTACTGTATATAATATCAGACAGCTGGTATATGACAGCTTTTTAAAATTATCTACAAAAGCTGTCATGTCTTTGTATTATATATATAAATATATATTTATTTGGTAGGCTACTCATTGAACGTGAAGCTTCATAGAAAAATATAACTTTTTAGCAGTTGGCATCATTATCACAGTTGATACCCTAACAATGGTTCTGACCTGTCTGTAAAATTTGGTAAGTGCTATTTGTTGGGGTAGTTTTTACTGATTTAAGCACCTGAATGAAAAAATGTACAACTTTTACAGAGCCAGGCTTTTAATGCTTTACACAAAACAATGGGTTTAGATTCCTTTATGTTGAAGCTCATATTTCACAGAATGAGGATATGGTCCTCTTTTGGGTAGTATCATCTGTGTTTCAAATGTTACTAAATTAAGTGTGTTCTACATTGTATCACTGAATGTTACCCTAATTGTTGCACATTTACTACATTTTTACTGTAAGTGCAAGCAAGTTGGGGCAACTTTCAACGAATTTCCACTGCAAAAGACAAAGTGTGGATCTACAGGCATGCTACTTGCCTAGGTTTGAACAGCATATTACAAGTTTATAAAACATGGATAAACTATTCCACATTTAGTCAGTAAAATGCATGATCAAACTAGTAAAAGTTGTGGTGTGCCAATACCACAAAGAAACCACAATTGAACTACATCCAAGCCAGAGTAATAACTGTATCAATCACCTGGTTCCTTACCATGGATTAATAGCCCATCATCACTTCTATTGTGTGAATGGTGTGGGTTGGACTGTGAACAACCTCAAAATGTGGGTTGACCCTGAGCATTTAAATGAAACATTGGTAAGCCATAATTCTTCAGAATGAAATAGTATACAACTGGTTAAGGGTCAGGGCAAAGTTTTTGACAAAGTCTACTGGTAAATTTTGACACAATTCAGTGGGGAATAAGGCAAAAGAATCTACAAAGGAGTCTGTTTTATTGTCAAAACTGATACCCCAACAATGGTGCTGACCTTCTAAAATAAATTGGTAAGTGCTATTTGTTGGGGTGATTTGAGTTGACCTGAACAAAGAACCGTCCTTTTTGTCAGTTAATAATTCAATTTAATTTTGGCCAACATTGAGCAATTTCAACAGGAATCACAATTAGATTACTTCAAATAGGAGCACTGATTTACAGCAGATTCATAAGTGCTTCTCTTTGGGGCAGTCTCATCTGTGTCTTGGACTTTTTCGTCTTCTGTGAATTCTTCTGTAGATTTTTGTAGATACCCAATGAAGAATTTCTACAAAAGAGGTATGTAATGATTCTATTCTATTGTGCTTTTATTGCTGATTATTGTAAGTGAACATTGAGCAAAGTAGTAGGTTAGCCTGATGGTCACAATTGATACCCTAACAATGGTTCTGACCTGTCTGAATTATTTGGTAAGTGCTATTTGTTGGGGTAGTTTTTAGTGATTTAAGCAACTGAATGTAAAGAAGACCTTTTACCTTTTAAGAAACTACTTACTGTATATAATATCAGACTTCAGATGTCTTCAAAATAGATTGAGCAATAGATTGAGATCGCTTCAAACAGCAGCACAGATTTCATAGATTCAGTAAGTGCTACTCTTTGGGGCAGTTTCGTCTGTCTATGGAACATCATTTCAGTGAGACCAGCATTGAATTGCTGAATGTTACCCTAACTGTAACACATTTACCTCATTTGTAATGTAAGTGCAAACAAGTTGGGGCGACCTTTGGTGAGTTTCCACTGCAAAGATGAAATCTAGCTCAAGTAAATTGCTGATACAATCATGAAATTTTGGACAACATTTTCCAACAAAGTATCTTAAATAGTAATCACAATTAGATTACTTCAAATAGGAGCACTGATTTACAGCATATTCATAAGTGCTTCTCTTTGGGGCAGTCTCATCTGTGAGTCACACTTTATCTACCTTATTTAACAACTTCAGATGTTCTGTAGATGTTGGTATATGACAGCTTTTTAAAATTATCTACAAAAGCTGTCATGTCTTTGTATTATATATATATATATTTATTTGGTAGGCTACTCATTGAACATGAAACTTCATAGGAAAATAAAACTTTTTAGCAGTTGGCATCATTATCACAGTTGATACCCTAACAATGGTTCTGACCTGTCTGTAAAATTTGGTAAGTGCTATTTGTTGGGGTAGTTTTTAGTGATTTAAGCACCTGAATGAAAAAATTTACAACTTTTACAGAGCCAGGCTTATAATGCTTTACACAAAACAATGGGTTTAGATTCCTTTATGTTGAAGCTCATATTTCACAGAATGAGGATATGGTCCTCTTTTGGGTAGTATCATCTGTGTTTCAAATGTTACTAAATTAAGTGTGTTCTACATTGTATCACTGAACGTTACCCTAATTGTTGCACATTTACTAGATTTTTACTGTAAGTGCAAGCAAGTTGGGGCAAGTTTCAACGAATTTCCACTGCAAAAGACAAAGTGTGGATCTGCAGGCATGCTACTTGCCTAGGTTTGAACAGCATATTACAAGTTTATAAAACATGGATAAACTATTCCACATTTAGTCAGTAAAATGTATGATTAAACTAGTAAAAGTTGTGGTGTGCCAATACCACAAAGAAACCAAAATTGAACTACATCCAATCCAGAGTAATAACTGTATCAATGTGTGAATCACCTGGTTCCTTACCATGGAGTAATAGCCCATCATCACTTCTATTGTGTGAATGGTGTGGGTTGGACTGTGAACAACCTCAAAATGTGGGTTGACCCTGAGCATTTAAATGAAACATTGGTAAGCCATAATTCTTCAGAATGAAATAGTATACAACTGGTTAATGGTCAGGGCAAAGTTTTTGACAAAGTCTACTGGTAAATTTTGACACAATTCAGTGGGAAATAAGGCAAAAGAATCTACAAAGGAGTCTGTTTTATTGTCCAAACTGATACCCCAACAATGGTGCTGACCTTCTAAAATAAATTGGTAAGTGCTATTTGTTGGGGTGATTTGAGTTGACCTGAACAAAGAACCGTCCTTTTTGTCAGTTAATAATTCAATTTAATTTTGGCCAACATTGAGCAATTTCAACAGGAATCACAATTAGATTACTTCAAATAGGAGCACTGATTTACAGCAGATTCATAAGTGCTTCTCTTTGGGGCAGTCTCATCTGTGTCTTGGACTTTTTCGTCTTCTGTGAATTCTTCTGTAGATTTTTGTAGATACCCAATGAAGAATTTCTACAAAAGAGGTATGTAATGATTCTATTCTATTGTGCTTTTATTGCTGATTATTGTAAGTGAACATTGAGCAAAGTAGTAGGTTAGCCTGATGGTCACAATTGATACCCTAACAATGGTTCTGACCTGTCTGAATTATTTGGTAAGTGCTATTTGTTGGGGTAGTTTTTAGTGATTTAAGCAACTGAATGTAAAGAAGACCTTTTACCTTTTAAGAAACTACTTACTGTATATAATATCAGACTTCAGATTTCTTCAAAAGATTGAGCAATAGATTGAGATCGCTTCAAACAGCAGCACAGATTTCATAGATTCAGTAAGTGCTACTCTTTGGGGCAGTTTCGTCTGTCTATGGAACATCATTTCAGTGAGACCAGCATTGAATTGCAGAATGTTACCCTAACTGTAACACATTTACCTCATTTGTAATGTAAGTGCAAACAAGTTGGGGCGACCTTTGGTGAGTTTCCACTGCAAAGATGAAATCTAGCTCAAGTAAATTGCTGATACAATCATGAAATTTTGGACAACATTTTCCAACAAAGTATCTTAAATAGTAATCACAATTAGATTACTTCAAATAGGAGCACTGATTTACAGCATATTCATAAGTGCTTCTCTTTGGGGCAGTCTCATCTGTGAGTCACACTTTATCTACCTTATTTAACAACTTCAGATGTTCTGTAGATGTTGGTATATGACAGCTTTTTAAAATTATCTACAAAAGCTGTCATGTCTTTGTATTATATATATATATATATATTTATTTGGTAGGCTACTCATTGAACATGAAACTTCATAGGAAAATAAAACTTTTTAGCAGTTGGCATCATTATCACAGTTGATACCCTAACAATGGTTCTGACCTGTCTGTAAAATTTGGTAAGTGCTATTTGTTGGGGTAGTTTTTAGTGATTTAAGCACCTGAATGAAAAAATGTACAACTTTTACAGAGCCAGGCTTATAATGCTTTACACAAAACAATGGGTTTAGATTCCTTTATGTTGAAGCTCATATTTCACAGAATGAGGATATGGTCCTCTTTTGGGTAGTATCATCTGTGTTTCAAATGTTACTAAATTAAGTGTGTTCTACATTGTATCACTGAACGTTACCCTAATTGTTGCACATTTACTAGATTTTTACTGTAAGTGCAAGCAAGTTGGGGCAAGTTTCAACGAATTTCCACTGCAAAAGACAAAGTGTGGATCTGCAGGCATGCTACTTGCCTAGGTTTGAACAGCATATTACAAGTTTATAAAACATGGATAAACTATTCCACATTTAGTCAGTAAAATGTATGATTAAACTAGTAAAAGTTGTGGTGTGCCAATACCACAAAGAAACCAAAATTGAACTACATCCAATCCAGAGTAATAACTGTATCAATGTGTGAATCACCTGGTTCCTTACCATGGAGTAATAGCCCATCATCACTTCTATTGTGTGAATGGTGTGGGTTGGACTGTGAACAACCTCAAAATGTGGGTTGACCCTGAGCATTTAAATGAAACATTGGTAAGCCATAATTCTTCAGAATGAAATAGTATACAACTGGTTAATGGTCAGGGCAAAGTTTTTGACAAAGTCTACTGGTAAATTTTGACACAATTCAGTGGGAAATAAGGCAAAAGAATCTACAAAGGAGTCTGTTTTATTGTCCAAACTGATACCCCAACAATGGTGCTGACCTTCTAAAATAAATTGGTAAGTGCTATTTGTTGGGGTGATTTGAGTTGACCTGAACAAAGAACCGTCCTTTTTGTCAGTTAATAATTCAATTTAATTTTGGCCAACATTGAGCAATTTCAACAGGAATCACAATTAGATTACTTCAAATAGGAGCACTGATTTACAGCAGATTCATAAGTGCTTCTCTTTGGGGCAGTCTCATCTGTGTCTTGGACTTTTTCGTCTTCTGTGAATTCTTCTGTAGATTTTTGTAGATACCCAATGAAGAATTTCTACAAAAGAGGTATGTAATGATTCTATTCTATTGTGCTTTTATTGCTGATTATTGTAAGTGAACATTGAGCAAAGTAGTAGGTTAGCCTGATGGTCACAATTGATACCCTAACAATGGTTCTGACCTGTCTGAATTATTTGGTAAGTGCTATTTGTTGGGGTAGTTTTTAGTGATTTAAGCAACTGAATGTAAAGAAGACCTTTTACCTTTTAAGAAACTACTTACTGTATATAATATCAGACTTCAGATGTCTTCAAAAGATTGAGCAATAGATTGAGATCGCTTCAAACAGCAGCACAGATTTCATAGATTCAGTAAGTGCTACTCTTTGGGGCAGTTTCGTCTGTCTATGGAACATCATTTCAGTGAGACCAGCATTGAATTGCTGAATGTTACCCTAACTGTAACACATTTACCTCATTTGTAATGTAAGTGCAAACAAGTTGGGGCGACCTTTGGTGAGTTTCCACTGCAAAAATGAAATCTAGCTCAAGTAAATTGCTGATACAATCATGAAATTTTGGACAACATTTTCCAACAAAGTATCTTAAATAGTAATCACAATTAGATCACTTCAAATAGGAGCACTGATTTACAGCATATTCATAAGTGCTTCTCTTTGGGGCAGTCTCATCTGTGAGTCACACTTTATCTACCTTATTTAACAACTTCAGATGTTCTGTAGATGTTGGTATATGACAGCTTTTTAAAATTATCTACAAAAGCTGTCATGTCTTTGTATTATATATATATATATATATTTATTTGGTAGGCTACTCATTGAACATGAAACTTCATAGAAAAATAAAACTTTTTAACAGTTGGCATCATTATCACAGTTGATACCCTAACAATGGTTCTGACCTGTCTGTAAAATTTGGTAAGTGCTATTTGTTGGGGTAGTTTTTAGTGATTTAAGCACCTGAATGAAAAAATGTACAACTTTTACAGAGCCAGGCTTATAATGCTTTACACAAAACAATGGGTTTAGATTCCTTTATGTTGAAGCTCATATTTCACAGAATGAGGATCTGGTCCTCTTTTGGGTAGTATCATCTGTGTTTCAAATGTTACTAAATTAAGTGTGTTCTACATTGTATCACTGAATGTTACCCTAATTGTTGCACATTTACTACATTTTTACTGTAAGTGCAAGCAAGTTGGGGCAACTTTCAACGAATTTCCACTGCAAAAGACAAAGTGTGGATCTACAGGCATGCTACTTGCCTAGGTTTGAACAGCATATTACAAGTTTATAAAACATGGATAAACTATTCCACATTTAGTCAGTAAAATGCATGATTAAACTAGTAAAAGTTGTGGTGTGCCAATACCACAAAGAAACCACAATTGAACTACATCCAAGCCAGAGTAATAACTGTATCAATGTGTGAATCACCTGGTTCCTTACCATGGAGTAATAGCCCATCGTCACTTCTATTGTGTGAATGGTGTGGGTTGGACTGTGAACAACCTCAAAATGTGGGTTGACCCTGAGCATTTAAATGAAACATTGGTAAGCCATAATTCTTCAGAATGAAATAGTATACAACTGGTTAAGGGTCAGGGCAAAGTTTTTGACAAAGTCTACTGGTAAATTTTGACACAATTCAGTGGAAAATAAGGCAAAAGGATCTACAAAGGAGTCTGTTTTATTGTCAAAACTGATACCCCAACAATGGTGCTGACCTTCTAAAATAAAATGGTAAGTGCTATTTGTTGGGGTGATTTGAGTTGACCTGAACAAAGAACCGTCCTTTTTGTCAGTTAATAATTCAATTTAATTTTGGCCAACATTGAGCAATTTCAACAGGAATCACAATTAGATTACTTCAAATAGGAGCACTGATTTACAGCAGATTCATAAGTGCTTCTCTTTGGGGCAGTCTCATCTGTGTCTTGGACTTTTTCGTCTTCTGTGAATTCTTCTGTAGATTTTTGTAGATACCCAATGAAGAATTTCTACAAAAGAGGTATGTAATGATTCTATTCTATTGTGCTTTTATTGCTGATTATTGTAAGTGAACATTGAGCAAAGTAGTAGGTTAGCCTGATGGTCACAATTGATACCCTAACAATGGTTCTGACCTGTCTGAATTATTTGGTAAGTGCTATTTGTTGGGGTAGTTTTTAGTGATTTAAGCAACTGAATGTAAAGAAGACCTTTTACCTTTTAAGAAACTACTTACTGTATATAATATCAGACTTCAGATGTCTTCAAAAGATTGAGCAATAGATTGAGATCGCTTCAAACAGCAGCACAGATTTCATAGATTCAGTAAGTGCTACTCTTTGGGGCAGTTTCGTCTGTCTATGGAACATCATTTCAGTGAGACCAGCATTGAATTGCTGAATGTTACCCTAACTGTAACACATTTACCTCATTTGTAATGTAAGTGCAAACAAGTTGGGGCGACCTTTGGTGAGTTTCCACTGCAAAAATGAAATCTAGCTCAAGTAAATTGCTGATACAATCATGAAATTTTGGACAACATTTTCCAACAAAGTATCTTAAATAGTAATCACAATTAGATTACTTCAAATAGGAGCACTGATTTACAGCATATTCATAAGTGCTTCTCTTTGGGGCAGTCTCATCTGTGAGTCACACTTTATCTACCTTATTTAAAAACTTCAGATGTTCTGTAGATGTTGGTATATGACAGCTTTTTAAAATTATCTACAAAAGCTGTCATGTCTTTGTATTATATATATATATTTATTTGGTAGGCTACTCATTGAACGTGAAGCTTCATAGAAAAATATAACGTTTTCGCAGTTGGCATCATTATCACAGTTGATACCCTAACAATGGTTCTGACCTGTCTGTAAAATTTGGTAAGTGCTATTTGTTGGGGTGGTTTTTAGTGATTTAAGCACCTGAATGAAAAAATGTACAACTTTTACAGAGCCAGGCTTATAATGCTTTACACAAAACAATGGGTTTAGATTCCTTTATGTTGAAGCTCATATTTCACAGAATGAGGATATGGTCCTCTTTTGGGTAGTATCATCTGTGTTTCAAATGTTACTAAATTAAGTGTGTTCTACATTGTATCACTGAATGTTACCCTAATTGTTGCACATTTACTACATTTTTACTGTAAGTGCAAGCAAGTTGGGGCAACTTTCAACGAATTTCCACTGCAAAAGACAAAGTGTGGATCTGCAGGCATGCAACTTGCCTAGGTTTGAACAGCATATTACAAGTTTATAAAACATGGATAAACTATTCCACATTTAGTCAGTAAAATGCATGATCAAACTAGTAAAAGTTGTGGTGTGCCAATACCACAAAAAAACCACAATTGAACTACATCCAATCCAGAGTAATAACTGTATCAATGTGTGAATCACCTGGTTCCTTACCATGGAGTAATAGCCCATCATCACTTCTATTGTGTGAATGGTGTGGGTTGGACTGTGAACAACCTCAAAATGTGGGTTGACCCTGAACATTTAAATGAAACATTGGTAAGCCATAATTCTTCAGAATGAAATAGTATACAACTGGTTAAGGGTCAGGGCAAAGTTTTTGACAAAGTCTACTGGTAAATTTTGACACAATTCAGTGGGAAATAAGGCAAAAGGATCTACAAAGGAGTCTGTTTTATTGTCAAAACTGATACCCCAACAATGGTGCTGACCTTCTAAAATAAAATGGTAAGTGCTATTTGTTGGGGTGATTTGAGTTGACCTGAACAAAGAACCGTCCTTTTTGTCAGTTAATAATTCAATTTAATTTTGGCCAACATTGAGCAATTTCAACAGGAATCACAATTAGATTACTTCAAATAGGAGCACTGATTTACAGCAGATTCATAAGTGCTTCTCTTTGGGGCAGTCTCATCCTTGTCTTGGACTTTTTCGTCTTCTGTGAATTCTTCTGTAGATTTTTGTAGATACCCAATGAAGAATTT
The DNA here is from genome assembly GCF_024256425.1 of Clarias gariepinus. NCBI lineage: Eukaryota > Metazoa > Chordata > Actinopteri > Siluriformes > Clariidae > Clarias > Clarias gariepinus. The sequence continues at coordinate 1,446,707 of NC_071113.1, forward strand.
CTACAAAAGAGGTATGTAATGATTCTATTCTATTGTGCTTTTATTGCTGATTATTGTAAGTGAACATTGAGCAAAGTAGTAGGTTAGCCTGATGGTCACAATTGATACCCTAACAATGGTTCTGACCTGTCTGAATTATTTGGTAAGTGCTATTTGTTGGGGTAGTTTTTAGTGATTTAAGCAACTGAATGTAAAGAAGACCTTTTACCTTTTAAGAAACTACTTACTGTATATAATATCAGACTTCAGATGTCTTTAAAAGATTGAGCAATAGATTGAGATCGCTTCAAACAGCAGCACAGATTTCATAGATTCAGTAAGTGCTACTCTTTGGGGCAGTTTCGTCTGTCTATGGAACATCATTTCAGTGAGACCAGCATTGAATTGCTGAATGTTACCCTAACTGTAACACATTTACCTCATTTGTAATGTAAGTGCAAACAAGTTGGGGCGACCTTTGGTGAGTTTCCACTGCAAAAATGAAATCTAGCTCAAGTAAATTGCTGATACAATTATGAAATTTTGGACAACATTTTCCAACAAAGTATCTTAAATAGTAATCACAATTAGATTACTTCAAATAGGAGCACTGATTTACAGCATATTCATAAGTGCTTCTCTTTGGGGCAGTCTCATCTGTGAGTCACACTTTATCTACCCTATTTAACAACTTCAGATGTTCTGTAGATGTTGGTATATGACAGCTTTTTAAAATTATCTACAAAAGCTGTCATGTCTTTTTATTATATATATATATATATATTTATTTGGTAGGCTACTCATTGAACATGAAACTTCATAGAAAAATAAAACTTTTTAGCAGTTGGCATCATTATCACAGTTGATACCCTAACAATGGTTCTGACCTGTCTGTAAAATTTGGTAAGTGCTATTTGTTGGGGTAGTTTTTAGTGATTTAAGCACCTGAATGAAAAAATGTACAACTTTTACAGAGCCAGGCTTATAATGCTTTACACAAAACAATGGGTTTAGATTCCTTTATGTTGAAGCTCATATTTCACAGAATGAGGATATGGTCCTCTTTTGGGTAGTATCATCTGTGTTTCAAATGTTACTAAATTAAGTGTGTTTTACATTGTATCACTGAATGTTACCCTAATTGTTGCACATTTACTACATTTTTACTGTAAGTGCAAGCAAGTTGGGGCAACTTTCAACGAATTTCCACTGCAAAAGACAAAGTGTGGATCTGCAGGCATGCTACTTGCCTAGGTTTGAACAGCATATTACAAGTTTATAAAACATGGATAAACTATTCCACATTTAGTCAGTAAAATGCCTGATCAAACTAGTAAAAGTTGTGGTGTGCCAATACCACAAAGAAACCACAATTGAACTACATCCAATCCAGAGTAATAACTGTATCAATGTGTGAATCACCTGGTTCCTTACCATGGAGTAATAGCCCATCATCACTTCTATTGTGTGAATGGTGTGGGTTGGACTGTGAACAACCTCAAAATGTGGGTTGACCCTGAGCATTTAAATGAAACTTTGGTAAGCCATAATTCTTCAGAATGAAATAGTATACAACTGGTTAAGGGTCAGGGCAAAGTTTTTGACAAAGTCTACTGGTAAATTTTGACACAATTCAGTGGGAAATAAGGCAAAAGGATCTACAAAGGAGTCTGTTTTATTGTCAAAACTAATACCCCAACAATGGTGCTGACCTTCTAAAATAAATTGGTAAGTGCTATTTGTTGGGGTGATTTGAGTTGACCTGAACAAAGAACCGTCCTTTTTGTCAGTTAATAATTCAATTTAATTTTGGCCAACATTGAGCAATTTCAACAGGAATCACAATTAGATTACTTCAAATAGGAGCACTGATTTACAGCAGATTCATAAGTGCTTCTCTTTGGGGCAGTCTCATCTGTGTCTTGGACTTTTTCGTCTTCTGTGAATTCTTCTGTAGATTTTTGTAGATACCCAATGAAGAATTTCTACAAAAGAGGTATGTAATGATTCTATTCTATTGTGCTTTTATTGCTGATTATTGTAAGTGAACATTGAGCAAAGTAGTAGGTTAGCCTGATGGTCACAATTGATACCCTAACAATGGTTCTGACCTGTCTGAATTATTTGGTAAGTGCTATTTGTTGGGGTAGTTTTTAGTGATTTAAGCAACTGAATGTAAAGAAGACCTTTTACCTTTTAAGAAACTACTTACTGTATATAATATCAGACTTCAGATGTCTTCAAAATAGATTGAGATCGCTTCAAACAGCAGCACAGATTTCATAGATTCAGTAAGTGCTACTCTTTGGGGCAGTTTCGTCTGTCTATGGAACATCATTTCAGTGAGACCAGCATTGAATTGCTGAATGTTACCCTAACTGTAACACATTTACCTCATTTGTAATGTAAGTGCAAACAAGTTGGGGCGACCTTTGGTGAGTTTCCACTGCAAAAATGAAATCTAGCTCAAGTAAATTGCTGATACAATTATGAAATTTTGGACAACATTTTCCAACAAAGTATCTTAAATAGTAATCACAATTAGATTACTTCAAATAGGAGCACTGATTTACAGCATATTCATAAGTGCTTCTCTTTGGGGCAGTCTCATCTGTGAGTCACACTTTATCTACCCTATTTAACAACTTCAGATGTTCTGTAGATGTTGGTATATGACAGCTTTTTAAAATTATCTACAAAAGCTGTCATGTCTTTTTATTATATATATATATATTTATTTGGTAGGCTACTCATTGAACATGAAACTTCATAGAAAAATAAAACTTTTTAGCAGTTGGCATCATTATCACAGTTGATACCCTAACAATGGTTCTGACCTGTCTGTAAAATTTGGTAAGTGCTATTTGTTGGGGTAGTTTTTAGTGATTTAAGCACCTGAATGAAAAAATGTACAACTTTTACAGAGCCAGGCTTATAATGCTTTACACAAAACAATGGGTTTAGATTCCTTTATGTTGAAGCTCATATTTCACAGAATGAGGATATGGTCCTCTTTTGGGTAGTATCATCTGTGTTTCAAATGTTACTAAATTAAGTGTGTTTTACATTGTATCACTGAATGTTACCCTAATTGTTGCACATTTACTACATTTTTACTGTAAGTGCAAGCAAGTTGGGGCAAGTTTCAACGAATTTCCACTGCAAAAGACAAAGTGTGGATCTGCAGGCATGCTACTTGCCTAGGTTTGAACAGCATATTACAAGTTTATAAAACATGGATAAACTATTCCACATTTAGTCAGTAAAATGCCTGATCAAACTAGTAAAAGTTGTGGTGTGCCAATACCACAAAGAAACCACAATTGAACTACATCCAATCCAGAGTAATAACTGTATCAATGTGTGAATCACCTGGTTCCTTACCATGGAGTAATAGCCCATCATCACTTCTATTGTGTGAATGGTGTGGGTTGCACTGTGAGCAACCTCAAAATGTGGGTTGACCCTGAGCATTTAAATGAAACATTGGTAAGCCATAATTCTTCAGAATGAAATAGTATACAACTGGTTAAGGGTCAGGGCAAAGTTTTGATTTTGACACAATTCAGTGGGAAATAAGGCAAAAGAATCTACAAAGGAGTCTGTTTTATTGTCAAAACTGATACCCCAACAATGGTGCTGACCTTCTAAAATAAATTGGTAAGTGCTATTTGTTGGGGTGATTTGAGTTGACCTGAACAAAGAACCGTCCTTTTTGTCAGTTAATAATTCAATTTAATTTTGGCCAACATTGAGCAATTTCAACAGGAATCACAATTAGATTACTTCAAATAGGAGCACTGATTTACAGCAGATTCATAAGTGCTTCTCTTTGGGGCAGTCTCATCTGTGTCTTGGACTTTTTCGTCTTCTGTGAATTCTTCTGTAGATTTTTGTAGATACCCAATGAAGAATTTCTACAAAAGAGGTATGTAATGATTCTATTCTATTGTGCTTTTATTGCTGATTATTGTAAGTGAACATTGAGCAAAGTAGAAGGTTAGCCTGATGGTCACAATTGATACCCTAACAATGGTTCTGACCTGTCTGAATTATTTGGTAAGTGCTATTTGTTGGGGTAGTTTTTAGTGATTTAAGCAACTGAATGTAAAGAAGACCTTTTACCTTTTAAGAAACTACTTACTGTATATAATATCAGACTTCAGATGTCTTCAAAATAGATTGAGATCGCTTCAAACAGCAGCACAGATTTCATAGATTCAGTAAGTGCTACTCTTTGGGGCAGTTTCGTCTGTCTATGGAACATCATTTCAGTGAGACCAGCATTGAATTGCTGAATGTTACCCTAACTGTAACACATTTACCTCATTTGTAATGTAAGTGCAAACAAGTTGGGGCGACCTTTGGTGAGTTTCCACTGCAAAAATGAAATCTAGCTCAAGTAAATTGCTGATACAATTATGAAATTTTGGACAACATTTTCCAACAAAGTATCTTAAATAGTAATCACAATTAGATTACTTCAAATAGGAGCACTGATTTACAGCATATTCATAAGTGCTTCTCTTTGGGGCAGTCTCATCTGTGAGTCACACTTTATCTACCCTATTTAACAACTTCAGATGTTCTGTAGATGTTGGTATATGACAGCTTTTTAAAATTATCTACAAAAGCTGTCATGTCTTTTTATTATATATATATATTTATTTGGTAGGCTACTCATTGAACATGAAACTTCATAGAAAAATATAACTTTTTAGCAGTTGGCATCATTATCACAGTTGATACCCTAACAATGGTTCTGACCTGTCTGTAAAATTTGGTAAGTGCTATTTGTTGGGGTAGTTTTTAGTGATTTAAGCACCTGAATGAAAAAATGTACAACTTTTACAGAGCCAGGCTTATAATGCTTTACACAAAACAATGGGTTTAGATTCCTTTATGTTGAAGCTCATATTTCACAGAATGAGGATATGGTCCTCTTTTGGGTAGTATCATCTGTGTTTCAAATGTTACTAAATTAAGTGTGTTCTACATTGTATCACTGAATGTTACCCTAATTGTTGCACATTTACTACATTTTTACTGTAAGTGCAAGCAAGTTGGGGCAACTTTCAACGAATTTCCACTGCAAAAGACAAAGTGTGGATCTACAGGCATGCTACTTGCCTAGGTTTGAACAGCATATTACAAGTTTATAAAACATGGATAAACTATTCCACATTTAGTCAGTAAAATGCATGATCAAACTAGTAAAAGTTGTGGTGTGCCAATACCACAAAGAAACCACAATTGAACTACATCCAAGCCAGAGTAATAACTGTATCAATGTGTGAATCACCTGGTTCCTTACCATGGAGTAATAGCCCATCATCACTTCTATTGTGTGAATGGTGTGGGTTGGACTGTGAACAACCTCAAAATGTGGGTTGACCCTGAGCATTTAAATGAAACATTGGTAAGCCATAATTCTTCAGAATGAAATAGTATACAACTGGTTAAGGGTCAGGGCAAAGTTTTTGACAAAGTCTACTGGTAAATTTTGACACAATTCAGTGGGAAATAAGGCAAAAGGATCTACAAAGGAGTCTGTTTTATTGTCAAAACTGATACCCCAACAATGGTGCTGACCTTCTAAAATAAATTGGTAAGTGCTATTTGTTGGGGTGATTTGAGTTGACCTGAACAAAGAACTGTCCTTTTTGTCAGTTAATAATTCAATTTAATTTTGGCCAACATTGAGCAATTTCAACAGGAATCACAATTAGATTACTTCAAATAGGAGCACTGATTTACAGCAGATTCATAAGTGCTTCTCTTTGGGGCAGTCTCATCTGTGTCTTGGACTTTTTCGTCTTCTGTGAATTCTTCTGTAGATTTTTGTAGATACCCAATGAAGAATTTCTACAAAAGAGGTATGTAATGATTCTATTCTATTGTGCTTTTATTGCTGATTATTGTAAGTGAACATTGAGCAAAGTAGTAGGTTAGCCTGATGGTCACAATTGATACCCTAACAATGGTTCTGACCTGTCTGAATTATTTGGTAAGTGCTATTTGTTGGGGTAGTTTTTAGTGATTTAAGCAACTGAATGTAAAGAAGACCTTTTACCTTTTAAGAAACTACTTACTGTATATAATATCAGACTTCAGATGTCTTCAAAATAGATTGAGATCGCTTCAAACAGCAGCACAGATTTCATAGATTCAGTAAGTGCTACTCTTTGGGGCAGTTTCGTCTGTCTATGGAACATCATTTCAGTGAGACCAGCATTGAATTGCTAAATGTTACCCTAACTGTAACACATTTACCTCATTTGTAATGTAAGTGCAAACAAGTTGGGGCGACCTTTGGTGAGTTTTTGGTGAGTGGGTTGACCCTGAGCATTTAAATGAAACATTGGTAAGCCATAATTCTTCAGAATGAAATAGTATACAACTGGTTAAGGGTCAGGGCAAAGTTTTGATTTTGACACAATTCAGTGGGAAATAAGGCAAAAGAATCTACAAAGGAGTCTGTTTTATTGTCAAAACTGATACCCCAACAATGGTGCTGACCTTCTAAAATAAATTGGTAAGTGCTATTTGTTGGGGTGATTTGAGTTGACCTGAACAAAGAACCGTCCTTTTTGTCAGTTAATAATTCAATTTAATTTTGGCCAACATTGAGCAATTTCAACAGGAATCACAATTAGATTACTTCAAATAGGAGCACTGATTTACAGCAGATTCATAAGTGCTTCTCTTTGGGGCAGTCTCATCTGTGTCTTGGACTTTTTCGTCTTCTGTGAATTCTTCTGTAGATTTTTGTAGATACCCAATGAAGAATTTCTACAAAAGAGGTATGTAATGATTCTATTCTATTGTGCTTTTATTGCTGATTATTGTAAGTGAACATTGAGCAAAGTAGTAGGTTAGCCTGATGGTCACAATTGATACCCTAACAATGGTTCTGACCTGTCTGAATTATTTGGTAAGTGCTATTTGTTGGGGTAGTTTTTAGTGATTTAAGCAACTGAATGTAAAGAAGACCTTTTACCTTTTAAGAAACTACTTACTGTATATAATATCAGACTTCAGATGTCTTCAAAATAGATTGAGATCGCTTCAAACAGCAGCACAGATTTCATAGATTCAGTAAGTGCTACTCTTTGGGGCAGTTTCGTCTGTCTATGGAACATCATTTCAGTGAGACCAGCATTGAATTGCTGAATGTTACCCTAACTGTAACACATTTACCTCATTTGTAATGTAAGTGCAAACAAGTTGGGGCGACCTTTGGTGAGTTTCCACTGCAAAAATGAAATCTAGCTCAAGTAAATTGCTGATACAATTATGAAATTTTGGACAACATTTTCCAACAAAGTATCTTAAATAGTAATCACAATTAGATTACTTCAAATAGGAGCACTGATTTACAGCATATTCATAAGTGCTTCTCTTTGGGGCAGTCTCATCTGTGAGTCACACTTTATCTACCCTATTTAACAACTTCAGATGTTCTGTAGATGTTGGTATATGACAGCTTTTTAAAATTATCTACAAAAGCTGTCATGTCTTTTTATTATATATATATATTTATTTGGTAGGCTACTCATTGAACATGAAACTTCATAGAAAAATAAAACTTTTTAGCAGTTGGCATCATTATCACAGTTGATACCCTAACAATGGTTCTGACCTGTCTGTAAAATTTGGTAAGTGCTATTTGTTGGGGTAGTTTTTAGTGATTTAAGCACCTGAATGAAAAAATGTACAACTTTTACAGAGCCAGGCTTATAATGCTTTACACAAAACAATGGGTTTAGATTCCTTTATGTTGAAGCTCATATTTCACAGAATGAGGATATGGTCCTCTTTTGGGTAGTATCATCTGTGTTTCAAATGTTACTAAATTAAGTGTGTTCTACATTGTATCACTGAATGTTACCCTAATTGTTGCACATTTACTACATTTTTACTGTAAGTGCAAGCAAGTTGGGGCAACTTTCAACGAATTTCCACTGCAAAAGACAAAGTGAGGATCTGCAGGCATGCTACTTGCCTAGGTTTGAACAGCATATTACAAGTTTATAAAACATGGATAAACTATTCCACATTTAGTCAGTAAAATGCATGATCAAACTAGTAAAAGTTGTGGTGTGCCAATACCACAAAGAAACCACAATTGAACTACATCCAAGCCAGAGTAATAACTGTATCAATGTGTGAATCACCTGGTTCCTTACCATGGAGTAATAGCCCATCATCACTTCTATTGTGTGAATGGTGTGGGTTGGACTGTGAACAACCTCAAAATGTGGGTTGACCCTGAGCATTTAAATGAAACATTGGTAAGCCATAATTCTTCAGAATGAAATAGTATACAACTGGTTAAGGGTCAGGGCAAAGTTTTTGACAAAGTCTACTGGTAAATTTTGACACAATTCAGTGGAAAATAAGGCAAAAGAATCTACAAAGGAGTCTGTTTTATTGTCAAAACTGATACCCCAACAATGGTGCTGACCTTCTAAAATAAATTGGTAAGTGCTATTTGTTGGGGTGATTTGAGTTGACCTGAACAAAGAACCGTCCTTTTTGTCAGTTAATAATTCAATTTGATTTTGGCCAACATTGAGTAATTTCAACAGGAATCACAATTAGATTACTTCAAATAGGAGCACTGATTTACAGCAGATTCATAAGTGCTTCTCTTTGGGGCAGTCTCATCTGTGTCTTGGACTTTTTCGTCTTCTGTGAATTCTTCTGTAGATACCCAATGAAGAATTTCTACAAAAGAGGTATGTAATGATTCTATTCTATTGTGCTTTTATTGCTGATTATTGTAAGTGAACATTGAGCAAAGTAGTAGGTTAGCCTGATGGTCACAATTGATACCCTAACAATGGTTCTGACCTGTCTGTAAAATTTGGTAAGTGCTATTTGTTGGGGTGATTTGAGTTGACCTGAACAAAGAACCGTCCTTTTTGTCAGTTAATAATTCAATTTAATTTTGGCCAACATTGAGCAATTTCAACAGGAATCACAATTAGATTACTTCAAATAGGAGCACTGATTTACAGCAGATTCATAAGTGCTTCTCTTTGGGGCAGTCTCATCTGTGTCTTGGACTTTTTCGTCTTCTGTGAATTCTTCTGTAGATTTTTGTAGATACCCAATGAAGAATTTCTACAAAAGAGGTATGTAATGATTCTATTCTATTGTGCTTTTATTGCTGATTATTGTAAGTGAACATTGAGCAAAGTAGTAGGTTAGCCTGATGGTCACAATTGATACCCTAACAATGGTTCTGACCTGTCTGAATTATTTGGTAAGTGCTATTTGTTGGGGTAGTTTTTAGTGATTTAAGCAACTGAATGTAAAGAAGACCTTTTACCTTTTAAGAAACTACTTACTGTATATAATATCAGACTTCAGATGTCTTCAAAAGATTGAGCAATAGATTGAGATCGCTTCAAACAGCAGCACAGATTTCATAGATTCAGTAAGTGCTACTCTTTGGGGCAGTTTCGTCTGTCTATGGAACATCATTTCAGTGAGACCAGCATTGAATTGCTGAATGTTACCCTAACTGTAACACATTTACCTCATTTGTAATGTAAGTGCAAACAAGTTGGGGCGACCTTTGGTGAGTTTCCACTGCAAAAATGAAATCTAGCTCAAGTAAATTGCTGATACAATCATGAAATTTTGGACAACATTTTCCAACAAAGTATCTTAAATAGTAATCACAATTAGATTACTTCAAATAGGAGCACTGATTTACAGCATATTCATAAGTGCTTCTCTTTGGGGCAGTCTCATCTGTGAGTCACACTTTATCTACCTTATTTAACAATTTACCTCATTTGTAATGTAAGTGCAAACAAGTTGGGGCGACCTTTGGTGAGTTTCCACTGCAAAAATGAAATCTAGCTCAAGTAAATTGCTGATACAATCAAGAAATTTTGGACAACATTTTCCAACAAAGTATCTTAAATAGTAATCACAATTAGATTACTTCAAATAGGAGCACTGATTTACAGCATATTCATAAGTGCTTCTCTTTGGGGCAGTCTCATCTGTGAGTCACACTTTATCTACCTTATTTAACAACTTCAGATGTTCTGTAGATGTTGGTATATGACAGCTTTTTAAAATTATCTACAAAAGCTGTCATGTCTTTGTATTATATATATATATATATATATATATATATATATATATATATTTATTTGGTAGGCTACTCATTGAACGTGAAGCTTCATAGAAAAATATAACTTTTTAGCAGTTGGCATCATTATCACAGTTGATACCCTAACAATGGTTCTGACCTGTCTGTAAAATTTGGTAAGTGCTATTTGTTGGGGTAGTTTTTACTGATTTAAGCACCTGAATGAAAAAATGTACAACTTTTACAGAGCCAGGCTTATAATGCTTTACACAAAACAATGGGTTTAGATTCGTTTATGTTGAAGCTCATATTTCACAGAATCAGGATATGGTCCTCTTTTGGGTACTATCATCTGTGTTTCAAATGTTACTAAATTAAGTGTGTTCTACATTGTATCACTGAATGTTACCCTAATTGTTGCACATTTACTACATTTTTACTGTAAGTGCAAGAAAGTTGGGGCAACTTTCAACGAATTTCCACTGCAAAAGACAAAGTGTGGATCTGCAGGCATGCTACTTGCCTAGGTTTGAACAGCATATTACAAGTTTATAAAACATGGATAAACTATTCCACATTTAGTCAGTAAAATGCATGATTAAACTAGTAAAAGTTGTGGTGTGCCAATACCACAAAGAAACCACAATTGAACTACATCCAATCCAGAGTAATAACTGTATCAATGTGTGAATCACCTGGTTCCTTACCATGGAGTAATAGCCCATCATCACTTCTATTGTGTGAATGGTGTGGGTTGGACTGTGAACAACCTCAAAATGTGGGTTGACCCTGAGCATTTAAATGAAACATTGGTAAGCCATAATTCTTCAGAATGAAATAGTATACAACTGGTTAAGGGTCAGGGCAAAGTTTTTGACAAAGTCTACTGGTAAATTTTGACACAATTCAGTGGGAAATAAGGCAAAAGAATCTACAAAGGAGTCTGTTTTATTGTCAAAACTGATACCCCAACAATGGTGCTGACCTTCTAAAATAAATTGGTAAGTGCTATTTGTTGGGGTGATTTGAGTTGACCTGAACAAAGAACCGTCCTTTTTGTCAGTTAATAATTCAATTTGATTTTGGCCAACATTGAGTAATTTCAACAGGAATCACAATTAGATTACTTCAAATAGGAGCACTGATTTACAGCAGATTCATAAGTGCTTCTCTTTGGGGCAGTCTCATCTGTGTCTTGGACTTTTTCGTCTTCTGTGAATTCTTCTGTAGATTTTTGTAGATACCCAATGAAGAATTTCTACAAAAGAGGTATGTAATGATTCTATTCTATTGTGCTTTTATTGCTGATTATTTTAAGTGAACATTGAGCAAAGTAGTAGGTTAGCCTGATGGTCACAATTGATACCCTAACAATGGTTCTGACCTGTCTGAATTATTTGGTAAGTGCTATTTGTTGGGGTAGTTTTTAGTGATTTAAGCAACTGAATGTAAAGAAGACCTTTTACCTTTTAAGAAACTACTTACTGTATATAATATCAGACTTCAGATGTCTTCAAAAGATTGAGCAATAGATTGAGATCGCTTCAAACAGCAGCACAGATTTCATAGATTCAGTAAGTGCTATTCTTTGGGGCAGTTTCGTCTGTCTATGGAACATCATTTCAGTGAGACCAGCATTGAATTGCTGAATGTTACCCTAACTGTAACACATTTACCTCATTTGTAATGTAAGTGCAAACAAGTTGGGGCGACCTTTGGTGAGTTTCCACTGCAAAAATGAAATCTAGCTCAAGTAAATTGCTGATACAATCATCAAATTTTGGACAACATTTTCCAACAAAGTATCTTAAATAGTAATCACAATTAGATTACTTCAAATAGGAGCACTGATTTACAGCATATTCATAAGTGCTTCTCTTTGGGGCAGTCTCATCTGTGAGTCACACTTTATCTACCTTATTTAACAACTTCAGATGTTCTGTAGATGTTGGTATATGACAGCTTTTTAAAATTATCTACAAAAGCTGTCATGTCTTTGTATTATATATATATATTTATTTGGTAGGCTACTCATTGAACGTGAAGCTTCATAGAAAAATATAACGTTTTAGCAGTTGGCATCATTATCACAGTTGATACCCTAACAATGGTTCTGACCTGTCTGTAAAATTTGGTAAGTGCTATTTGTTGGGGTACTTTTTAGTGATTTAAGCACCTGAATGAAAAAATGTACAACTTTTACAGAGCCAGGCTTATAATGCTTTACACAAAACAATGGGTTTAGATTCCTTTATGTTGAAGCTCATATTTCACAGAATGAGGATATGGTCCTCTTTTGGGTAGTATCATCTGTGTTTCAAATGTTACTAAATTAAGTGTGTTCTACATTGTATCACTGAATGTTACCCTAATTGTTGCACATTTACTACATTTTTACTGTAAGTGCAAGCAAGTTGGGGCAACTTTCAACGAATTTCCACTGCAAAAGACAAAGTGTGGATCTACAGGCATGCTACTTGCCTAGGTTTGAACAGCATATTACAAGTTTATAAAACATGGATAAACTATTCCACATTTAGTCAGTAAAATGCATGATCAAACTAGTAAAAGTTGTGGTGTGCCAATACCACAAAGAAACCACAATTGAACTACATCCAAGCCAGAGTAATAACTGTATCAATGTGTGAATCACCTGGTTCCTTACCATGGAGTAATAGCCCATCATCACTTCTATTGTGTGAATGGTGTGGGTTGGACTGTGAACAACCTCAAAATGTGGGTTGACCCTGAGCATTTAAATGAAACATTGGTAAGCCATAATTCTTCAGAATGAAATAGTATACAACTGGTTAAGGGTCAGGGCAAAGTTTTTGACAAAGTCTACTGGTAAATTTTGACACAATTCAGTGGGAAATAAGGCAAAAGGATCTACAAAGGAGTCTGTTTTATTGTCAAAACTGATACCCCAACAATGGTGCTGACCTTCTAAAATAAATTGGTAAGTGCTATTTGTTGGGGTGATTTGAGTTGACCTGAACAAAGAACCGTCCTTTTTGTCAGTTAATAATTCAATTTAATTTTGGCCAACATTGAGCAATTTCAACAGGAATCACAATTAGATTACTTCAAATAGGAGCACTGATTTACAGCAGATTCATAAGTGCTTCTCTTTGGGGCAGTCTCATCTGTGTCTTGGACTTTTTCGTCTTCTGTGAATTCTTCTGTAGATTTTTGTAGATACCCAATGAAGAATTTCTACAAAAGAGGTATGTAATGATTCTATTCTATTGTGCTTTTATTGCTGATTATTGTAAGTGAACATTGAGCAAAGTAGTAGGTTAGCCTGATGGTCACAATTGATACCCTAACAATGGTTCTGACCTGTCTGAATTATTTGGTAAGTGCTATTTGTTGGGGTAGTTTTTAGTGATTTAAGCAACTGAATGTAAAGAAGACCTTTTACCTTTTAAGAAACTACTTACTGTATATAATATCAGACTTCAGATGTCTTCAAAATAGATTGAGCAATAGATTGAGATCGCTTCAAACAGCTGAATGTTACCCTAACTGTAACACATTTACCTCATTTGTAATGTAAGTGCAAACAAGTTGGGGAGACCTTTGGTGAGTTTCCACTGCAAAAATGAGATTAGATTACTTCAAATAGGAGCACTGATTTACAGCATATTCATAAGTGCTTCTCTTTGGGGCAGTCTCATCTGTGAGTCACACTTTATCTACCTTATTTAACAACTTCAGATGTTTTGTAGATGTTGGTATATGACAGCTTTTTAAAATTATCTACAAAAGCTGTCATGTCTTTGTATTATATATATATATTTATTTGGTAGGCTACTCATTGAACGTGAAGCTTCAAACAGCAGCACAGATTTCATAGATTCAGTAAGTGCTACTCTTTGGGGCAGTTTCGTCTGTCTATGGAACATCATTTCAGTGAGACCAGCATTGAATTGCTGAATGTTACCCTAACTGTAACACATTTACCTCATTTGTAATGTAAGTGCAAACAAGTTGGGGCGACCTTTGGTGAGTTTCCACTGCAAAAATGAAATCTAGCTCAAGTAAATTGCTGATACAATCATCAAATTTTGGACAACATTTTCCAACAAAGTATCTTAAATAGTAATCACAATTAGATTACTTCAAATAGGAGCACTGATTTACAGCATATTCATAAGTGCTTCTCTTTGGGGCAGTCTCATCTGTGAGTCACACTTTATCTACCTTATTTAACAACTTCAGATGTTCTGTAGATGTTGGTATATGACAGCTTTTTAAAATTATCTACAAAAGCTGTCATGTCTTTGTATTATATATATATATTTATTTGGTAGGCTACTCATTGAACGTGAAGCTTCATAGAAAAATATAACGTTTTAGCAGTTGGCATCATTATCACAGTTGATACCCTAACAATGGTTCTGACCTGTCTGTAAAATTTGGTAAGTGCTATTTGTTGGGGTAGTTTTTAGTGATTTAAGCACCTGAATGAAAAAATGTACAACTTTTACAGAGCCAGGCTTATAATGCTTTACACAAAACAATGGGTTTAGATTCCTTTATGTTGAAGCTCATATTTCACAGAATGAGGATATGGTCCTCTTTTGGGTAGTATCATCTGTGTTTCAAATGTTACTAAATTAAGTGTGTTCTACATTGTATCACTGAATGTTACCCTAATTGTTGCACATTTACTACATTTTTACTGTAAGTGCAAGCAAGTTGGGGCAACTTTCAACGAATTTCCACTGCAAAAGACAAAGTGTGGATCTACAGGCATGCTACTTGCCTAGGTTTGAACAGCATATTACAAGTTTATAAAACATGGATAAACTATTCCACATTTAGTCAGTAAAATGCATGATCAAACTAGTAAAAGTTGTGGTGTGCCAATACCACAAAGAAACCACAATTGAACTACATCCAAGCCAGAGTAATAACTGTATCAATGTGTGAATCACCTGGTTCCTTACCATGGAGTAATAGCCCATCATCACTTCTATTGTGTGAATGGTGTGGGTTGGACTGTGAACAACCTCAAAATGTGGGTTGACCCTGAGCATTTAAATGAAACATTGGTAAGCCATAAATCTTCAGAATGAAATAGTATACAACTGGTTAAGGGTCAGGGCAAAGTTTTTGACAAAGTCTACTGGTAAATTTTGACACAATTCAGTGGGAAATAAGGCAAAAGGATCTACAAAGGAGTCTGTTTTATTGTCAAAACTGATACCCCAACAATGGTGCTGACCTTCTAAAATAAATTGGTAAGTGCTATTTGTTGGGGTGATTTGAGTTGACCTGAACAAAGAACCGTCCTTTTTGTCAGTTAATAATTCAATTTAATTTTGGCCAACATTGAGCAATTTTAACAGGAATCACAATTAGATTACTTCAAATAGGAGCACTGATTTACAGCAGATTCATAAGTGCTTCTCTTTGGGGCAGTCTCATCTGTGTCTTGGACTTTTTCGTCTTCTGTGAATTCTTCTGTAGATTTTTGTAGATACCCAATGAAGAATTTCTACAAAAGAGGTATGTAATGATTCTATTCTATTGTGCTTTTATTGCTGATTATTGTAAGTGAACATTGAGCAAAGTAGTAGGTTAGCCTGATGGTCACAATTGATACCCTAACAATGGTTCTGACCTGTCTGAATTATTTGGTAAGTGCTATTTGTTGGGGTAGTTTTTAGTGATTTAAGCAACTGAATGTAAAGAAGACCTTTTACCTTTTAAGAAACTACTTACTGTATATAATATCAGACTTCAGATGTCTTCAAAATAGATTGAGCAATAGATTGAGATCGCTTCAAACAGCTGAATGTTACCCTAACTGTAACACATTTACCTCATTTGTAATGTAAGTGCAAACAAGTTGGGGAGACCTTTGGTGAGTTTCCACTGCAAAAATGAGATTAGATTACTTCAAATAGGAGCACTGATTTACAGCATATTCATAAGTGCTTCTCTTTGGGGCAGTCTCATCTGTGAGTCACACTTTATCTACCTTATTTAACAACTTCAGATGTTTTGTAGATGTTGGTATATGACAGCTTTTTAAAATTATCTACAAAAGCTGTCATGTCTTTGTATTATATATATATATATTTATTTGGTAGGCTACTCATTGAACGTGAAGCTTCAAACAGCAGCACAGATTTCATAGATTTCAGTAAGTGCTACTCTTTCATAGATTTCAGTAAGTGCTACTCTTTGGGGCAGTTTCGTCTGTCTATGGAACATCATTTCAGTGAGACCAGCATTGAATTGCTGAATGTTACCCTAACTGTAACACATTTACCTCATTTGTAATGTAAGTGCAAACAAGTTGGGGCGACCTTTGGTGAGTTTCCACTGCAAAAATGAAATCTAGCTCAAGTAAATTGCTGATACAATCATCAAATTTTGGACAACATTTTCCAACAAAGTATCTTAAATAGTAATCACAATTAGATTACTTCAAATAGGAGCACTGATTTACAGCATATTCATAAGTGCTTCTCTTTGGGGCAGTCTCATCTGTGAGTCACACTTTATCTACCTTATTTAACAACTTCAGATGTTCTGTAGATGTTGGTATATGACAGCTTTTTAAAATTATCTACAAAAGCTGTCATGTCTTTGTATTATATATATATATTTATTTGGTAGGCAACTCATTGAACGTGAAGCTTCATAGAAAGATATAACGTTTTAGCAGTTGGCATCATTATCACAGTTGATACCCTAACAATGGTTCTGACCTGTCTGTAAAATTTGGTAAGTGCTATTTGTTGGGGTGATTTGAGTTGACCTGAACAAAGAACCGTCCTTTTTGTCAGTTAATAATTCAATTTAATTTTGGCCAACATTGAGCAATTTCAACAGGAATCACAATTAGATTACTTCAAATAGGAGCACTGATTTACAGCAGATTCATAAGTGCTTCTCTTTGGGGCAGTCTCATCTGTGTCTTGGACTTTTTCGTCTTCTGTGAATTCTTCTGTAGATTTTTGTAGATACCCAATGAAGAATTTCTACAAAAGAGGTATGTAATGATTCTATTCTATTGTGCTTTTATTGCTGATTATTGTAAGTGAACATTGAGCAAAGTAGTAGGTTAGCCTGATGGTCACAATTGATACCCTAACAATGGTTCTGACCTGTCTGAATTATTTGGTAAGTGCTATTTGTTGGGGTAGTTTTTAGTGATTTAAGCAACTGAATGTAAAGAAGACCTTTTACCTTTTAAGAAACTACTTACTGTATATAATATCAGACTTCAGATGTCTTCAAAATAGATTGAGATCGCTTCAAACAGCAGCACAGATTTCATAGATTCAGTAAGTGCTACTCTTTGGGGCAGTTTCGTCTGTCTATGGAACATCATTTCAGTGAGACCAGCATTGAATTGCTGAATGTTACCCTAACTGTAACACATTTACCTCATTTGTAATGTAAGTGCAAACAAGTTGGGGCGACCTTTGGTGAGTTTCCACTGCAAAAATGAAATCTAGCTCAAGTAAATTGCTGATACAATTATGAAATTTTGGACAACATTTTCCAACAAAGTATCTTAAATAGTAATCACAATTAGATTACTTCAAATAGGAGCACTGATTTACAGCATATTCATAAGTGCTTCTCTTTGGGGCAGTCTCATCTGTGAGTCACACTTTATCTACCCTATTTAACAACTTCAGATGTTCAGTAGATGTTGGTATATGACAGCTTTTTAAAATTATCTACAAAAGCTGTCATGTCTTTGTATTATATATATATATATATATTTATTTGGTAGGCTACTCATTGAACATGAAACTTCATAGAAAAATAAAACTTTTTAGCAGTTGGCATCATTATCACAGTTGATACCCTAACAATGGTTCTGACCTGTCTGTAAAATTTGGTAAGTGCTATTTGTTGGGGTAGTTTTTAGTGATTTAAGCACCTGAATGAAAAAATGTACAACTTTTACAGAGCCAGGCCTATAATGCTTTACACAAAACAATGGGTTTAGATTCCTTTATGTTGAAGCTCATATTTCACAGAATGAGGATATGGTCCTCTTTTGGGTAGTATCATCTGTGTTTCAAATGTTACTAAATTAAGTGTGTTCTACATTGTATCACTGAATGTTACCCTAATTGTTGCACATTTACTACATTTTTACTGTAAGTGCAAGCAAGTTGGGGCAACTTTCAACGAATTTCCACTGCAAAAGACAAAGTGTGGATCTGCAGGCATGCTACTTGCCTAGGTTTGAACAGCATATTACAAGTTTATAAAACATGGATAAACTATTCCACATTTAGTCAGTAAAATGCATGATCAAACTAGTAAAAGTTGTGGTGTGCCAATACCACAAAGAAACCACAATTGAACTACATCCAATCCAGAGTAATAACTGTATCAATGTGTGAATCACCTGGTTCCTTACCATGGAGTAATAGCCCATCATCACTTCTATTGTGTGAATGGTGTGGGTTGGACTGTGAACAACCTCAAAATGTGGGTTGACCCTGAGCATTTAAATGAAACATTGGTAAGCCATAATTCTTCAGAATGAAATAGTATACAACTGGTTAAGGGTCAGGGCAAAGTTTTTGACAAAGTCTACTGGTAAATTTTGACACAATTCAGTGGGAAATAAGGCAAAAGAATCTACAAAGGAGTCTGTTTTATTGTCAAAACTGATACCCCAACAATGGTGCTGACCTTCTAAAATAAATTGGTAAGTGCTATTTGTTGGGGTGATTTGAGTTGACCTGAACAAAGAACCGTCCTTTTTGTCAGTTAATAATTCAATTTAATTTTGGCCAACATTGAGCAATTTCAACAGGAATCACAATTAGATTACTTCAAATAGGAGCACTGATTTACAGCAGATTCATAAGTGCTTCTCTTTGGGGCAGTCTCATCTGTGTCTTGGACTTTTTCGTCTTCTGTGAATTCTTCTGTAGATTTTTGTAGATACCCAATGAAGAATTTCTACAAAAGAGGTATGTAATGATTCTATTCTATTGTGCTTTTATTGCTGATTATTGTAAGTGAACATTGAGCAAAGTAGTAGGTTAGCCTGATGGTCACAATTGATACCCTAACAATGGTTCTGACCTGTCTGAATTATTTGGTAAGTGCTATTTGTTGGGGTAGTTTTTAGTGATTTAAGCAACTGAATGTAAAGAAGACCTTTTACCTTTTAAGAAACTACTTACTGTATATAATATCAGACTTCAGATGTCTTCAAAAGATTGAGCAATAGATTGAGATCGCTTCAAACAGCAGCACAGATTTCATAGATTCAGTAAGTGCTACTCTTTGGGGCAGTTTCGTCTGTCTATGGAACATCATTTCAGTGAGACCAGCATTGAATTGCTGAATGTTACCCTAACTGTAACACATTTACCTCATTTGTAATGTAAGTGCAAACAAGTTGGGGCGACCTTTGGTGAGTTTCCACTGCAAAAATGAAATCTAGCTCAAGTAAATTGCTGATACAATCATGAAATTTTGGACAACATTTTCCAACAAAGTATCTTAAATAGTAATCACAATTAGATTACTTCAAATAGGAGCACTGATTTACAGCATATTCATAAGTGCTTCTCTTTGGGGCAGTCTCATCTGTGTCTTGGACTTTTTCGTCTTCTGTGAATTCTTCTGTAGATTTTTGTAGATACCCAATGAAGAATTTCTACAAAAGAGGTATGTAATGATTCTATTCTATTGTGCTTTTATTGCTGATTATTGTAAGTGAACATTGAGCAAAGTAGTAGGTTAGCCTGATGGTCACAATTGATACCCTAACAATGGTTCTGACCTGTCTGAATTATTTGGTAAGTGCTATTTGTTGGGGTAGTTTTTAGTGATTTAAGCAACTGAATGTAAAGAAGACCTTTTACCTTTTAAGAAACTACTTACTGTATATAATATCAGACTTCAGATGTCTTCAAAATAGATTGAGCAATAGATTGAGATCGCTTCAAACAGCTGAATGTTACCCTAACTGTAACACATTTACCTCATTTGTAATGTAAGTGCAAACAAGTTGGGGAGACCTTTGGTGAGTTTCCACTGCAAAAATGAGATTAGATTACTTCAAATAGGAGCACTGATTTACAGCATATTCATAAGTGCTTCTCTTTGGGGCAGTCTCATCTGTGAGTCACACTTTATCTACCTTATTTAACAACTTCAGATGTTTTGTAGATGTTGGTATATGACAGCTTTTTAAAATTATCTACAAAAGCTGTCATGTCTTTGTATTATATATATATATATATTTATTTGGTAGGCTACTCATTGAACGTGAAGCTTCAAACAGCAGCACAGATTTCATAGATTTCAGTAAGTGCTACTCTTTCATAGATTTCAGTAAGTGCTACTCTTTGGGGCAGTTTCGTCTGTCTATGGAACATCATTTCAGTGAGACCAGCATTGAATTGCTGAATGTTACCCTAACTGTAACACATTTACCTCATTTGTAATGTAAGTGCAAACAAGTTGGGGCGACCTTTGGTGAGTTTCCACTGCAAAAATGAAATCTAGCTCAAGTAAATTGCTGATACAATCATCAAATTTTGGACAACATTTTCCAACAAAGTATCTTAAATAGTAATCACAATTAGATTACTTCAAATAGGAGCACTGATTTACAGCATATTCATAAGTGCTTCTCTTTGGGGCAGTCTCATCTGTGAGTCACACTGTATCTACCTTATTTAACAACTTCAGATGTTCTGTAGATGTTGGTATATGACAGCTTTTTAAAATTATCTACAAAAGCTGTCATGTCTTTGTATTATATATATATATTTATTTGGTAGGCAACTCATTGAACGTGAAGCTTCATAGAAAGATATAACGTTTTAGCAGTTGGCATCATTATCACAGTTGATACCCTAACAATGGTTCTGACCTGTCTGTAAAATTTGGTAAGTGCTATTTGTTGGGGTGATTTGAGTTGACCTGAACAAAGAACCGTCCTTTTTGTCAGTTAATAATTCAATTTAATTTTGGCCAACATTGAGCAATTTCAACAGGAATCACAATTAGATTACTTCAAATAGGAGCACTGATTTACAGCAGATTCATAAGTGCTTCTCTTTGGGGCAGTCTCATCTGTGTCTTGGACTTTTTCGTCTTCTGTGAATTCTTCTGTAGATTTTTGTAGATACCCAATGAAGAATTTCTACAAAAGAGGTATGTAATGATTCTATTCTATTGTGCTTTTATTGCTGATTATTGTAAGTGAACATTGAGCAAAGTAGTAGGTTAGCCTGATGGTCACAATTGATACCCTAACAATGGTTCTGACCTGTCTGAATTATTTGGTAAGTGCTATTTGTTGGGGTAGTTTTTAGTGATTTAAGCAACTGAATGTAAAGAAGACCTTTTACCTTTTAAGAAACTACTTACTGTATATAATATCAGACTTCAGATGTCTTCAAAAGATTGAGCAATAGATTGAGATCGCTTCAAACAGCAGCACAGATTTCATAGATTCAGTAAGTGCTACTCTTTGGGGCAGTTTCGTCTGTCTATGGAACATCATTTCAGTGAGACCAGCATTGAATTGCTGAATGTTACCCTAACTGTAACACATTTACCTCATTTGTAATGTAAGTGCAAACAAGTTGGGGCGACCTTTGGTGAGTTTCCACTGCAAAAATGAAATCTAGCTCAAGTAAATTGCTGATACAATTATGAAATTTTGGACAACATTTTCCAACAAAGTATCTTAAATAGTAATCACAATTAGATTACTTCAAATAGGAGCACTGATTTACAGCATATTCATAAGTGCTTCTCTTTGGGGCAGTCTCATCTGTGAGTCACACTTTATCTACCTTATTTAACAACTTCAGATGTTCTGTAGATGTTGGTATACGACAGCTTTTTAAAATTATCTACAAAAGCTGTCATGTCTTTGTATTATATATATATATATATTTATTTGGTAGGCTACTCATTGAACATGAAACTTCATAGGAAAATAAAACTTTTTAGCAGTTGGCATCATTATCACAGTTGATACCCTAACAATGGTTCTGACCTGTCTGTAAAATTTGGTAAGTGCTATTTGTTGGGGTAGTTTTTAGTGATTTAAACACCTGAATGAAAATATGTACAACTTTTACAGAGCCAGGCTTATAATGCTTTACACAAAACAATGGGTTTAGATTCCTTTATGTTGAAGCTCATATTTCACAGAATGAGGATCTGGTCCTCTTTTGGGTAGTATCATCTGTGTTTCAAATGTTACTAAATTAAGTGTGTTCTACATTGTATCACTGAATGTTACCCTAATTGTTGCACATTTACTACATTTTTACTGTAAGTGCAAGCAAGTTGGGGCAACTTTCAACGAATTTCCACTGCAAAAGACAAAGTGTGGATCTGCAGGCATGCTACTTGCCTAGGTTTGAACAGCATATTACAAGTTTATAAAACATGGATAAACTATTCCACATTTAGTCAGTAAAATGCATGATCAAACTAGTAAAAGTTGTGGTGTGCCAATACCACAAAGAAACCACAATTGAACTACATCCAATCCAGAGTAATAACTGTATCAATGTGTGAATCACCTGGTTCCTTACCATGGAGTAATAGCCCATCATCACTTCTATTGTGTGAATGGTGTGGGTTGGACTGTGAACAACCTCAAAATGTGGGTTGACCCTGAGCATTTAAATGAAACATTGGTAAGCCATAATTCTTCAGAATGAAATAGTATACAACTGGTTAAGGGTCAGGGCAAAGTTTTTGACAAAGTCTACTGGTAAATTTTGACACAATTCAGTGGGAAATAAGGCAAAAGAATCTACAAAGGAGTCTGTTTTATTGTCAAAACTGATACCCCAACAATGGTGCTGACCTTCTAAAATAAATTGGTAAGTGCTATTTGTTGGGGTGATTTGAGTTGACCTGAACAAAGAACCGTCCTTTTTGTCAGTTAATAATTCAATTTAATTTTGGCCAACATTGAGCAATTTCAACAGGAATCACAATTAGATTACTTCAAATAGGAGCACTGATTTACAGCAGATTCATAAGTGCTTCTCTTTGGGGCAGTCTCATCTGTGTCTTGGACTTTTTCGTCTTCTGTGAATTCTTCTGTAGATTTTTGTAGATACCCAATGAAGAATTTCTACAAAAGAGGTATGTAATGATTCTATTCTATTGTGCTTTTATTGCTGATTATTGTAAGTGAACATTGAGCAAAGTAGTAGGTTAGCCTGATGGTCACAATTGATACCCTAACAATGGTTCTGACCTGTCTGAATTATTTGGTAAGTGCTATTTGTTGGGGTAGTTTTTAGTGATTTAAGCAACTGAATGTAAAGAAGACCTTTTACCTTTTAAGAAACTACTTACTGTATATAATATCAGACTTCAGATGTCTTCAAAAGATTGAGCAATAGATTGAGATCGCTTCAAACAGCAGCACAGATTTCATAGATTCAGTAAGTGCTACTCTTTGGGGCAGTTTCGTCTGTCTATGGAACATCATTTCAGTGAGACCAGCATTGAATTGCTGAATGTTACCCTAACTGTAACACATTTACCTCATTTGTAATGTAAGTGCAAACAAGTTGGGGCGACCTTTGGTGAGTTTCCACTGCAAAAATGAAATCTAGCTCAAGTAAATTGCTGATACAATCATGAAATTTTGGACAACATTTTCCAACAAAGTATCTTAAATAGTAATCACAATTAGATCACTTCAAATAGGAGCACTGATTTACAGCATATTCATAAGTGCTTCTCTTTGGGGCAGTCTCATCTGTGAGTCACACTTTATCTACCTTATTTAACAACTTCAGATGTTCTGTAGATGTTGGTATATGACAGCTTTTTAAAATTATCTACAAAAGCTGTCATGTCTTTGTATTATATATATATATATATATATATATATATATATATATATATATATATATATATATATATATATATATATATATATATATTTATTTGGTAGGCTACTCATTGAACATGAAACTTCATAGGAAAATAAAACTTTTTAGCAGTTGGCATCATTATCACAGTTGATACCCTAACAATGGTTCTGACCTGTCTGTAAAATTTGGTAAGTGCTATTTGTTGGGGTAGTTTTTAGTGATTTAAGCACCTGAATGAAAAAATGTACAACTTTTACAGAGCCAGGCTTATAATGCTTTACACAAAACAATGGGTTTAGATTCCTTTATGTTGAAGCTCATATTTCACAGAATGAGGATATGGTCCTCTTTTGGGTAGTATCATCTGTGTTTCAAATGTTACTAAATTAAGTGTGTTCTACATTGTATCACTGAATGTTACCCCAATTGTTGCACATTTACTACATTTTTACTGTAAGTGCAAGCAAGTTGGGGCAACTTTCAACGAATTTCCACTGCAAAAGACAAAGTGTGGATCTACAGGCATGCTACTTGCCTAGGTTTGAACAGCATATTACAAGTTTATAAAACATGGATAAACTATTCCACATTTAGTCAGTAAAATGCATGATCAAACTAGTAAAAGTTGTGGTGTGCCAATACCACAAAGAAACCACAATTGAACTACATCCAATCCAGAGTAATAACTGTATCAATGTGTGAATCACCTGGTTCCTTACCATGGAGTAATAGCCCATCATCACTTCTATTGTGTGAATGGTGTGGGTTGGACTGTGAACAACCTCAAAATGTGGGTTGACCCTGAGCATTTAAATGAAACATTGGTAAGCCATAATTCTTCAGAATGAAATAGTATACAACTGGTTAAGGGTCAGGGCAAAGTTTTTGACAAAGTCTACTGGTAAATTTTGACACAATTCAGTGGGAAATAAGGCAAAAGAATCTACAAAGGAGTCTGTTTTATTGTCAAAACTGATACCCCAACAATGGTGCTGACCTTCTAAAATAAATTGGTAAGTGCTATTTGTTGGGGTGATTTGAGTTGACCTGAACAAAGAACCGTCCTTTTTGTCAGTTAATAATTCAATTTAATTTTGGCCAACATTGAGCAATTTCAACAGGAATCACAATTAGATTACTTCAAATAGGAGCACTGATTTACAGCAGATTCATAAGTGCTTCTCTTTGGGGCAGTCTCATCTGTGTCTTGGACTTTTTCATCTTCTGTGAATTCTTCTGTAGATTTTTGTAGATACCCAATGAAGAATTTCTACAAAAGAGGTATGTAATGATTCTATTCTATTGTGCTTTTATTGCTGATTATTGTAAGTGAACATTGAGCAAAGTAGTAGGTTAGCCTGATGGTCACAATTGATACCCTAACAATGGTTCTGACCTGTCTGAATTATTTGGTAAGTGCTATTTGTTGGGGTAGTTTTTGGTGATTTAAGCAACTGAATGTAAAGAAGACCTTTTACCTTTTAAGAAACTACTTACTGTATATAATATCAGACTTCAGATGTCTTCAAAAGATTGAGCAATAGATTGAGATCGCTTCAAACAGCAGCACAGATTTCATAGATTCAGTAAGTGCTACTCTTTGGGGCAGTTTCGTCTGTCTATGGAACATCATTTCAGTGAGACCAGCATTGAATTGCTGAATGTTACCCTAACTGTAACACATTTACCTCATTTGTAATGTAAGTGCAAACAACTTGGGGCGACCTTTGGTGAGTTTCCACTGCAAAAATGAAATCTAGCTCAAGTAAATTGCTGATACAATCATGAAATTTTGGACAACATTTTCCAACAAAGTATCTTAAATAGTAATCACAATTAGATTACTTCAAATAGGAGCACTGATTTACAGCATATTCATAAGTGCTTCTCTTTGGGGCAGTCTCATCTGTGAGTCACACTTTATCTACCTTATTTAACAACTTCAGATGTTCTGTAGATGTTGGTATATGACAGCTTTTTAAAATTATCTACAAAAGCTGTCATGTCTTTGTATTATATATATATATATATATATATATATATATATATATATATATATATATATATATATATATATATATATATATATATATATATATATATATATATATATATATTTATTTATTTATTTATTTGGTAGGCTACTCATTGAACATGAAACTTCATAGAAAAATAAAACTTTTTAGCAGTTGGCATCATTATCACAGTTGATACCCTAACAATGGTTCTGACCTGTCTGTAAAATTTGGTAAGTGCTATTTGTTGGGGTACTTTTTAGTGATTTAAGCACCTGAATGAAAAAATGTACAACTTTTACAGAGCCAGGCTTATAATGCTTTACACAAAACAATGGGTTTAGATTCCTTTATGTTGAAGCTCATATTTCACAGAATGAGGATATGGTCCTCTTTTGGGTAGTATCATCTGTGTTTCAAATGTTACTAAATTAAGTGTGTTCTACATTGTATCACTGAATGTTACCCTAATTGTTGCACATTTACTACATTTTTACTGTAAGTGCAAGCAAGTTGGGGCAACTTTCAACGAATTTCCACTGCAAAAGACAAAGTGTGGATCTGCAGGCATGCTACTTGCCTAGGTTTGAACAGCATATTACAAGTTTATAAAACATGGATAAACTATTCCACATTTAGTCAGTAAAATGCATGATCAAACTAGTAAAAGTTGTGGTGTGCCAATACCACAAAGAAACCACAATTAAACTACATCCAATCCAGAGTAATAACTGTATCAATGTGTGAATCACCTGGTTCCTTACCATGGAGTAATAGCCCATCATCACTTCTATTGTGTGAATGGTGTGGGTTGGACTGTGAACAACCTCAAAATGTGGGTTGACCCTGAGCATTTAAATGAAACATTGGTAAGCCATAATTCTTCAGAATGAAATAGTATACAACTGGTTAAGGGTCAGGGCAAAGTTTTTGACAAAGTCTACTGGTAAATTTTGACACAATTCAGTGGGAAATAAGGCAAAAGAATCTACAAAGGAGTCTGTTTTATTGTCAAAACTGATACCCCAACAATGGTGCTGACCTTCTAAAATAAATTGGTAAGTGCTATTTGTTGGGGTGATTTGAGTTGACCTGAACAAAGAACCGTCCTTTTTGTCAGTTAATAATTCAATTTAATTTTGGCCAACATTGAGCAATTTCAACAGGAATCACAATTAGATTACTTCAAATAGGAGCACTGATTTACAGCAGATTCATAAGTGCTTCTCTTTGGGGCAGTCTCATCTGTGTCTTGGACTTTTTCGTCTTCTGTGAATTCTTCTGTAGATTTTTGTAGATACCCAATGAAGAATTTCTACAAAAGAGGTATGTAATGATTCTATTCTATTGTGCTTTTATTGCTGATTATTGTAAGTGAACATTGAGCAAAGTAGTAGGTTAGCCTGATGGTCACAATTGATACCCTAACAATGGTTCTGACCTGTCTGAATTATTTGGTAAGTGCTATTTGTTGGGGTAGTTTTTAGTGATTTAAGCAACTGAATGTAAAGAAGACCTTTTACCTTTTAAGAAACTACTTACTGTATATAATATCAGACTTCAGATGTCTTCAAAAGATTGAGCAATAGATTGAGATCGCTTCAAACAGCAGCACAGATTTCATAGATTCAGTAAGTGCTACTCTTTGGGGCAGTTTCGTCTGTCTATGGAACATCATTTCAGTGAGACCAGCATTGAATTGCTGAATGTTACCCTAACTGTAACACATTTACCTCATTTGTAATGTAAGTGCAAACAAGTTGGGGCGACCTTTGGTGAGTTTCCACTGCAAAAATGAAATCTAGCTCAAGTAAATTGCTGATACAATCATGAAATTTTGGACAACATTTTCCAACAAAGTATCTTAAATAGTAATCACAATTAGATTACTTCAAATAGGAGCACTGATTTACAGCATATTCATAAGTGCTTCTCTTTGGGGCAGTCTCATCTGTGAGTCACACTTTATCTACCTTATTTAACAACTTCAGATGTTCTGTAGATGTTGGTATATGACAGCTTTTTAAAATTATCTACAAAAGCTGTCATGTCTTTGTATTATATATATATATATATATATATATATATATATATATATATATATATATATATATATATATATTTATTTATTTATTTATTTGGTAGGCTACTCATTGAACATGAAACTTCATAGAAAAATAAAACTTTTTAGCAGTTGGCATCATTATCACAGTTGATACCCTAACAATGGTTCTGACCTGTCTGTAAAATTTGGTAAGTGCTATTTGTTGGGGTACTTTTTAGTGATTTAAGCACCTGAATGAAAAAATGTACAACTTTTACAGAGCCAGGCTTATAATGCTTTACACAAAACAATGGGTTTAGATTCCTTTATGTTGAAGCTCATATTTCACAGAATGAGGATATGGTCCTCTTTTGGGTAGTATCATCTGTGTTTCAAATGTTACTAAATTAAGTGTGTTCTACATTGTATCACTGAATGTTACCCTAAATGTTGCACATTTACTACATTTTTACTGTAAGTGCAAGCAAGTTGGGGCAACTTTCAACGAATTTCCACTGCAAAAGACAAAGTGTGGATCTGCAGGCATGCTACTTGCCTAGGTTTGAACAGCATATTACAAGTTTATAAAACATGGATAAACTATTCCACATTTAGTCAGTAAAATGCATGATCAAACTAGTAAAAGTTGTGGTGTGCCAATACCACAAAGAAACCACAATTGAACTACATCCAAGCCAGAGTAATAACTGTATCAATCACCTGGTTCCTTACCATGGAGTAATAGCCCATCATCACTTCTATTGTGTGAATGGTGTGGGTTGGACTGTGAACAACCTCAAAATGTGGGTTGACCCTGAGCATTTAAATGAAACATTGGTAAGCCATAATTCTTCAGAATGAAATAGTATACAACTGGTTAAGGGTCAGGGCAAAGTTTTTGACAAAGTCTACTGGTAAATTTTGACACAATTCAGTGGGGAATAAGGCAAAAGAATCTACAAAGGACTCTGTTTTGTTGTCAAAACTGATACCCCAACAATGGTGCTGACCTTCTAAAATAAATTGGTAAGTGCTATTTGTTGGGGTGATTTGAGTTGACCTGAACAAAGAACCGTCCTTTTTGTCAGTTAATAATTCAATTTAATTTTGGCCAACATTGAGCAATTTCAACAGGAATCACAATTAGATTACTTCAAATAGGAGCACTGATTTACAGCAGATTCATAAGTGCTTCTCTTTGGGGCAGTCTCATCTGTGTCTTGGACTTTTTCGTCTTCTGTGAATTCTTCTGTAGATTTTTGTAGATACCCAATGAAGAATTTCTACAAAAGAGGTATGTAATGATTCTATTCTATTGTGCTTTTATTGCTGATTATTGTAAGTGAACATTGAGCAAAGTAGTAGGTTAGCCTGATGGTCACAATTGATACCCTAACAATGGTTCTGACCTGTCTGAATTATTTGGTAAGTGCTATTTGTTGGGGTAGTTTTTAGTGATTTAAGCAACTGAATGTAAAGAAGACCTTTTACCTTTTAAGAAACTACTTACTGTATATAATATCAGACTTCAGATGTCTTCAAAAGATTGAGCAATAGATTGAGATCGCTTCAAACAGCAGCACAGATTTCATAGATTCAGTAAGTGCTACTCTTTGGGGCAGTTTCGTCTGTCTATGGAACATCATTTCAGTGAGACCAGCATTGAATTGCTGAATGTTACCCTAACTGTAACACATTTACCTCATTTGTAATGTAAGTGCAAACAAGTTGGGGCGACCTTTGGTGAGTTTCCACTGCAAAAATGAAATCTAGCTCAAGTAAATTGCTGATACAATCATGAAATTTTGGACAACATTTTCCAACAAAGTATCTTAAATAGTAATCACAATTAGATTACTTCAAATAGGAGCACTGATTTACAGCATATTCATAAGTGCTTCTCTTTGGGGCAGTCTCATCTGTGAGTCACACTTTATCTACCTTATTTAACAACTTCAGATGTTCTGTAGATGTTGGTATATGACAGCTTTTTAAAATTATCTACAAAAGCTGTCATGTCTTTGTATTATATATATATATATTTATTTGGTAGGCTACTCATTGAACATGAAACTTCATAGGAAAATAAAACTTTTTAGCAGTTGGCATCATTATCACAGTTGATACCCTAACAATGGTTCTGACCTGTCTGTAAAATTTTGTTGGGGTAGTTTTTAGTGATTTAAGCACCTGAATGAAAAAATGTACAACTTTTACAGAGCCAGGCTTATAATGCTTTACACAAAACAATGGGTTTAGATTCCTTTATGTTGAAGCTCATATTTCACAGAATGAGGATATGGTCCTCTTTTGGGTAGTATCATCTGTGTTTCAAATGTTACTAAATTAAGTGTGTTCTACATTGTATCACTGAATGTTACCCTAATTGTTGCACATTTACTACATTTTTACTGTAAGTGCAAGCAAGTTGGGGCAACTTTCAACGAATTTCCACTGCAAAAGACAAAGTGTGGATCTGCAGGCATGCTACTTGCCTAGGTTTGAACAGCATATTACAAGTTT
Organism: Clarias gariepinus; assembly: GCF_024256425.1. NCBI lineage: Eukaryota > Metazoa > Chordata > Actinopteri > Siluriformes > Clariidae > Clarias > Clarias gariepinus. The sequence continues at coordinate 1,477,256 of NC_071113.1, forward strand.
ATAAAACATGGATAAACTATTCCACATTTAGTCAGTAAAATGCATGATTAAACTAGTAAAAGTTGTGGTGTGCCAATACTACAAAGAAACCACAATTGAACTACATCCAAGCCAGAGTAATAACTGTATCAATGTGTGAATCACCTGGTTCCTTACCATGGAGTAATAGCCCATCATCACTTCTATTGTGTCAATGGTGTGGGTTGGACTGTGAACCACCTCAAAATGTGGGTTGACCCTGAGCATTTAAATGAAACATTGGTAAGCCATAATTCTTCAGAATGAAATAGTATACAACTGGTTAAGGGTCAGGGCAAAGTTTTTGACAAAGTCTACTGGTAAATTTTGACACAATTCAGTGGAAAATAAGGCAAAAGAATCTACAAAGGAGTCTGTTTTATTGTCAAAACTGATACCCCAACAATGGTGCTGACCTTCTAAAATAAATTGGTAAGTGCTATTTGTTGGGGTGATTTGAGTTGACCTGAACAAAGAACCGTCCTTTTTGTCAGTTAATAATTCAATTTAATTTTGGCCAACATTGAGCAATTTCAACAGGAATCACAATTAGATTACTTCAAATAGGAGCACTGATTTACAGCAGATTCATAAGTGCTTCTCTTTGGGGAAGTCTCATCTGTGTCTTGGACTTTTTCGTCTTCTGTGAATTCTTCTGTAGATTTTTGTAGATACCCAATGAAGAATTTCTACAAAAGAGGTATGTAATGATTCTATTCTATTGTGCTTTTATTGCTGATTATTGTAAGTGAACATTGAGCAAAGTAGTAGGTTAGCCTGATGGTCACAATTGATACCCTAACAATGGTTCTGACCTGTCTGAATTATTTGGTAAGTGCTATTTGTTGGGGTAGTTTTTAGTGATTTAAGCAACTGAATGTAAAGAAGACCTTTTACCTTTTAAGAAACTACTTACTGTATATAATATCAGACAGCTGGTATATGACAGCTTTTTAAAATTATCTACAAAAGCTGTCATGTCTTTGTATTATATATATAAATATATATTTATTTGGTAGGCTACTCATTGAACGTGAAGCTTCTTAGAAAACTATAACTTTTTAGCAGTTGGCATCATTATCACAGTTGATACCCTAACAATGGTTCTGACCTGTCTGTAAAATTTGGTAAGTGCTATTTGTTGGGGTAGTTTTTACTGATTTAAGCACCTGAATGAAAAAAATGTACAACTTTTACAGAGCCAGGCTTTTAATGCTTTACACAAAACAATGGGTTTAGATTCCTTTATGTTGAAGCTCATATTTCATAGAATGAGGATATGGTCCTCTTTTGGGTAGTATCATCTGTGTTTCAAATGTTACTAAATTAAGTGTGTTCTACATTATATCACTGAATGTTACCCTAATTGTTGCACATTTACTACATTTTTACTGTAAGTGCAAGCAAGTTGGGGCAACTTTCAACGAATTTCCACTGCAAAAGACAAAGTGTGGATCTGCAGGCATGCTACTTGCCTAGGTTTGAACAGCATATTACAAGTTTATAAAACATGGATAAACTATTCCACATTTAGTCAGTAAAATGCATGATCAAACTAGTAAAAGTTGTGGTGTGCCAATACCACAAAGAAACCAAAATTGAACTACATCCAAGCCAGAGTAATAACTGTATCAATCACCTGGTTCCTTACCATGGAGTAATAGCCCATCATCACTTCTATTGTGTGAATGGTGTGGGTTGGACTGTGAACAACCTCAAAATGTGGGTTGACCCTGAGCATTTAAATGAAACATTGGTAAGCCATAATTCTTCAGAATGAAATAGTATACAACTGGTTAAGGGTCAGGGCAAAGTTTTTGACAAAGACTACTGGTAAATTTTGACACAATTCAGTGGGAAATAAGGCAAAAGAATCTACAAAGGAGTCTGTTTTATTGTCAAAACTGATACCCCAACAATGGTGCTGACCTTCTAAAATAAATTGGTAAGTGCTATTTGTTGGGGTGATTTGAGTTGACCTGAACAAAGAACTGTCCTTTTTGTCAGTTAATAATTCAATTTAATTTTGGCCAACATTGAGCAATTTCAACAGGAATCACAATTAGATTACTTCAAATAGGAGCACTGATTTACAGCAGATTCATAAGTGCTTCTCTTTGGGGCAGTCTCATCTGTGTCTTGGACTTTTTCGTCTTCTGTGAATTCTTCTGTAGATTTTTGTAGATACCCAATGAAGAATTTCTACAAAAGAGGTATGTAATGATTCTATTCTATTGTGCTTTTATTGCTGATTATTGTAAGTGAACATTGAGCAAAGTAGTAGGTTAGCCTGATGGTCACAATTGATACCCTAACAATGGTTCTGACCTGTCTGAATTATTTGGTAAGTGCTATTTGTTGGGGTAGTTTTTAGTGATTTAAGCAACTGAATGTAAAGAAGACCTTTTACCTTTTAAGAAACTACTTACTGTATATAATATCAGACTTCAGATGTCTTCAAAAGATTGAGCAATAGATTGAGATCGCTTCAAACAGCAGCACAGATTTCATAGATTCAGTAAGTGCTACTCTTTGGGGCAGTTTCGTCTGTCTATGGAACATCATTTCAGTGAGACCAGCATTGAATTGCTGAATGTTACCCTAACTGTAACACATTTACCTCATTTGTAATGTAAGTGCAAACAAGTTGGGGCGACCTTTGGTGAGTTTCCACTGCAAAAATGAAATCTAGCTCAAGTAAATTGCTGATACAATCATGAAATTTTGGACAACATTTTCCAGCAAAGTATCTTAAATAGTAATCACAATTAGATTACTTCAAATAGGAGCACTGATTTACAGCATATTCATAAGTGCTTCTCTTTGGGGTAGTCTCATCTGTGAGTCACACTTTATCTACCTTATTTAACAACTTCAGATGTTCTGTAGATGTTGGTATATGACAGCTTTTTAAAATTATCTACAAAAGCTGTCATGTCTTTGTATTATATATATATATATATATATTTATTTGGTAGGCTACTCATTGAACATGAAACTTCATAGGAAAATAAAACTTTTTAGCAGTTGGCATCATTATCACAGTTGATACCCTAACAATGGTTCTGACCTGTCTGTAAAATTTGGTAAGTGCTATTTGTTGGGGTAGTTTTTAGTGATTTAAGCACCTGAATGAAAAAATGTACAACTTTTACAGAGCCAGGCTTATAATGCTTTACACAAAACAATGGGTTTAGATTCCTTTATGTTGAAGCTCATATTTCACAGAATGAGGATATGGTCCTCTTTTGGGTAGTATCATCTGTGTTTCAAATGTTACTAAATTAAGTGTGTTCTACATTGTATCACTGAATGTTACCCTAATTGTTTCACATTTACTACATTTTTACTGTAAGTGCAAGCAAGTTGGGGCAACTTTCAACGAATTTCCACTGCAAAAGACAAAGTGTGGATCTGCAGGCATGCTACTTGCCTAGGTTTGAACAGCATATTACAAGTTTATAAAACATGGATAAACTATTCCACATTTAGTCAGTAAAATGCATGATCAAACTAGTAAAAGTTGTGGTGTGCCAATACCACAAAGAAACCAAAATTGAACTACATCCAATCCAGAGTAATAACTGTATCAATGTGTGAATCACCTGGTTCCTTACCATGGAGTAATAGCCCATCATCACTTCTATTGTGTGAATGGTGTGGGTTGGACTGTGAACAACCTCAAAATGTGGGTTGACCCTGAGCATTTAAATGAAACATTGGTAAGCCATAATTCTTCAGAATGAAATAGTATACAACTGGTTAAGGGTCAGGGCAAAGTTTTTGACAAAGACTAGTGGTAAATTTTCCACACAATTCAGTGGGAAATAAGGCAAAAGAATCTACAAAGGAGTCTGTTTTATTGTCAAAACTGATACCCCAACAATGGTGCTGACCTTCTAAAATAAATTGGTAAGTGCTATTTGTTGGGGTGATTTGAGTTGACCTGAACAAAGAACTGTCCTTTTTGTCAGTTAATAATTCAATTTAATTTTGGCCAACATTGAGCAATTTCAACAGGAATCACAATTAGATTACTTCAAATAGGAGCACTGATTTACAGCAGATTCATAAGTGCTTCTCTTTGGGGCAGTCTCATCTGTGTCTTGGACTTTTTCGTCTTCTGTGAATTCTTCTGTAGATTTTTGTAGATACCCAATGAAAAATTTCTACAAAAGAGGTATGTAATGATTCTATTCTATTGTGCTTTTATTGCTGATTATTGTAAGTGAACATTGAGCAAAGTAGTAGGTTAGCCTGATGGTCACAATTGATACCCTAACAATGGTTCTGACCTGTCTGAATTATTTGGTAAGTGCTATTTGTTGGGGTAGTTTTTAGTGATTTAAGCAACTGAATGTAAAGAAGACCTTTTACCTTTTAAGAAACTACTTACTGTATATAATATCAGACTTCAGATGTCTTCAAAAGATTGAGCAATAGATTGAGATCGCTTCAAACAGCAGCACAGATTTCATAGATTCAGTAAGTGCTACTCTTTGGGGCAGTTTCGTCTGTCTATGGAACATCATTTCAGTGAGACCAGCATTGAATTGCTGAATGTTACCCTAACTGTAACACATTTACCTCATTTGTAATGTAAGTGCAAACAAGTTGGGGCGACCTTTGGTGAGTTTCCACTGCAAAAATGAAATCTAGCTCAAGTAAATTGCTGATACAATCATGAAATTTTGGACAACATTTTCCAACAAAGTATATTAAATAGTAATCACAATTAGATTACTTCAAATAGGAGCACTGATTTACAGCATATTCATAAGTGCTTCTCTTTGGGGCAGTCTCATCTGTGAGTCACACTTTATCTAGCTTATTTAACAACTTCAGATGTTCTGTAGATGTTGGTATATGAAAGCTTTTAAAAATTATCTACAAAAGCTGTCATGTCTTTGTATTATATATATATATATATATATATATATATATATATATATATTTATTTGGTAGGCTACTCATTGAACGTGAAGCTTCATAGAAAAATATAACTTTTTAGCAGTTGGCATCATTATCACAGTTGATACCCTAACAATGGTTCTGACCTGTCTGTAAAATTTGGTAAGTGCTATTTGTTGGGGTAGTTTGTAGAGATTTAAGCACCTGAATGAAAAAATGTACAACTTTTACAGAGGCAGGCGTATAATGCTTTACACAAAACAATGGGTTTAGATTCCTTTATGTTGAAGCTCATATTTCATAGAATCAGGATATGGTCCTCTTTTGGGTAGTATCATCTGTGTTTCAAATGTTACTAAATTAAGTGTGTTCTACATTGTATCACTGAATGTTACCCTAATTGTTGCACATTTACTACATTTTTACTGTAAGTGCAAGCAAGTTGGGGCAACTTTCAACGAATTTCCACTGCAAAAGACAAAGTGTGGATCTGCAGGCATGCTACTTGCCTAGGTTTGAACAGCATATTACAAGTTTATAAAACATGGATAAACTATTCCACATTTAGTCAGTAAAATGCATGATCAAACTAGTAAAAGTTGTGGTGTGCCAATACCACAAAGAAACCAAAATTGAACTACATCCAATCCAGAGTAATAACTGTATCAATGTGTGAATCACCTGGTTCCTTACCATGGAGTAATAGCCCACCATCACTTCTATTGTGTGAATGGTGTGGGTTGGACTGTGAACAACCTCAAAATGTGGGTTGACCCTGAGCATTTAAATGAAACATTGGTAAGCCATAATTCTTCAGAATGAACTAGTATACAACTGGTTAAGGGTCAGGTGCAAAGTTTTTGACAAAGTCTACTGGTAAATTTTGACACAATTCAGTGGGAAATAAGGCAAAAGAATCTACAAAGGAGTCTGTTTTATTGTCAAAACTGATACCCCAACAATGGTGCTGACCTTCTAAAATAAATTGGTAAGTGCTATTTGTTGGGGTGATTTGAGTTGACCTGAACAAAGAACCGTCCTTTTTGTCAGTTAATAATTCAATTTAATTTTGGCCAACATTGAGCAATTTCAACAGGAATCACAATTAGATTACTTCAAATAGGAGCACTGATTAACAGCAGATTCATAAGTGCTTCTCTTTGGGGCAGTCTCATCTGTGTCTTGGACTTTTTCGTCTTCTGTGAATTCTTCTGTAGATTTTTGTAGATACCCAATGAAGAATTTCTACAAAAGAGGTATGTAATGATTCTATTCTATTGTGCTTTTATTGCTGATTATTGTAAGTGAACATTGAGCAAAGTAGTAGGTTAGCCTGATGGTCACAATTGATACCCTAACAATGGTTCTGACCTGTCTGAATTATTTGGTAAGTGCTATTTGTTGGGGTAGTTTTTAGTGATTTAAGCAACTGAATGTAAAGAAGACCTTTTACCTTTTAAGAAACTACTTACTGTATATAATATCAGACTTCAGATGTCTTCAAAAGATTGAGCAATAGATTGAGATCGCTTCAAACAGCAGCACAGATTTCGTAGATTCAGTAAGTGCTACTCTTTGGGGCAGTTTCGTCTGTCTATGGAACATCATTTCAGTGAGACCAGCATTGAATTGCTGAATGTTACCCTAACTGTAACACATTTACCTCATTTGTAATGTAAGTGCAAACAAGTTGGGGCGACCTTTGGTGAGTTTCCACTGCAAAAATGAAATCTAGCTCAAGTAAATTGCTGATACAATCATGAAATTTTGGACAACATTTTCCAACAAAGTATCTTAAATAGTAATCACAATTAGATTACTTCAAATAGGAGCACTGATTTACAGCATATTCATAAGTGCTTCTCTTTGGGGCAGTCTCATCTGTGAGTCACACTTTATCTAGCTTATTTAACAACTTCAGATGTTCTGTAGATGTTGGTATATGACAGCTTTTTAAAATTATCTACAAAAGCTGTCATGTCTTTGTATTATATATATATATATATATATATATATATATATTTATATATATATTTATTTGGTAGGCTACTCATTGAACATGAAACTTCATAGGAAAATAAAACTTTTTAGCAGTTGGCATCATTATCACAGTTGATACCCTAACAATGGTTCTGACCTGTCTGTAAAATTTGGTAAGTGCTATTTGTTGGGGTAGTTTTTAGTGATTTAAGCACCTGAATGAAAAAATGTACAACTTTTACAGAGCCAGGCTTATAATGCTTTACACAAAACAATGGGTTTAGATTCCTTTATGTTGAAGCTCATATTTCACAGAATCAGGATATGGTCCTCTTTTGGGTGCTATCATCTGTGTTTCAAATGTTACTAAATTAAGTGTGTTCTGCATTGTATCACTGAATGTTACCCTAATTGTTGCACATTTACTACATTTTGACTGTAGGTGCAAGCAAGTTGGGGCAACTTTCAACGAATTTCCACTGCAAAAGACAAAGTGTGGACCTGCAGGCATGCTACTTGCCTAGGTTTGAACAGCATATTACAAGTTTATAAAACATGGATAAACTATTCCACATTTAGTCAGTAAAATGCATGATTAAACTAGTAAAAGTTGTGGTGTGCCAATACCACAAAGAAACCAAAATTGAACTACATCCAATCCAGAGTAATAACTGTATCAATGTGTGAATCACCTGGTTCCTTACCATGGAGTAATATCCCATCATCACTTCTATTGTGTGAATGGTGTGGGTTGGACTGTGAACCACCTCAAAATGTGGGTTGACCCTGAGCATTTAAATGAAACATTGGTAAGCCATAATTCTTCAGAATGAAATAGTATACAACTGGATAAGCGTCAGGGCAAAGTTTTTGAAAAAGTCTACAGGTAAATTTTGACACAATTCAGTGGGAAATAAGGCAAAAGAATCTACAAAGGAGTCTGTTTTATTGTCAAAACTGATACCCCAACAATGGTGCTGACCTTCTAAAATAAATTGGTAAGTGCTATTTGTTGGGGTGATTTGAGTTGACCTGAACAAAGAACCGTCCTTTTTGTCAGTTAATAATTCAATTTAATTTTGGCCAACATTGAGCAATTTCAACAGGAATCACAATTAGATTAATTCAAATAGGAGCACTGATTTACAGCAGATTCATAAGTGCTTCTCTTTGGGGCAGTCTCATCTGTGTCTTGGACTTTTTCGTCTTCTGTGAATTCTTCTGTAGATTTTTGTAGATACCCAATGAAGAATTTCTACAAGAGAGGTATGTAATGATTCTATTCTATTGTGCTTTTATTGCTGATTATTGTAAGTGAACATTGAGCAAAGTAGTAGGTTAGCCTGATGGTCACAATTGATACCCTAACAATGGTTCTGACCTGTCTGAATTATTTGGTAAGTGCTATTTGTTGGGGTAGTTTTTAGTGATTTAAGCAACTGAATGTAAAGAAGACCTTTTACCTTTTAAGAAACTACTTACTGTATATAATATCAGACTTCAGATGTCTTCAAAAGATTGAGCAATAGATTGAGATCGCTTCAAACAGCAGCACAGATTTCATAGATTCAGTAAGTGCTACTCTTTGGGGCAGTTTCGTCTGTCTATGGAACATCATTTCAGTGAGACCAGCATTGAATTGCTGAATGTTACCCTAACTGTAACACATTTACCTCATTTGTAATGTAAGTGCAAACAAGTTGGGGCGACCTTTGGTGAGTTTCCACTGCAAAAATGAAATCTAGCTCAAGTAAATTGCTGATACAATCATGAAATTTTGGACAACATTTTCCAACAAAGTATCTTAAATAGTAATCACAATTAGATTACTTCAAATAGGAGCACTGATTTACAGCATATTCATAAGTGCTTCTCTTTGGGGCAGTCTCATCTGTGAGTCACACTTTATCTAGCTTATTTAACAACTTCAGATGTTCTGTAGATGTTGGTATATGACAGCTTTTTAAAATTATCTACAAAAGCTGTCATGTCTTTTTATTATATATATATATATATTTATTTGGTAGGCTACTCATTGAACGTGAAGCTTCATAGAAAAATATAACTTTTTAGCAGTTGGCATCATTATCACAGTTGATACCCTAACAATGGTTCTGACCTGTCTGTAAAATTTGGTAAGTGCTATTTGTTGGGGTAGTTTGTAGAGATTTAAGCACCTGAATGAAAAAATGTACAACTTTTACAGAGGCAGGCGTATAATGCTTTACACAAAACAATGGGTTTAGATTCCTTTATGTTGAAGCTCATATTTCATAGAATCAGGATATGGTCCTCTTTTGGGTAGTATCATCTGTGTTTCAAATGTTACTAAATTAAGTGTGTTCTACATTGTATCACTGAATGTTACCCTAATTGTTGCACATTTACTACATTTTTACTGTAAGTGCAAGCAAGTTGGGGCAACTTTCAACGAATTTCCACTGCAAAAGACAAAGTGTGGATCTGCAGGCATGCTACTTGCCTAGGTTTGAACAGCATATTACAAGTTTATAAAACATGGATAAACTATTCCACATTTAGTCAGTAAAATGCATGATCAAACTAGTAAAAGTTGTGGTGTGCCAATACCACAAAGAAACCAAAATTGAACTACATCCAATCCAGAGTAATAACTGTATCAATGTGTGAATCACCTGGTTCCTTACCATGGAGTAATAGCCCATCATCACTTCTATTGTGTGAATGGTGTGGGTTGGACTGTGAACAACCTCAAAATGTGGGTTGACCCTGAGCATTTAAATGAAACATTGGTAAGCCATAATTCTTCAGAATGAAATAGTATACAACTGGTTAAGGGTCAGGGCAAAGTTTTTGAAAAAGTCTACAGGTAAATTTTGACACAATTCAGTGGGAAATAAGGCAAAAGAATCTACAAAGGAGTCTGTTTTATTGTCAAAACTGATACCCCAACAATGGTGCTGACCTTCTAAAATAAATTGGTAAGTGCTATTTGTTGGGGTGATTTGAGTTGACCTGAACAAAGAACCGTCCTTTTTGTCAGTTAATAATTCAATTTAATTTTGACCAACATTGAGCAATTTCAACAGGAATCACAATTAGATTACTTCAAATAGGAGCACTGATTTACAGCAGATTCATAAGTGCTTCTCTTTGGGGCAGTCTCATCTGTGTCTTGGACTTTTTCGTCTTCTGTGAATTCTTCTGTAGATTTTTGTAGATACCCAATGAAGAATTTCTACAAAAGAGGTATGTAATGATTCTATTCTATTGTGCTTTTATTGCTGATTATTGTAAGTGAACATTGAGCAAAGTAGTAGGTTAGCCTGATGGTCACAATTGATACCCTAACAGTGGTTCTGACCTGTCTGAATTATTTGGTAAGTGCTATTTGTTGGGGTAGTTTTTAGTGATTTAAGCAACTGAATGTAAAGAAGACCTTTTACCTTTTAAGAAACTACTTACTGTATATAATATCAGACTTCAGTTGTTTTCAAAAGATTGAGCAATAGATTGAGATCGCTTCAAACAGCAGCACAGATTTCATAGATTCAGTAAGTGCTACTCTTTGGGGCAGTTTCGTCTGTCTATGGAACATCATTTCAGTGAGACCAGCATTGAATTGCTGAATGTTACCCTAACTGTAACACATTTACCTCATTTGTAATGTAAGTGCAAACAAGTTGGGGCGACCTTTGGTAAGTTTCCACTGCAAAAATGAAATCTAGCTCAAGTAAATTGGTGATACAATCATGAAATTTTGGACAACATTTTCCAACAAAGTATCTTAAATAGTAATCACAATTAGATTACTTCAAATAGGAGCACTGATTTACAGCATATTCATAAGTGCTTCTCTTTGGGGCAGTCTCATCTGTGAGTCACACTTTATCTACCTTATTTAACAACTTCAGATGTTCTGTAGATGTTGGTATATGACAGCTTTTTAAAATTATCTACAAAAGCTGTCATGTCTTTGTATTATATATATATTTATTTGGTAGGCTACTCATTGAACGTGAAGCTTCATAGAAAAATATAACTTTTTAGCAGTTGGCATCATTATCACAGTTGATACCCTAACAATGGTTCTGACCTGTCTGTAAAATTTGGAAAGTGCTATTTGTTGGGGTAGTTTTTAGTGATTTAAGCACCTGAATGAAAAAATGTACAACTTTTACAGAGCCAGGCTTATAATGCTTTACACAAAACAATGGGTTTAGATTCCTTTATGTTGAAGCTCATATTTCACAGAATCAGGATATGGTCCTCTTTTGGGTAGTATCATCTGTGTTTCAAATGTTACTAAATTAAGTGTGTTCTGCATTGTATCACTGAATGTTACCCTAATTGTTGCACATTTAGTACATTTTTACTGTAAGTTCAAGCAAGTTGGGGCAACTTTCAACGAATTTCCACTGCAAAAGACAAAGTGTGGATCTGCAGGCATGCTACTTGCCTAGGTTTGAACAGCATATTACAAGTTTATAAAACATGGATAAACTATTCCACATTTAGTCAGTAAAATGCATGATTAAACTAGTAAAAGTTGTGGTGTGCCAATACTACAAAGAAACCAAAATTGAACTACATCCAATCCAGAGTAATAACTGTATCAATGTGTGAATCACCTGGTTCCTTACCATGGAGTAATATCCCATCATCACTTCTATTGTGTGAATGGTGTGGGTTGGACTGTGAACCACCTCAAAATGTGGGTTGACCCTGAGCATTTAAATGAAACATTGGTAAGCCATAATTCTTCAGAATGAAATAGTATACAACTGGTTAAGGGTCAGGGCAAAGTTTTTGACAAAGTCTACTGGTAAATTTTGACACAATTCAGTGGGAAATAAGGCAAAAGAATCTACAAAGGAGTCTGTTTTATTGTCAAAACTGATACCCCAACAATGGTGCTGACCTTCTAAAATAAATTGGTAAGTGCTATTTGTTGGGGTGATTTGAGTTGACCTGAACAAAGAACCGTCCTTTTTGTCAGTTAATAATTCAATTTAATTTTGGCCAACATTGAGCAATTTCAACAGGAATCACAATTAGATTACTTCAAATAGGAGCACTGATTAACAACAGATTCATAAGTGCTTCTCTTTGGGGCAGTCTCATCTGTGTCTTGGACTTTTTCGTCTTCTGTGAATTCTTCTGTAGACTTTTGTAGATACCCAATGAAGAATTTCTACAAGAGAGGTATGTAATGATTCTATTCTATTGTGCTTTTATTGCTGATTATTGTAAGTGAACATTGAGCAAAGTAGTAGGTTAGCCTGATGGTCACAATTGATACCCTAACAATGGTTCTGACCTGTCTGAATTATTTGGTAAGTGCTATTTGTTGGGGTAGTTTTTAGTGATTTAAGCAACTGAATGTAAAGAAGACCTTTTACCTTTTAAGAAACTACTTACTGTATATAATATCAGACTTCATAGATTCAGTAAGTGCTACTCTTTGGGGCAGTTTCGTCTGTCTATGGAACATCATTTCAGTGAGACCAGCATTGAATTGCTGAATGTTACCCTAACTGTAACACATTTACCTCATTTGTAATGTAAGTGCAAACAAGTTGGGGCGACCTTTGGTGAGTTTCCACTGCAAAAATGAAATCTAGCTCAAGTAAATTGCTGATACAATCATGAAATTTTGGACAACATTTTCCAACAAAGTATCTTAAATAGTAATCACAATTAGATTACTTCAAATAGGAGCACTGATTTACAGCATATTCATAAGTGCTTCTCTTTGGGGCAGTCTCATCTGTGAGTCACACTTTATCTACCTTATTTAACAACTTCAGATGTTCTGTAGATGTTGGTATATGACAGCTTTTTAAAATTATCTACAAAAGCTGTCTTGTCTTTGTATTATATATATATATTTATTTGGTAGGCTACTCATTGAACATGAAACTTCATAGGAAAATATAACTTTTTAGCAGTTGGCATCATTATCACAGTTGATACCCTAACAATGGTTCTGACCTGTCTGTAAAATTTGGTAAGTGCTATTTGTTGGGGTAGTTTTTAGTGATTTAAGCACCTGAATGAAAAAATGTACAACTTTTACAGAGCCAGGCTTATAATGCTTTACACAAAACAATGGGTTTAGATTCCTTTATGTTGAAGCTCATATTTCATAGAATCAGGATATGGTCCTCTTTTGGGTGCTATCATCTGTGTTTCAAATGTTACTAAATTAAGTGTGTTCTGCATTGTATCACTGAATGTTACCCTAATTGTTGCACATTTACTACATTTTTACTGTAAGTGCAAGCAAGTTGGGGCAACTTTCAACGAATTTCCACTGCAAAAGACAAAGTGTGGATCTGCAGGCATGCTACTTGCCTAGGTTTGAACAGCATATTACAAGTTTATAAAACATGGATAAACTATTCCACATTTAGTCAGTAAAATGCATGATTAAACTAGTAAAAGTTGTGGTGTGCCAATACCACAAAGAAACCAAAATTGAACTACATCCACTCCAGAGTAATAACTGTATCAAGGTGTGAATCACCTGGTTCCTTACCATGGAGTAATAGCCCATCATCACTTCTATTGTGTGAATGGTGTGGGTTGGACTGTGAACAACCTCAAAATGTGGGTTGACCCTGAGCATTTAAATGAAACATTGGTAAGCCATAATTCTTCAGAATGAAATAGTATACAACTGGATAAGCGTCAGGGCAAAGTTTTTGAAAAAGTCTACAGGTAAATTTTGACACAATTCAGTGGGAAATAAGGCAAAAGAATCTACAAAGGAGTCTGTTTTATTGTCAAAACTGATACCCCAACAATGGTGCTGACCTTCTAAAATAAATTGGTAAGTGCTATTTGTTGGGGTGATTTGAGTTGACCTGAACAAAGAACCGTCCTTTTTGTCAGTTAATAATTCAATTTAATTTTGACCAACATTGAGCAATTTCAACAGGAATCACAATTAGATTACTTCAAATAGGAGCACTGATTTACAGCAGATTCATAAGTGCTTCTCTTTGGGGCAGTCTCATCTGTGTCTTGGACTTTTTCGTCTTCTATGAATTCTTCTGTAGATTTTTGTAGATACCCAATGAAGAATTTCTACAAAAGAGGTATGTAATGATTCTATTCTATTGTGCTTTTATTGCTGATTATTGTAAGTGAACATTGAGCAAAGTAGTAGGTTAGCCTGATGGTCACAATTGATACCCTAACAATGGTTCTGACCTGTCTGAATTATTTGGTAAGTGCTATTTGTTGGGGTAGTTTTTAGTGATTTAAGCAACTGAATGTAAAGAAGACCTTTTACCTTTTAAGAAACTACTTACTGTATATAATATCAGACTTCAGATGTCTTCAAAAGATTGAGCAATAGATTGAGATCGCTTCAAACAGCAGCACAGATTTCATAGATTCAGTAAGTGCTACTCTTTGGGGCAGTTTCGTCTGTCTATGGAACATCATTTCAGTGAGACCAGCATTGAATTGCTGAATGTTACCCTAACTGTAACACATTTACCTCATTTGTAATGTAAGTGCAAACAAGTTGGGGCGACCTTTGGTGAGTTTCCACTGCAAAAATGAAATCTTGCTCTAGTAAATTGCTGATACAATCATGAAATTTTGGACAACATTTTTCAACAAAGTATCTTAAATAGTAATCACAATTAGATTACTTCAAATAGGAGCACTGATTTACAGCATATTCATAAGTGCTTCTTTTTGGGGCAGTCTCATCTGTGAGTCACACTTTATCTACCTTATTTAACAACTTCAGATGTTCTGTAGATGTTGGTATATGACAGCTTTTTAAAATTATCTACAAAAGCTGTCATGTCCAGTGTTGCCAACTCGTCAGTAAGAAAAAGAGGCTATTGGCTGTCGTAGAAGTCGCTAGAAGTCGCTAGATGACGTCATCACGTAATTTGCATAATATACGCTGCACATGCAAGTTATTTGCAAATTCAGAAACCGAAAGAAAGAGACAATTCTGTCATATGGCTTTCATAAAGTTACGTGACACTTATTTGACGCTTGAAATATGGTAAGAATGTGTATTTGTACAGTATCTGACAAACCCATTTGTAACGTTTCGACTTTTATCTCATAACATTGAGTTTATTCTTGTAGATTTACATTTTTTTTATTTTTAACGTGGCACTAAAGCTCCATCGTACCGTCGTAGTTTTTATACATAGATATATAAATATATATTACTATATATTGTTACGACCCCTTAGTCTAGGTTTCAGGGCCGCAACAAAAAGAAAATAAAAAAAAAGAAATCCTTTACAACAGGATAGAGAGTGCGTGGTCTTTATTTTACACACACACAGACACACACACACACACAGGAAGCTCTAGGCTTCAGGGTTGGGCCAAGGCCAAAACAATAAACAAAATTTCCCCCTATCTCCTCCCGCAATCTAACTAACCTACCAAAGAAAACTTTAACCAAGATACATAAACTAACCTAACTTCCTAACTATCACAAAAACAGAAGAAAAAATGGGTTTAAAGAAAAAGGCACCCAACCCCTACTGCTTCCAAAGAGAAAAAAAAAAGGTAAATATAAACAAACGAAAAACTATTTACAATATCTACAACAACAACAAAAAGATAGAAACAAAAGAAAAAAGAAACCAATACTGTACAACCCACAAACACACCGGCGCGACTCAACAGTTTTATAATAAATAGCAAATACAATCTCCGACACAACACACACATCTCCAACTCCCAACACGCGCGCTTCCGGGTTTCACCAGCCCGGTTAAAAGGACGCGCTTCTTCACGGCCAGCCAATCCCGTCGCATGTCACAGCACGCTCACTCAGGGCGGGACCTCCTGCAGCAGGGAGAGCGAGGGAGAGAGAGAAAGGCAGGGAGAGAGAGCAGCAGCACCAGCAGCCATGCACGCGCACATACGTGCACTACAGCCGCACGTAACACCCCCACCCATAAAAGTCAAAATCTTATTTTGACTAAAAGAAAATTTCACGCTCTCGACAGTGCGTCCGCTAAAACATTTTCTACTCCTTTCTTGTGGCGTATTTCTAGATTAAAACCCTGAATTATTAGTGACCACCGCATTAACCGCTGGTTCGAATTGGCCATCCGAGATAGAAAGACCAAGGGGTTATGATCCGTGTATACCACCACTGGCGTAGCGCTACCACCAACATACACCTCAAAGTGTTGAAGAGCAAGGAGCAAGGCTAGAGCTTCTTTTTCAATTGTGCTATAATTCTGTTGCGTTTTTGAAAATTTTTTTGAAAAATAGCACACCGGGTGGTCAATTTCCGACTCGCGTTGCTGCATCAAAACTGCACCTGCGCCCAATGCGCTTGCATCCACCTCTAATTTAAAAGGCTTTGAGAAATCAGGGGCGGAGAGAACCGGCGCACAACATAAAAGATCTTTTGCAGCGTTAAAAGCATTATTACATTCACTAGTCCAGGCAAACATTTTGGACGTACTTAATAGGTCCGTTAAAGGACATACCACCGAGGAAAAGTTTTTGCAGAAGGCACGGTAATAACCAATCATGCCTAAAAACCGCCGCAGCTCTCTTTTCGATTTGGGAATGGGAAAGTCGCTAATTGCCTCTACCTTGGCATTAACAGGGCGCACCTGTCCATGGCCAACTTGCTTACCCAGGTAAACGACCACAGCTTTTCCAAACTCACATTTCTTTAGATTGATTGTCAAGGATGCTTTATTTAAGCGAGAAAATACCTCACGCAATGAGTCCAAGTGGGCATTCCACGAATTAGAATAAATAACGACGTCGTCCAGATACGCTTCGCAGTTCTTTACACCTGATAAAACCTTTTGCATTAGCCTTTGAAAGGTAGCTGGAGCATTTCGCATTCCAAAGGCCATGACGGTGTATTGTAAAAAATTATCTGGCGTTACAAACGCGGAGATGTCCGACGCACGTTGTGTAAGCGGCACTTGCCAGTAACCTTTCAATAAATCAAGTTTCGTTACAAACGACGAGGCACCAACACGGTCCACACAATCCTCCATCCGAGGCAACGGAAAACAATCTGGTTTCGTTACGCTATTGACTTTCCTATAATCCGTGCAGAATCTAACCGAGTTATCGGATTTTGGCACCAGTAAACACGGTGAGCTCCACGGGCTCGAACTAGGCACCGCCAAACCATGCGTAAGCAAATATTCTACCTCTCTCCTCATCTCTTCTCTCTTCTTTGGATTAACCCGATACGGGTGTTGTTTTATCGGGGACGGCTGTAAAAGCTCGACATCATGGAATAAAACGTAAGTTTGTCTGGGGATGTCTGAAAAGAGAGAAGAGAATTCATGAATTAATGAAACCACGTCTGTTCGTTGAGAATATGAGAGGTAAGATAAATGCTCTTTTAGATTGTTTAAAATATCAGAGTTAGACAATTTGCTGTCAGCAATTTTGTCATAATGCTTTAACCCATCATCCTCAGGATTGACTTCACTATGCAGAGGAGAAACGGTCACTACCGAGGACACCTCCACTGCGGGCTTCACAGACGTCTCCCTATGCACATAAGGTTTCAACATATTGATGTGACACACCCGACTTTTCTTTCGTCTCTCAGGGGTATGGATTTGATAATTAACTTCACTAATTTTCTTTTCCACCACATAGGGCCCAGAAAACCTGGCCTGCAACGACGACCCTGGGAGAGGAAGTAAAACCAAGACCAAATCTCCCGGTTTAAAATTACGTGCCACACTCTTAAAATCAAAACGTTTCTTCATTTGTTCTTGTTTAAAACCCAAGTTTGACTTTGCCATTCCCAACACTCGATTTAAACGCTGTCGCATTTGAGTCACATACTCACATACTGTCACTGTTTCTTTCTCCGATAATAAAAACTGCTCTTTTAAAAGTTTCAGGGGACCCTGCACAGTGTGTCCAAAGACCAACTCAGCTGGGCTGAAGCCTAATGATTCCTGCACCGTCTCACGTACCGCAAACATAAGCATCGGGAGCCCTTTATCCCAGTCCTTTCCCGTCTCGAGACAGAAGGCCCGGAGCATGGACTTGAGAGTTTGGTGGAATCTCTCCAACATGCCTTGCGACTCCGGATGGAAAGCAGTCGACAGCTGATGCTTAACAGCTAGTTCGCGAAGAACCTGAGAAAACAGCCTCGAGGTAAAATTAGACCCCTGGTCAGTTTGTATCACTTTCGGCAACCCAAACAATGAAAAAAATTTTATTATTTCTTTCGTCACCAGCTTCGCTTTAATACTGCGCATTGGAACGGCCTCCGGAAAACGAGTGGCAGCACACATAAAAGTGAGTATGAATTGGTGACCTGCTTTCGATTTTGGCAAAGGTCCCACACAATCAATAATTACGTGCTCAAATGGTTCTCCCATTACAGGAATTGGGTGCAAAGGAGCCGGAGGAACATTTTGATTCGGCTTGCCCGTCACCTGGCAAATATGGCATGATCTGCAATGAGCAGCAACATCTGCCTTCATGCCTGGCCAAAAAAACGATCGTAAAATACGGTCATACGTCTTTGTAATCCCCAAATGGCCAGAAAAAAAACATGATCATGAGCAAGATTTAATATCTGTCGTCGATACGTTACAGGCACCACAATTTGTTGAACAATATCAACATTTTCCCAACGTCTCATTAACACTTCGCCATCTAGATAAAATGTTACATTTTTATTAGGTATCATTAGCTCATCAGACACAGCTTTAAAATATCTTGCTAATGTTACATCAGCCCTCTGCGCTGCCGCCAATTGCGAACGGCCCATTTGTAAGGGTGCAATAGTTTCATCAGACAACGTTGGTTTGACATAAAATTTGCTTGTAACAGGTGTTTGTAAAAAGGAATCCGACAAATCGACCACATCATCAAGATTTCGTGCCTGTGCACGTGTAACAGCACATGATGGAAATATTTTAGGCAAGTTGAAACCAAAATCATCATTATCAGTCACTGTTTTTTCTGTTACAATCGGGCGAGGGAAAACAACACCACCTGCCAGATCGTTTCCTAAAATTAACTGAACTCCTTCAACAGGGAGTTCGGTACAAATACCCACAGATACTACACCAGTCACTATTTCTGTTTCAAGATGTACCTGATGAAGTGGAACTGTGATACAGCCTGCTCCGATTCCACGTAAAATAACATCAGTGCCCGTATAGGTGGTCTGAGACAGTGGAAGTGTACCAGCTAGCATTAGCGTCTGCGCTGCGCCTGTATCTCGCAGGATGGACACTGCTCTGCGCACGCCTCCAGGGCCGTCTGCCACCCACCCCTGTAACATAAAAGGCTTATACGCTGCCACCGTTTGCTCAGGTAAAATCTGATTTGTTTGTTTTTTTATAAAAACCACAGACTTTGATTTTACTGATGTGTTTTTCTTCTTCCAGGCCTCACAGTCTGAAATCAGATGATCAGGAGCTAAACAATAAAAACAGACCCTACCTCCTCCTGAACGATTTTGAGAACTTCTAAAAACACCTCCTCTTGCAGGTTCCACACTGCCTGCTGAAGGTTTCACCTGCCCTTCAACCCCACGGGCAGCGAATTTATCAGTTCTTATAACAGGAGAGAATACAGTACGGTGTGTTAACACAAACTCATCAGCCAAAACAGCGGCTGCCGACAAAGAAGTGACTTTTTGCTCATTCAGGTGCAATACAACATTTTCAAACATACAATTTTTAAAATCCTCCAACAAGATTAACTCTTTAAGAGCCTCAAAAGTGGTAGTTTTTGTTGCAGCGCACCACTTCTCAAACAATGTTTGTTTTTCACGGGCAAATTCAACAAAGGTTTGTCTATCCGCCTTCCTATGGGACCTAAATTTTTGTCTGTAAGCCTCAGGCACTAACTCATAGGCACGTAGGACCGTCTGTTTGACCGTGTCATAATCCAAACTTTGCTCAATAGGCAACGCAGAGCACACATCCTGCGCTTTACCAGTCAGCTTACACTGTAACAAGAGAGCCCACATTGCTCTTGGCCACTGTAACGTAGCCGCCACACGCTCAAAAGCTATAAAATAGCTATCCACTTCGGTCTCTCTAAAAGGAGGTACTAAAACAATATGCTTGCTTACATCAAACTGGGGTGGGGAAGTAGTAACTGGGGCAGAAACAAGAGAAGAAGAACCCGGCGCAGCTGCTGCAGGCAACTGAGCGAATGATGGAGAGGCAGGGGAACTCTCCGGCGCGCTCTCAGCCCGGTGTAACCGGCTGAAATCTCGCCGAAAATGCTCCCGCTCCATCTCAAGCTCCAGCTCCCGCAACCGAAGTCTTTGAGTCTCCGTTTCCTCTCGTTTTATTTCCAGCTCTACCTCCCTCGTTTTCAGAACCAACAGTTGTTCTGATCTGTCAATCGGTGTTACTGTGGGTGATTTCATTACCTTATGCTTGGGGGGCGTGGAGGGTGACTGTGGCGCAACCGACGGCTTACCGTCGACCTCCGTCAGCGTTGAAGCGTCCTCGTCCTCAGTGTACTCTCCCGCCACCTGAGGTAAAATCTGTTGCTCAATTAATGTGCTAAGCAATATTTTTTTAATCTCCTTTTTCAGACCCTTGCGTGGCACATCAATTTCAAAAAATTCTGCAATGCCGAACAAGTCATCCTTACGACACCGGTCAAATTCTTCTAAGGTAGGATCAAGCGTAAAAGCTATCAAATCAAAAGTCATTATTACACTACTGTCCAACCTAAAAAGGCAGCCAAACAAACCAAAGCCGAGTATGCTCTGAAATGAACAGTCCCCACTTGTTACTGGGAAAATGGACAAGCCCCCACTTGTTACTGGGGAAATGGACGAGCCCCCACTTGTTACGGGGGAAATGGACGAGCCCCCACTTGTTACGGGGGAAATGGACGAGCCCCCACTTGTTACTGGGGAAATGGACGAGCCCCCACTTGTTACACCCGGGCAACGGACGAGCCCCCACTTGTTACGACCCCTTAGTCTAGGTTTCAGGGCCGCAACAAAAAGAAAATAAAAAAAAGAAATCCTTTACAACAGGATAGAGAGTGCGTGGTCTTTATTTTACACACACACAGACACACACACACACACAGGAAGCTCTAGGCTTCAGGGTTGGGCCAAGGCCAAAACAATAAACCAAACTTCCCCCTATCTCCTCCCGCAATCTAACTAACCTACCAAAGAAAACTTTAACCAAGATACATAAACTAACCTAACTTCCTAACTATCACAAAAACAGGAGAAAAAATGGGTTTAAAGAAAAAGGCACCCAACCCCTACTGCTTCCAAAGAGAAAAAAAAAAGGTAAATATAAACAAATGAAAAACTATTTACAATATCTACAACAACAACAAAAAGATAGAAACAAAAGAAAAAAGAAACCAATACTGTACAACCCACAAACACACCGGCGCGACTCAACAGTTTTATAATAAATAGCAAATACAATCTCCGACACAACACACACATCTCCAACTCCCAACACGCGCGCTTCCGGGTTTCACCAGCCCGGTTAAAAGGACGCGCTTCTTCACGGCCAGCCAATCCCGTCGCACGTCACAGCACGCTCACTCAGGGCGGGACCTCCTGCAGCAGGGAGAGCGAGGGAGAGAGAGAAAGGCAGGGAGAGAGAGCAGCAGCACCAGCAGCCACGCACGCGCACATACGTGCACTACAGCCGCACGTAACAATATATCACCATTTTTTTCATATTTAGCAGATGTTTTTATCCAAAGGGACTTATAAATGAGGACATTTAAAGGAATTAAAATCAACAAAAGAGCAAAGACATGCAAATGCTATGCCATGTCTCAGTTAGCTTATACACAGTGCATTTAGCAAATGCTGATAATAGAATAGAAAAAGAATAATACATGCTTATGTTAGGCCTCTGTTTTTATTTTTTAAATATATATAATAGCCTAAATAAAATAAAAAATATAGTAAACAAAAAGAACAGGAAAGCTTGTGTTACTGGTTAACATTAGTTTAGTTTTTTTAATATCACAATTCCTACCCTCCTCCTTTACCCGGGTTTGGGACCGGCAAAAGTGACCCAAATGAGACACTTTGGCAGAGTTTTTTTTTGTTTTTCTGTTTTTTTTTTTTGTTTTTTTGCTTGCTTTGTTTTTATCTTTATAATCTTATAATCCACTTAGAACCTTAAAACATGAACAGTTTAACCATAAAATTGTAAAAAAAATTTAAATACCATATACATTAACAATTTAACAGAGTAGTCCAAATTTTTTAGTTTTTTCCAGACCCCCCTCAACACTAACACTAGTTAACACTAGGGGGGGGACTCCTGTGAGAGGACAGGCCTGTCTGTGAGTGCTTTGGGACGGGGAGGGGCCGGCGGCGGCAGCTGCTGTGGCAAGTTGAGAAGAGTCAGTACAGACACATCACAGTCTCCAAAAGTCTCCAGTAACACAAGAAAAAGTCGCCAGATTTGTCGCTAGTCGCTTTTTAAAAAAATTGTCGCTAGAGGGATTTGAAAAGTCGCTAAATATAGCGACAAAGTCGCTAAGTTGGCAACACTGGTCATGTCTTTGTATTATATATATATTTATTTGGTAGGCTACTCATTGAACGTGAAACTTCATAGAAAAATATAACTTTTTAGCAGTTGGCATCATTATCACAGTTGATACCCTAACAATGGTTCTGACCTGTCTGTAAAATTTGGTAAGTGCTATTTGTTGGGGTAGTTTTTAGTGATTTAAGCACCTGAATGAAAAAATGTACAACTTTTACAGAGCCAGGCTTATAATGCTTTACACAAAACAATGGGTTTAGATTCCTTTATGTTGAAGCTCATATTTCATAGAATCAGGATATGGTCCTCTTTTGGGTAGTATCATCTGTGTTTCAAATGTTACTAAATTAAGTGTGTTCTACATTGTATCACTGAATGTTACCCTAATTGTTGCACATTTACTACATTTTTACTGTAAGTGCAAGCAAGTTGGGGCAACTTTCAACGAATTTCCACTGCAAAAGACAAAGTGTGGATCTGCAGGCATGCTACTTGCCTAGGTTTGAACAGCATATTACAAGTTTATAAAACATGGATAAACTATTCCACATTTAGTCAGTAAAATGCATGATTAAACTAGTAAAAGTTGTGGTGTGCCAATACCACAAAGAAACCACAATTGAACTACATCCAATCCAGAGTAATAACTGTATCAATGTGTGAATCACCTGGTTCCTTACCATGGAGTAATAGCCCATCATCACTTCTATTGTGTGAATTGTGTGGGTTGGACTGTGAACAACCTCAAAATGTGGGTTGACCCTGAGCATTTAAATGAAACATTGGTAAGCCATAATTCTTCAGAATGAACTAGTATACAACTGGTTAAGGGTCAGGGCAAAGTTTTTGACAAAGTCTACTGGTAAATTTTGACACAATTCAGTGGGAAATAAGGCAAAAGAATCTACAAAGGAGTCTGTTTTATTGTCAAAACTGATACCCCAACAATGGTGCTGACCTTCTAAAATAAATTGGTAAGTGCTATTTGTTGGGGTGATTTGAGTTGACCTGAACAAAGAACTGTCCTTTTTGTCAGTTAATAATTCAATTTAATTTTGGCCAACATTGAGCAATTTCAACAGGAATCACAATTAGATTACTTCAAATAGGAGCACTGATTTACAGCAGATTCATAAGTGCTTCTCTTTGGGGCAGTCTCATCTGTGTCTTGGACTTTTTCGTCTTCTGTGAATTCTTCTGTAGATTTTTGTAGATATCCAATGAAGAATTTCTACAAAAGAGGTATGTAATGATTCTATTCTATTGTGCTTTTATTGCTGATTATTGTAAGTGAACATTGAGCAAAGTAGTAGGTTAGCCTGATGGTCACAATTGATACCCTAACAATGGTTCTGACCTGTCTGAATTATTTGGTAAGTGCTATTTGTTGGGGTAGTTTTTAGTGATTTAAGCAACTGAATGTAAAGAAGACCTTTTACCTTTTAAGAAACTACTTACTGTATATAATATCAGACTTCAGATGTCTTCAAAAGATTGAGCAATAGATTGAGATCGCTTCAAACAGCAGCACAGATTTCGTAGATTCAGTAAGTGCTACTCTTTGGGGCAGTTTCGTCTGTCTATGGAACATCCTTTCAGTGAGACCAGCATTGAATTGCTGAATGTTACCCTAACTGTAACACATTTACCTCATTTGTAATGTAAGTGCAAACAAGTTGGGGCGACCTTTGGTGAGTTTCCACTGCAAAAATGAAATCTAGCTCAAGTAAATTGCTGATACAATCATGAAATTTTGGACAACATTTTCCAACAAAGTATCTTAAATAGTAATCACAATTAGATTACTTCAAATAGGAGCACTGATTTACAGCATATTCATAAGTGCTTCTCTTTGGGGCAGTCTCATCTGTGAGTCACACTTTATCTAGCTTATTTAACAACTTCAGATGTTCTGTAGATGTTGGTATATGACAGCTTTTTAAAATTATCTACAAAAGCTGTCATGTCTTTGTATTATATATATATATTTATTTGGTAGGCTACTCATTGAACGTGAAGCTTCATAGAAAAATATAACTTTTTAGCAGTTGGCATCATTATCACAGTTGATACCCTAACAATGGTTCTGACCTGTCTGTAAAATTTGGTAAGTGCTATTTGTTGGGGTAGTTTTTAGTGATTTAAGCACCTGAATGAAAAAATGTACAACTTTTACAGAGCCAGGCTTATAATGCTTTACACAAAACAATGGGTTTAGATTCCTTTATGTTGAAGCTCATATTTCACAGAATGAGGATATGGTCCTCTTTTGGGTAGTATCATCTGTGTTTCAAATGTTACTAAATTAAGTGTGTTCTACATTGTATCACTGAATGTTACCCTAATTGTTGCACATTTACTACATTTTTACTGTAAGTGCAAGCAAGTTGGGGCAACTTTCAACGAATTTCCACTGCAAAAGACAAAGTGTGGATCTGCAGGCATGCTACTTGCCTAGGTTTGAACAGCATATTACAAGTTTATAAAACATGGATAAACTATTCCACATTTAGTCAGTAAAATGCATGATTAAACTAGTAAAAGTTGTGGTGTGCCAATACCACAAAGAAACCACAATTGAACTACATCCAATCCAGAGTAATAACTGTATCAATGTGTGAATCACCTGGTTCCTTACCATGGAGTAATAGCCCATCATCACTTCTATTGTGTGAATGGTGTGGGTTGGACTGTGAACAACCTCAAAATATGGGTTGACCCTGAGCATTTAAATGAAACATTGGTAAGCCATAATTCTTCTAGTATACAACTGGTTAAGCATCAGGGAAAGTTTTTGAAACAGTCTACAGGTACATTTTGACACAATTCAGTGGGAAATAAGGCAAAAGAATCTACAAAGGAGTCTGTTTTATTGTCAAAACTGATACCCCAACAATGGTGCTGACCTTCTAAAATAAATTGGTAAGTGCTATTTGTTGGGGTGATTTGAGTTGACCTGAACAAAGAACCGTCCTTTTTGTCAGTTAATAATTCAATTTAATTTTGGCCAACATTGAGCAATTTCAACAGGAATCACAATTAGATTACTTCAAATAGGAGCACTGATTTACAGCATATTCATAAGTGCTTCTCTTTGGGGCAGTCTCATCTGTGAGTCACACTTTATCTACCCTATTTAACAACTTCAGATATTTCAAGCATCAAATAAGTGTCACGTAACTTTATGAAAGCCATATGACAGAATTGTCTCTTTCTTTCGGTTTCTGAATTTGCAAATAACTTGCATGTGCAGCGTATATTATGCAAATTACGTGATGACGTCATCTAGCGACTTCTAGCGACTTCTACGACAGCCAATAGCTACTTTTCTTACTGACGAGTTGGCAACACTGGACATGACAGCTTTTGTAGATAATTTTAAAAAGCTGTCATATACCAACATCTACAGAACATCTGAAGTTGTTAAATAAGGTAGATAAAGTGTGACTCACAGATGAGACTGCCCCAAAGAGAAGCACTTATGAATATGCTGTAAATCAGTGCTCCTATTTGAAGTAATCTAATTGTGATTACTATTTAAGATACTTTGTTGGAAAATGTTGTCCAAAATTTCATGATTGTATCAGCAATTTACTTGAGCTAGATTTCATTTTTGCAGTGGAAACTCACCAAAGGTCGCCCCAACTTGTTTGCACTTACATTACAAATGAGGTAAATGTGTTACAGTTAGGGTAACATTCAGCAATTCAATGCTGGTCTCACTGAAATGATGTTCCATAGACAGACGAAACTGCCCCAAAGAGTAGCACTTACTGAATCTATGAAATCTGTGCTGCTGTTTGAAGCGATCTCAATCTATTGCTCAATCTTTTGAAGACATCTGAAGTCTGATATTATATACAGTAAGTAGTTTCTTAAAAGGTAAAAGGTCTTCTTTACATTCAGTTGCTTAAATCACTAAAAACTACCCCAACAAATAGCACTTACCAAATAATTCAGACAGGTCAGAACCATTGTTAGGGTATCAATTGTGACCATCAGGCTAACCTACTACTTTGCTCAATGTTCACTTACAATAATCAGCAATAAAAGCACAATAGAATAGAATCATTACATACCTCTTTTGTAGAAATTCTTCATTGGGTATCTACAAAAATCTACAGAAGAATTCACAGAAGACGAAAAAGTCCAAGACACAGATGAGACTGCCCCAAAGAGAAGCACTTATGAATCTGCTGTAAATCAGTGCTCCTATTTGAAGTAATCTAATTGTGATTCCTGTTGAAATTGCTCAATGTTGGCCAAAATTAAATTGAATTATTAACTGACAAAAAGGACAGTTCTTTGTTCAGGTCAACTCAAATCACCCCAAAAAATAGCACTTACAAATTTATTTTAGAAGGTCAGCACCATTGTTGGGGTATCAGTTTTGACAATAAAACAGACTCCTTTATAGATTCTTTTGCCTTATTTCCCACTGAATTGTGTCAAAATTTACCAGTAGACTTTGTCAAAAACTTTGCCCTGACCCTTAACCAGTTGTATACTATTTCATTCTGAAGAATTATGGCTTACCAATGTTTCATTTAAATGCTCAGGGTCAACCCACATTTTGAGGTTGTTCACAGTCCAACCCACACCATTCACACAATAGAAGTGATGATGGGCTATTACTCCATGGTAAGGAACCAGGTGATTCACACATTGATACAGTTATTACTCTGGATTGGATGT
This sequence comes from Clarias gariepinus, assembly GCF_024256425.1. Lineage (NCBI taxonomy): Eukaryota > Metazoa > Chordata > Actinopteri > Siluriformes > Clariidae > Clarias > Clarias gariepinus. Next base: position 1,504,357 of record NC_071113.1, read on the forward strand.
AGTTCAATTGTGGTTTCTTTGTGGTATTGGCACACCACAACTTTTACTAGTTTAATCATGCATTTTACTGACTAAATGTGGAATAGTTTATCCATGTTTTATAAACTTGTAATATGCTGTTCAAACCTAGGCAAGTAGCATGCCTGCAGATCCACACTTTGTCTTTTGCAGTGGAAATTCGTTGAAAGTTGCCCCAACTTGCTTGCACTTACAGTAAAAATGTAGTAAATGTGCAACAATTAGGGTAACATTCAGTGATACAACGTAGAACACACTTAATTTAGTAACATTTGAAACACAGATGATACTACCCAAAAGAGGACCATATCCTGATTCTGTGAAATATGAGCTTCAACATAAAGGAATCTAAACCCATTGTTTTGTGTAAAGCATTATAAGCCTGGCTCTGTAAAAGTTGTACATTTTTTCATTCAGGTGCTTAAATCACTAAAAACTACCCCAACAAATAGCACTTACCAAATTTTACAGACAGGTCAGAACCATTGTTAGGGTATCAACTGTGATAATGATGCCAACAGCTAAAAAGTTTTATTTTTCTATGAAGTTTCACGTTCAATGAGTAGCCTACCAAATGAATATATATATATATAATACAAAGACATGACAGCTTTTGTAGATAATTTTAAAAAGCTGTCATATACCAACATCTACAGAACATCTGAAGTTGTTAAATAAGGTAGATAAAGTGTGACACACAGATGAGACTGCCCCAAAGAGAAGCACTTATGAATATGCTGTATATCAGTGCTCCTATTTGAAGTTATCTAATTGTGATTACTATTTAAGATACTTTGTTGGAAAATGTTGTCCAAAATTTTATGATTGTATCAGCAATTTACTTGAGCTAGATTTCATTTTTGCAGTGGAAACTCACCAAAGGTCGCCCCAACTTGTTTGCACTTACAGTACAAATGAGGTAAATGTGTTACAGTTAGGGTAACATTCAGCAATTCAATGCTGGTCTCACTGAAATGATGTTCCATAGACAGACGAAACTGCCCCAAAGAGTAGCACTTACTGAATCTATGAAATATGTGCTGCTGTTTGAAGCGATCTCAATCTATTGCTCAATCTTTTGAAGACATCTGAAGTCTGATATTATATACAGTAAGTAGTTTCTTAAAAGGTAAAAGGTCTTCTTTACATTCAGTTGCTTAAATCATTAAAAACTACCCCAACAAATAGCACTTACCAAATAATTCAGACAGGTCAGAACCATTGTTAGGGTATCAATTGTGACCATCAGGCTAACCTACTACTTTGCTCAATGTTCACTTACAATAATCAGCAATAAAAGCACAATGGAATAGAACCATTACATACCTCTTTTGTCGAAATTCTTCATTGGGTATCTTTAAAAATCTACAGAAGAATTCAAAGAAGACGAAAAAGTCCAAGACACAGATGAGACTGCCCCAAAGAGAAGCACTTATGAATCTGCTGTAAATCAGTGCTCCTATTTGAAGTAATCTAATTGTGATTCCTGTTGAAATTGCTCAATGTTGGCCAAAATTAAGTTGAATTATTAACTGACAAAATGGACAGTTCTTTGTTCAGGTCAACTCAAATCACCCCAACAAATAGCACTTACCAATTTATTTTAGAAGGTCAGCACCATTGTTGGGGTATCAGTTTTGACAATAAAACAGACTCCTTTGTAGATTCTTTTGCCTTATTTCCCACTGAATTGTGTCAAAATTTACCAGTAGACTTTGTCAAAAACTTTGCCCTGACCCTTAACCAGTTGTATACTAGTTCATTCTGAAGAATTATGGCTTACCAATGTTTCATTTAAATGCTCAGGGTCAACCCACATTTTGAGGTTGTTCACAGTCCAACCCACACCATTCACACAATAGAAGTGATGATGGGCTATTACTCCATGGTAAGGAACCAGGTGATTCACACATTGATACAATTATTACTCTAGATTGGATGTAGTTCAATTTTGGTTTCTTTGTGGTATTGGCACACCACAACTTTTACTAGTTTGATCATGCATTTTACTGACTAAATGTGGAATAGTTTATCCATGTTTTATAAACTTGTAATATGCTGTTCAAACCTAGGCAAGTAGCATGCCTGCAGATCCACACTTTGTCTTTTGCAGTGGAAATTCGTTGAAAGTTGCCCCAACTTGCTTGCACTTACAGTAAAAATGTAGTAAATGTGCAACAATTAGGGTAACATTCAGTGATACAATGTAGAACACACTTAATTTAGTAACATTTGAAACACAGATGATACTACCCAAAAGAGGACCATATCCTGATTCTGTGAAATATGAGCTTCAACATAAAGGAATCTAAACCCATTGTTTTGTGTAAAGCATTATAAGCCTGGCTCTGTAAAAGTTTTTACATTTTTTCATTCAGGTGCTTAAATCACTAAAAACTACCCCAACAAATAGCACTTACCAAATTTTACAGACAGGTCAGAACCATTGTTAGGGTATCAACTGTGATAATGATGCCAACTGCTAAAACGTTATATTTTTCTATGAAGCTTCACGTTCAATGAGTAGCCTACCAAATAAATATATATATATAATACAAAGACATGACAGCTTTTGTAGATAATTTTAAAAAGCTGTCATATACCAACATCTACAGATCATCTGAAGATGTTAAATAAGGTAGATAAAGTGTGACTCACAGATGAGACTGCCCCAAAGAGAAGCACTTATGAATATGCTGTAAATCAGTGCTCCTATTTGAAGTTACCTAATTGTGATTACTATTTAAGATACTTTGTTGGAAAATGTTGTCCAAAATTTCATGATTGTATCAGCAATTTACTTGAGCTAGATTTCATTTTTGCAGTGGAAACTCACCAAAGGTCGCCCCAACTTGTTTGCACTTACATTACAAATGAGGTAAATGTGTTACAGTTAGGGTAACATTCAGCAATTCAATGCTGGTCTCACTGAAATGATGTTCCATAGACAGACGAAACTGCCCCAAAGAGTAGCACTTACTGAATCTATGAAATCTGTGCTGCTGTTTGAAGCGATCTCAATCTATTGCTCAATCTTTTGAAGACATCTGAAGTCTGATATTATATACAGTAAGTAGTTTCTTAAAAGGTAAAAGGTCTTCTTTACATTCAGTTGCTTAAATCATTAAAAACTACCCCAACAAATAGCACTTACCAAATAATTCAGACAGGTCAGAACCATTGTTAGGGTATCAATTGTGACCATCAGGCTAACCTACTACTTTGCTCAATGTTCACTTACAATAATCAGCAATAAAAGCACAATGGAATAGAACCATTACATACCTCTTTTGTAGAAATTCTTCATTGGGTATCTTTAAAAATCTACAGAAGAATTCACAGAAGACGAAAAAGTCCAAGACACAGATGAGACTGCCCCAAAGAGAAGCACTTATGAATCTGCTGTAAATCAGTGCTCCTATTTGAAGTAATCTAATTGTGATTCCTGTTGAATTTGCTCAATGTTGGCCAAAATTAAATTGAATTATTAACTGACAAAATGGACAGTTCTTTGTTCAGGTCAACTCAAATCACCCCAACAAATAGCACTTACCAATTTATTTTAGAAGGTCAGCACCATTGTTGGGGTATCAGTTTTGACAATAAAACAGACTCCTTTGTAGATTCTTTTGCCTTATTTCCCACTGAATTGTGTCAAAATTTACCAGTAGACTTTGTCAAAAACTTTGCCCTGACCCTTAACCAGTTGTATACTAGTTCATTCTGAAGAATTATGGCTTACCAATGTTTCATTTAAATGCTCAGGGTCAACCCACATTTTGAGGTTGTTCACAGTCCAACCCACACCATTCACACAATAGAAGTGATGATGGGCTATTACTCCATGGTAAGGAACCAGGTGATTCACACATTGATACAATTATTACTCTAGATTGGATGTAGTTCAATTTTGGTTTCTTTGTGGTATTGGCACACCACAACTTTTACTAGTTTGATCATGCATTTTACTGACTAAATGTGGAATAGTTTATCCATGTTTTATAAACTTGTAATATGCTGTTCAAACCTAGGCAAGTAGCATGCCTGCAGATCCACACTTTGTCTTTTGCAGTGGAAATTCGTTGAAAGTTGCCCCAACTTGCTTGCACTTACAGTAAAAATGTAGTAAATGTGCAACAATTAGGGTAACATTCAGTGATACAATGTAGAACACACTTAATTTAGTAACATTTGAAACACAGATGATACTACCCAAAAGAGGACCATATCCTGATTCTGTGAAATATGAGCTTCAACATAAAGGAATCTAAACCCATTGTTTTGTGTAAAGCATTATAAGCCTGGCTCTGTAAAAGTTTTTACATTTTTTCATTCAGGTGCTTAAATCACTAAAAACTACCCCAACAAATAGCACTTACCAAATTTTACAGACAGGTCAGAACCATTGTTAGGGTATCAACTGTGATAATGATGCCAACTGCTAAAACGTTATATTTTTCTATGAAGCTTCACGTTCAATGAGTAGCCTACCAAATAAATATATATATATAATACAAAGACATGACAGCTTTTGTAGATAATTTTAAAAAGCTGTCATATACCAACATCTACAGATCATCTGAAGATGTTAAATAAGGTAGATAAAGTGTGACTCACAGATGAGACTGCCCCAAAGAGAAGCACTTATGAATATGCTGTAAATCAGTGCTCCTATTTGAAGTTACCTAATTGTGATTACTATTTAAGATACTTTGTTGGAAAATGTTGTCCAAAATTTCATGATTGTATCAGCAATTTACTTGAGCTAGATTTCATTTTTGCAGTGGAAACTCACCAAAGGTCGCCCCAACTTGTTTGCACTTACATTACAAATGAGGTAAATGTGTTACAGTTAGGGTAACATTCAGCAATTCAATGCTGGTCTCACTGAAATGATGTTCCATAGACAGACGAAACTGCCCCAAAGAGTAGCACTTACTGAATCTATGAAATCTGTGCTGCTGTTTGAAGCGATCTCAATCTATTGCTCAATCTTTTGAAGACATCTGAAGTCTGATATTATATACAGTAAGTAGTTTCTTAAAAGGTAAAAGGTCTTCTTTACATTCAGTTGCTTAAATCATTAAAAACTACCCCAACAAATAGCACTTACCAAATAATTCAGACAGGTCAGAACCATTGTTAGGGTATCAATTGTGACCATCAGGCTAACCTACTACTTTGCTCAATGTTCACTTACAATAATCAGCAATAAAAGCACAATGGAATAGAACCATTACATACCTCTTTTGTCGAAATTCTTCATTGGGTATCTTTAAAAATCTACAGAAGAATTCAAAGAAGACGAAAAAGTCCAAGACACAGATGAGACTGCCCCAAAGAGAAGCACTTATGAATCTGCTGTAAATCAGTGCTCCTATTTGAAGTAATCTAATTGTGATTCCTGTTGAAATTGCTCAATGTTGGCCAAAATTAAGTTGAATTATTAACTGACAAAATGGACAGTTCTTTGTTCAGGTCAACTCAAATCACCCCAACAAATAGCACTTACCAATTTATTTTAGAAGGTCAGCACCATTGTTGGGGTATCAGTTTTGACAATAAAACAGACTCCTTTGTAGATTCTTTTGCCTTATTTCCCACTGAATTGTGTCAAAATTTACCAGTAGACTTTGTCAAAAACTTTGCCCTGACCCTTAACCAGTTGTATACTAGTTCATTCTGAAGAATTATGGCTTACCAATGTTTCATTTAAATGCTCAGGGTCAACCCACATTTTGAGGTTGTTCACAGTCCAACCCACACCATTCACACAATAGAAGTGATGATGGGCTATTACTCCATGGTAAGGAACCAGGTGATTCACACATTGATACAATTATTACTCTAGATTGGATGTAGTTCAATTTTGGTTTCTTTGTGGTATTGGCACACCACAACTTTTACTAGTTTGATCATGCATTTTACTGACTAAATGTGGAATAGTTTATCCATGTTTTATAAACTTGTAATATGCTGTTCAAACCTAGGCAAGTAGCATGCCTGCAGATCCACACTTTGTCTTTTGCAGTGGAAATTCGTTGAAAGTTGCCCCAACTTGCTTGCACTTACAGTAAAAATGTAGTAAATGTGCAACAATTAGGGTAACATTCAGTGATACAATGTAGAACACACTTAATTTAGTAACATTTGAAACACAGATGATACTACCCAAAAGAGGACCATATCCTGATTCTGTGAAATATGAGCTTCAACATAAAGGAATCTAAACCCATTGTTTTGTGTAAAGCATTATAAGCCTGGCTCTGTAAAAGTTTTTACATTTTTTCATTCAGGTGCTTAAATCACTAAAAACTACCCCAACAAATAGCACTTACCAAATTTTACAGACAGGTCAGAACCATTGTTAGGGTATCAACTGTGATAATGATGCCAACTGCTAAAACGTTATATTTTTCTATGAAGCTTCACGTTCAATGAGTAGCCTACCAAATAAATATATATATATAATACAAAGACATGACAGCTTTTGTAGATAATTTTAAAAAGCTGTCATATACCAACATCTACAGATCATCTGAAGATGTTAAATAAGGTAGATAAAGTGTGACTCACAGATGAGACTGCCCCAAAGAGAAGCACTTATGAATATGCTGTAAATCAGTGCTCCTATTTGAAGTTACCTAATTGTGATTACTATTTAAGATACTTTGTTGGAAAATGTTGTCCAAAATTTCATGATTGTATCAGCAATTTACTTGAGCTAGATTTCATTTTTGCAGTGGAAACTCACCAAAGGTCGCCCCAACTTGTTTGCACTTACATTACAAATGAGGTAAATGTGTTACAGTTAGGGTAACATTCAGCAATTCAATGCTGGTCTCACTGAAATGATGTTCCATAGACAGACGAAACTGCCCCAAAGAGTAGCACTTACTGAATCTATGAAATCTGTGCTGCTGTTTGAAGCGATCTCAATCTATTGCTCAATCTTTTGAAGACATCTGAAGTCTGATATTATATACAGTAAGTAGTTTCTTAAAAGGTAAAAGGTCTTCTTTACATTCAGTTGCTTAAATCATTAAAAACTACCCCAACAAATAGCACTTACCAAATAATTCAGACAGGTCAGAACCATTGTTAGGGTATCAATTGTGACCATCAGGCTAACCTACTACTTTGCTCAATGTTCACTTACAATAATCAGCAATAAAAGCACAATGGAATAGAACCATTACATACCTCTTTTGTAGAAATTCTTCATTGGGTATCTTTAAAAATCTACAGAAGAATTCACAGAAGACGAAAAAGTCCAAGACACAGATGAGACTGCCCCAAAGAGAAGCACTTATGAATCTGCTGTAAATCAGTGCTCCTATTTGAAGTAATCTAATTGTGATTCCTGTTGAATTTGCTCAATGTTGGCCAAAATTAAATTGAATTATTAACTGACAAAATGGACAGTTCTTTGTTCAGGTCAACTCAAATCACCCCAACAAATAGCACTTACCAATTTATTTTAGAAGGTCAGCACCATTGTTGGGGTATCAGTTTTGACAATAAAACAGACTCCTTTGTAGATTCTTTTGCCTTATTTCCCACTGAATTGTGTCAAAATTTACCAGTAGACTTTGTCAAAAACTTTGCCCTGACCCTTAACCAGTTGTATACTAGTTCATTCTGAAGAATTATGGCTTACCAATGTTTCATTTAAATGCTCAGGGTCAACCCACATTTTGAGGTTGTTCACAGTCCAACCCACACCATTCACACAATAGAAGTGATGATGGGCTATTACTCCATGGTAAGGAACCAGGTGATTCACACATTGATACAATTATTACTCTAGATTGGATGTAGTTCAATTTTGGTTTCTTTGTGGTATTGGCACACCACAACTTTTACTAGTTTGATCATGCATTTTACTGACTAAATGTGGAATAGTTTATCCATGTTTTATAAACTTGTAATATGCTGTTCAAACCTAGGCAAGTAGCATGCCTGCAGATCCACACTTTGTCTTTTGCAGTGGAAATTCGTTGAAAGTTGCCCCAACTTGCTTGCACTTACAGTAAAAATGTAGTAAATGTGCAACAATTAGGGTAACATTCAGTGATACAATGTAGAACACACTTAATTTAGTAACATTTGAAACACAGATGATATTACCCAAAAGAGGACCATATCCCGATTCTGTGAAATATGAGCTTCAACATAAAGGAATCTAAACCCATTGTTTTGTGTAAAGCATTATAAGCCTGGCTCTGTAAAAGTTTTTACATTTTTTCATTCAGGTGCTTAAATCACTAAAAACTACCCCAACAAATAGCACTTACCAAATTTTACAGACAGGTCAGAACCATTGTTAGGGTATCAACTGTGATAATGATGCCAACTGCTAAAACGTTATATTTTTCTATGAAGCTTCACGTTCAATGAGTAGCCTACCAAATAAATATATATATATAATACAAAGACATGACAGCTTTTGTAGATAATTTTAAAAAGCTGTCATATACCAACATCTACAGATCATCTGAAGATGTTAAATAAGGTAGATAAAGTGTGACTCACAGATGAGACTGCCCCAAAGAGAAGCACTTATGAATATGCTGTAAATCAGTGCTCCTATTTGAAGTTACCTAATTGTGATTACTATTTAAGATACTTTGTTGGAAAATGTTGTCCAAAATTTCATGATTGTATCAGCAATTTACTTGAGCTAGATTTCATTTTTGCAGTGGAAACTCACCAAAGGTCGCCCCAACTTGTTTGCACTTACATTACAAATGAGGTAAATGTGTTACAGTTAGGGTAACATTCAGCAATTCAATGCTGGTCTCACTGAAATGATGTTCCATAGACAGACGAAACTGCCCCAAAGAGTAGCACTTACTGAATCTATGAAATCTGTGCTGCTGTTTGAAGCGATCTCAATCTATTGCTCAATCTTTTGAAGACATCTGAAGTCTGATATTATATACAGTAAGTAGTTTCTTAAAAGGTAAAAGGTCTTCTTTACATTCAGTTGCTTAAATCATTAAAAACTACCCCAACAAATAGCACTTACCAAATAATTCAGACAGGTCAGAACCATTGTTAGGGTATCAATTGTGACCATCAGGCTAACCTACTACTTTGCTCAATGTTCACTTACAATAATCAGCAATAAAAGCACAATGGAATAGAACCATTACATACCTCTTTTGTAGAAATTCTTCATTGGGTATCTTTAAAAATCTACAGAAGAATTCACAGAAGACGAAAAAGTCCAAGACACAGATGAGACTGCCCCAAAGAGAAGCACTTATGAATCTGCTGTAAATCAGTGCTCCTATTTGAAGTAATCTAATTGTGATTCCTGTTGAATTTGCTCAATGTTGGCCAAAATTAAATTGAATTATTAACTGACAAAATGGACAGTTCTTTGTTCAGGTCAACTCAAATCACCCCAACAAATAGCACTTACCAATTTATTTTAGAAGGTCAGCACCATTGTTGGGGTATCAGTTTTGACAATAAAACAGACTCCTTTGTAGATTCTTTTGCCTTATTTCCCACTGAATTGTGTCAAAATTTACCAGTAGACTTTGTCAAAAACTTTGCCCTGACCCTTAACCAGTTGTATACTAGTTCATTCTGAAGAATTATGGCTTACCAATGTTTCATTTAAATGCTCAGGGTCAACCCACATTTTGAGGTGGTTCACAGTCCAACCCACACCATTCACACAATAGAAGTGATGATGGGCTATTACTCCATGGTAAGGAACCAGGTGATTCACACATTGATACAGTTATTACTCTGGATTGGATGTAGTTCAATTTTGGTTTCTTTGTGGTATTGGCACACCAAAACTTTTACTAGTTTGATCATGCATTTTACTGACTAAATGTGGAATAGTTTATCCATGTTTTATAAACTTGTAATATGCTGTTCAAACCTAGGCAAGTAGCATGCCTGCAGATCCACACTTTGTCTTTTGCAGTGGAAATTCGTTGAAAGTTGCCCCAACTTGCTTGCACTTACAGTAAAAATGTAGTAAATGTGCAACAATTAGGGTAACATTCAGTGATACAATGTAGAACACACTTAATTTAGTAACATTTGAAACACAGATGATACTACCCAAAAGAGGACCATATCCTGATCTTGTGAAATATGAGCTTTACCTTAAAGGAATCTAAACCCATTGTATTGTGCAAAGCATTATAAGCCTGGCTCTGTAAAAGTTGTACATTTTTCATTCAGTTGCTTAAATCACTAAAAACTACCCCAACAAATATCACTTACCAAATTTTTCAGACAGGTCAGAACCATTGTTAGGGTATCAACTGTGATAATGATGCCAACTGCTAAATAGTTTTTTTTTTTGAAGTTTCACATTCAATGAGTAGCCTACAAAAAAAAAAGAAAAAAAAAAAAAAATATATATATATATACTCACCTAAAGGATTTTAAAAAAATTCTATGTTGAGCTAAGGTTGAATAAGATAATATCTTTGGGGCCAGGTGTAAGACTATGGTTCAGAAGATCCCAGGTTCAAACCCCACACCCAGCAAGTTGCCACTGTTGGCACAGCCCTTAACGCTTAGATGTGTAATGATATAAAAATGTAAGTCACTCTGGATAAGAGTGTCTGCCTAATGTAAAATAAACAAAGGAATATATTACTTAGAAAATCACTTTTCCCATGAAACCACCCACATTCATACTTCTATGGATAAACATGTTGTGTCATGGCATCTCTCCACCAGCAGAGGTCCCCCTCCCCCTTCTTAACTGTCACATTTATTGTAAGAAAGAAGATATAGATTTTTTTATAACAATGTAAATTAAATAATGTGTAATAACACATTCAATTAAAATAATTTAAAGACTAATTTAAAGGTTGCATTTAAATTAATATTGTTGCGTTTTTCACCGCTAAAAAGGAACTTGGAGAGACAAGTGAGCTTCCCTGCTGCCCAATGCAAATGGCTGGGAGTACTTTATTTTGCACAGCACTAGATAACATAAACAGCACATTCAATTTAGCCTCAGCACAAATCAACATTCAATAGAACACACACCTGAACACACACACACACACCCCTGGCCGAAGCCACTAACCCAAACACCTTTCCCCAACAGGGTGAACACACAACAACCCCTCCCGCAAAGCATGATGGTTGCCAGTCGAAACCCTGCCTACGCCACAATATGAATGCCAAGTTGGTGCCATACGTCTCTCTAGTTAAGTAAGAAATATTTTTATTTCTGTTAGGTTTTCTTTTATGTTTGCTTAACTAAAAGATTTAGATTAATAATTAAGTAATTCTGGGTTTTGTTTTGTTTTTTCAAACCAACATCCTTAAGATAAAATATGAAAATGAATTATTCTGCACATCACAAAGCCAATTATTTTAGCCCCTTAGCAATAACTTTGCTGTAGTCGGTATCATCATTTTGATATTAATATGACAATATAAAAAACAATTATTTACCTAATTGTTGCGTTAGACTTTTGGTGCACCTTTCTACCTAGGTTTTCTACCTAAATACAGTTAAAGTACAGGACATGTAATACAGTTATGTCTACATGTCTTTGGAGCAGGCCAGGTGCATAAAGTACTAAAAGTTATTTTAAAAAGTTCAGTGAGGTAATGAGGTAGTTTTACCAAAATATCAGATAAAAAAAACAGAAAAGCTCCAAACTGAGCACCTCAGAATTTTCCATGATTTGAAGCTCCTGTTGCATGTAATGAAAAGCACTGTACAATATAAACATAAAATGTTATTATTAAAATATTGAGTTGGCTGTTTGTGTCATGTCTATATCAGATTCACTGTTAAACTCCACTGTCCAGAGTACAACACAGCCTGTGAGCGTGGCTACTGTGGACTGTAACTATACTGTAGAGTAGATATACTGTATACATGTTCCAGATTCTCTCAACAGAATAAAGTCTAACTCTTCTTGCTATTTAACTGTTTAACTTTAAATATTCTAACATTTTAATATTCTAGCTAAACTATGAATGTGAACTTTTGATGTGTTATTTTCACCTGACCAGCAGCCAGTGAAGAAGCTGGAATGACCTTTCCTGTATATGCATTACTGTATTCTATTCTATCAGTTCTATGTACTTTTGCTATTTATCAATATTATTAAAAGACATTAAATACACTTTCTCTTGCAATTTCTTTTGTTTTTGTTTAGTCATTTATTTTATACATTCTACAACAATACTGGGGATTTCAAAACTATAAAATAACACATATGGAATTAGATATTATGTAACAACAACAACAGTAAGAGTCAGTGGTTATTTTAAGACACAAAGGTCTGCTGTTCTGAAACAGGTTTTATAAGAACAGTATTGTGTCGAGTGCGTTTGTAAATCCCATCAAGCTCCATGATGAAACTGTCTCTCATGAAGACCTTCCCAGGAAAGCGAGACCAAAACTGAGCTCTGCTGCAAAGGAGAAGTTCATTTAGAGTCACCAGCCTCAGAAATCACCAATAAACACCCAGAACCTCAGATTAGAGCCGTTATGAAGCTTTACAGAGCAGAAGTAGCAGATATACATCTCAATATCAACTGTTCAGAGGAGATTATTGTGTATTTTGGATAAACGCCTTTAGTATTGTTTAACAGTGTAAAAAGAAATATCAGTAAGATCAGGAACGTTCATGGAGTTAGAAAGTGATTTTAAACTTTCTTTTGAGTAGTACTGTATAATCCATTTATTTATAGTAAGTCAAGTCAAGTAGGCTTTTATTGTCATTTCAACCATATTTATCAGTATTTATATTGTATATAATATATTTATATATTGGATTTATCAATCCAGTCCCTTTGTGCTGAGGAGACGGATGGCTTGTGGGTAAAAACTGTTACAAAGTCTGGATGTGAGTGCCCAAATTCTTCGGTACCTTTTTCCAGATGGCAGGAGTGTGAAGTGTTGGAATTTGTGGAACAGCGTGGCAATGGTTTGCTTCTTACCTAGAAGATAGATCATATGAGGTAACATGGAGGGGATCTACATCTGCCCCACGTAGACTCTCTACTGGTGTCCCGCAGGGCTCAGTACTTGGTATTCTTCTGTTCTCCCTCTATACCCGGTCTCTTGGTAAGGTCATATCATCGCATGGATTTTCATACCATTGTTATGCAGATGACACCCAACTTACTCTTTCCTTTCCTCCCTCTGACACTCAGGTTTCCACCCGGATCTCAGCATGTCTGGCAGACATCTCATCCTGGATGGCTGCTCAACAGCTGAAGCTTAATCTCAGTAAAACCGAACTGTTGTTTATCCCTTGTGACTCATCCCCATGTCAAGACTTTGTGATATCCCTGGACAACAACCAAATCACTCCTTCAGCCACCGCCTGCAATCTTGGGGTAACCGTGGACAATCATCTGTCATTTTCCCCACACATCGCCAACCTTACTTGCTCTTATAGATTTCTTCTTTACAATATAAATATCAGAAAAATTCGCCCATTTCTTTTTTCACGGGCTACTCAGGTGCTTGTTCAGTCCCTTGTTATTTCAAGACTGGACTACTGCAACTCACTCCTGGCAGGCCTGCCTCTGTCCATGATTCGTCCTCTGCAACTGATCCAGAATGCAGCAGCACATCTCGTTTTTACCCTTTCCAAGTTCTCCCACACCACCCCACTTCTCCGCTCCCTGCACTGGCTTGCTGTAGCTGCCCGCATCAAATTCCAAACGCTGATGCTTGCCTACAAAGCTAAAAATGGCCCAGCACCCACTTGACTCTCTGCTCTAATCACACCATGCACTGCACCATGTTCCCTCCGATCCTCCAGCCCTGCTTGCCTCATCCCACCATCTCTCAGGGATCGAGGGCAGCATTCATCCAGGGTCTTTTCTGTTCTGGCACCTAGGTGGCGAAATGAACTTCCTCTTGATGTCCATACAGCAGAGACTTTGACTATCTTTAAACGATGACTTAAGACGCATCTGTTTCTCCAGTACTTGGACTAACCCCCACACAGGTCACACACACACACAAATAAACACACACAAAAAAAAAAAAAACTCTTTCCTGTTGTGTTGGACTAATGGCACTTAGTTATTAATCTAGTTAACCCAGTGTAAGTATGTATCCAATGATGTAAACATTAAAGCACTTTTTGTAAGTCGCTCTGGATAAGAGCGTCTGCCTAATGCCTAAATGTAAATGTAAGTGAATGTGAGAGGGGTGTGTCTGATCAGCCACAATGCTGGTGGCTTTGCGGATGCAGCGTGTGGTGTAGATGTTTGTGATAGAGGGGAGAGAAACCCCGATAATCTTCTCAGCTGTCCTCACTATCCGCTGTAGGGTCTTGCGGTCTGATATGGCACAATTCCCAAACCAGACAATGAAGCAGCTGCTCAGGATGCTCTCGTTTGTCCCTCTATAGAAGGTGGTGAGGATTTATGGCAGAAGCTGGGCCCTCCTCAGCCTTCTCGGGAAGAAAAGACGTTGTGCTTTCTTGTGCCGAGAGCTGGTGTTGAGAGACCAAGTGAGGTTCTCCTCCCGGTGGAGACCGAGAAATTTTGTGTTCTTGATGATCTCTACAGAAGAGCCGTTAATGCTGAGCGAAGAATGATCGCTCCGTGTTCTCCTGAAGTCAACAACCATCTCTTTTGTCTTATCGACGTTCAGAGACAGGTTGTTGTCTTCACACCAGTCCGTTAGCTTCTGCACTTCCTCTCTGCACACTGACTCATTTTTGCTGATGAGACCCACCACGGTGTCATCAGCAAACTTGATGATATGATTGGAGCTTTGTGTCACTACACAATCATGAGTCAGTAGCGTTAACAGCAGAGGACTGAGCAAACAGCCCTGGGGGGCCCCAGTGCTCAGTGTGGTGGTGCTGGAGGTATAGTTCCCAATCCGCACTGCCTGAGGTCTTTCTGTCAGAAAGTCTAGGATCCAGTTACAGAGGGATGTGTTCATGCCCAATAGGCTCAGCTTCCAGATCAGGTGTTGGGGGATGATTGTATTGAATGCTGCACTGAAATCTATGTACAGCATTCTGACATAAGTGTCCTTCCTGTCAAGGTGTATCAGTGCCAGGTGGAGTGTAGTGGAGATGGTACGCAAACTGCAGTGGGTCCAGTGAGGGGGCAGCAGGGTCGTGATGTGTCTCATGACGAGCCGCTCAAAGCACTTTATGATGATGGGTGTAAGTGCAACAGGGCAGTAGTCATTGAGACAGGACACAGAAGACTTCTTTGGCACAGGGATGATGGTGGTAGTCTTGAAGGATGTGGAAACGACAGCGCTGCTCAGAGAGATGTTCAAATTCAAATTCAGTCATACACAGTACGAAATGTAGTGAAATGCTTACACGACCGATAGTGACCTTAAAAAGAGAATTACAGCTTATAATAAGTAATAAATATGAATAAAAGAAATACGATAGAAAAATTAAATTAAAAAAATGTAACTAGGAAAAATAGAACTAAAAATAGAAACTGAAAATAGAAATATACTGTACAAATAGAAATATAATGGTGTGCAAATATGCATAGAAAAAGTGTCTTTGTGCAATGGTTATTAAAGTGTCTTTGTGCAATGGTCCAGAATGTAAATGTAAACATGTAGTGTAGATGTGAAGGTAGATGTGCGTGGAATTGTCCATAGTGTCCATAGATGTATAAAGATTAATTGATTGATTGTGAAAAGATTGTGTTATTTCTGCATAGTGGTGTGGTTGAGAGACCTTATCGCCTGAGGGAAGAAGCTCCTCCTCAGTCTCTCTGTGTTGGCCCTCAGGGAGCGGAATCGCTTCCCAGACTGCGACAGAGTGAACAGTCCATTGTTGGGGTGGCTGAGGTCCTTCACGACTTTCCTGGCCTTGGTCCAGCACCGCTTGGTGTAGATTGAGTGCAGGTCAGGGAGCTTGGTGCCGATGATGCGCTCAGCTGATCGCACCACCCTCTGTAGAGCTTGTCTGTCCTGCATGGTGCTGTTCCCGAACCAGGTTGTGATGTTTCCCGTCAGGATGCTCTCTATGGTGCAGGAGTAGAAATTTCTGAGCACCTTGGAGGGCAGTCTAAAGTCTCTCAAGCATCTGAGGTTGTACAGATGCTGCCGGGCCTTTTTTACCACGGTGTTGCTGTGACAGGACCATGCCAGGTCATGCGTGATGTGAACACCGAGGTATCTGAAGCGGTCCACTTTCTCCACTGGGCTCCTGTTGATGATGGGGGTCTGGTAGTTCCTCACCTGCTTTGTACTGAAGTCCACTATCAGCTCCTTTGTCTTGCTGACTTTCAGGAGGAGATTGTTTCTCTGGCACCAGTTCTCCAGATTTCCAACCTCCTCCAGGTAGGCCGTCTCATCGTTGTTGGTGATCAGGCCCACCACGACAGTGTCGTCAGCAAACTTGATGACGGTGGTGGAGTTGGTAGTGGCCACGCAGTCATAGGTGTACAGAGAGTACAGCAGGGGGCTCAGAACACAACCCTGGGGGGCTCCAGTACTGAGAGTGATGAAGGCTGAGACATGTCCGCCCATCCTTACTGCCTGTGGTCTGCCAGTCAGAAAATTGGAGATCCACTGACACATGGATGAGCTGAGTCCCAGGTGCTCCAGCTTGGTGGTAAGTGTGGAGGGAATTATGGTATTAAATGCAGAGCTGTAGTCGATGAAGAGCATTTTCACATAATTCCCCCTCCGAGTGTCCAGGTGAGTGAGAGATGTATGAAGGAGATGTGAGATTGCATCGTCCGTGGAACGGTTTGGACAGTATGCAAACTGTAGTGGGTCCATTGTGTCTGGTAGTGAAGAGATGATGAAGTCTCTGACCAGATGTTCAAAGCACTTCATCACTACTGAGGTGAGGGCTACAGGGCGATAATCATTGAGGGAAGCAGGATGAGGTTTCTTTGGGACAGGAACAATGATGGACTCTTTGAAGCATGTGGGGATCACCGACTGAGATAAAGAGATGTTGAATATCTCAGTGAACACAGGTGCTAGCTGGTCTGCGCAGGCTCTGAGGATACGACCTGAGATGCTGTCTGGTCCTGCTGCTTTCCTGGTGTTCACTCTCTTGAAGGCTCTCCACACGTCGTGCTCGGTGATGATGAACGCGTTTCCGGTGCTGGCAGTGTCATCCTGTCTGCAGCCGTTAGCGCCGCTAGCATTAGCATCACTAGCGTCTTTAGCTGCAGCCTCGAAGTGTTCAGCTCGTCTGCCAGAGTTGCGTCCACGCGAGATCTCAGAGCGTCGCGGATGGTTTTATCCACCCACGGCTTCTGGTTGGGAAACGTTCTAATAGTCTTTTTCTCCACGGTATCATCCGCTAGTTTCCCGATGAATCCCACAACCGCTTCCGTAAACACGTCATCGAGTGCGTCCTGTAACCAGCCACCGATTGGTTCGTCCAGCTTCCTCTGAACCGGAACTTCCTGTTTCAGCCTTTGTTTGTATTTTGGCATGAGGAAGATGGCGGCGTGGTCGGATTTACCAAACGGTGGGCAAGATTGTGGCTTGTAGCCGTCCTTGACTGTTGTATAACAATGATCCAGTGTCCTTTCGCCCCTGGTGGGGCAGGTGATGTGCTGATAAAAGTTTGGCGCTGCACGTTTGAGGTTGGCACTGTTAAAGTCCCCCGCTACAATAAGCGCAGCGTCCCGGTGTTGTGATTGTTGTTGTGTGAATGCCTCATGCTGCTCGCATAAGGCAGTGTCCGTGTTCGCTTGTGGTGGAATATAAACGGCGCTGATTATGACCGATGTAAACTCCCAAGGTAGATAAAAAGGACGACACATGATAGACAGTAGTTCCAGATTTGCTGTGCAGGAGAGTGAGAGGAACAACGCTCGCGCTGTTGCACCAGCTGCTGTTCACCATTAAACACACGCCGCCTCCGTTTGACTTCCCCGAGTCCCGTGTCCTGTCCATGCGGTGAACTGAGAAGAACTCGGCCGGCTGGATGGCGTGGTCCGGCACCGCTGGGTCTCGGTGAAGCAGAGGAGATTGCAGTCCCGTATGTCTCTCTGGAACTTTATCCTGGCCCTGAGGTCATCGAGCTTGTTCTCCAGTGACTGGGTGTTGGCGAGCAGGATGCTAGGCAGAGGTGTGCGGTGTGCACAGGCTCTTAGCCTGTTCCTGACGCTGACTCGTTTCCCTCGGGGCCGCCGCTTTGCGTTGCGTCCTTTGTTCTCCCTTAGGATCTCACTCGGCCAGCTCGGATCCGGAGTTAAAAACGTCGAATTGTGAGTACATTGTATACCAATAGGAACAAGACTGTCTCTATCATAACTAATGTACTCCATGGTGGTAATTTGACTGGTTTTAAAACGCTAAAAAATAACTTAAAGAACAAAAACAAAGAAAAGGTGGTTGGAGCAGTCGTGACGGCAGCCAACCTCACCGGCGCCATCTTGAATCAAGATGTTGAAAAATTAAATCAAGAAGAAAAAAAAAAAATCAAGATGTTGAAAAATTAATAGTTAGAGATACTATTAATATTTATTAATAGTAATTTCTATTAATAGACATTAATAATACAATCCTGTGCAAAGCCTAGAGTAGCCTAGAGGTTTATTGACTACAACACACTACCATCTGAAAGCTACTTGGGTTTATTTTTACACATGTGCACACCAGACCCATATTACACCCAAACGTACTTGCAGTATTGACACTATACTCATGTTTGCAGAATATATACTCTGTGCATTTTCTCCCAATCGATACCAAGCCTTGATTTCTGCATAGTGACCTGGTTTGAATTTTTTTCTGGTTTCCTCATATTGTCTTGCCCTTGCCTAGTTCATGATGTTTGAAGATTACCTGACTCTAACCTCCATTCTAACTATAATTAGACTATAGAATAACTATAAATCCATACCTACTTTGTACAGCTTTTTTCTTTTTGTTCTATATTTCTTTATATATTTTTTTATATTGTGTATTTTTGTTGTACAGCTACTTTATTTTAACTTAAATTTTATATTTCATTTTATTCTTCCTAGTTAAATTTACCTGTTATTTTATTTATCATATTTATTTCTTATTCATAGTCTTTTATTTTAAGATCACGAGTAGTTGTCTAAACATTTCACTCCATATCGTACTATGACTGTGTATGTGACAAATAAAATTAGAATTTGAATTTGAATTCTGAATTATTATTATTGTACTGTATTGTCTTAGCCACTTGCATCTGACCAGAGCAATTAGGATTTAAATTTGTGAGCTTTTCTTCAGGCAACAGAAAAGTCCCAGTGAGAGAATGACTGTTTCTATAAGACATGAGTGTTTCCACAGCTTTAAAGTTTCCCTTTGTTGGGCGTGGCTTTAATGTTGACACTTTCTCAGCCAGTTTTGCAAGCATATCAAGTTTCATTGCTTTCGACACACTGAGATCTCCCTGAGATGACAAAGTCTAGCCTCAGTGTCAACATAAACTGTGGGAATGTTTCATATTTTTGCCCACTAATGAGTTCTAGCTAAAGAGCAGTCTGATATGATATCAGTGTATCTAAGCTGCTTGTTTCAAGTAATTCAGTTGTCGCAGTTTTTGGTACAAGCTATATCACGCTTGGCTTTACAGATGCTTAAAGAGAGCCAAGGTTTCACAGTTTATGTTTAAAGTCAGGACTTTGGTACTGAAAGATGAGGCTGTAGATTGCTCTGAAAGTGCTTTTAAGCCAGGCAATCAAATATTCAGAATGTTCAGCTCATGTTCTCTTCATCCACTTTTTTGACACAAAAAGCTAAAGCTATCTGGGCAAAAAAAAAAAAAGATAATTAGCTATTTAGTGGGACTGATACCGACTTTAATTTGACAATTTAGTAAAAAAGATGATTCTTGGAAAATGTAAAAAAAATAATAATCTTATAATGATTTTCAAACAATGGAGATTTTGTACTTTATAAAACATTAGAAATCAAAAGTTGCTATAAACACAGGCTTAAAACATGTTTAAATAAACAAAGGTTCTGACCTTCTGATCTTTTTTTTTCAAGATGGCAGAACGTGTGAGTGCAGCAGCTTTTTTGCGTCTAAAAACATACCTTGTTCCACCATTATGTTCATTACATGGAGTATTTTGTTGTGTAGGCAAGCAGACTGGCAATCTCTGCTGTTTTACTTACCAACGTCTGCTCATCCCAGAATAAAGGATGATATCTGATAAAGACAAGCCACCCAATCATATTCACAGAAACATGGCTTCAGACAAACCTGATTTGCTTATGCAGCTTGCTAGATTAATATGTTTTCATGCTGATAGAAATGCTGAATTATGCACAAATGCTGCTACATCAGGTTTGAGTCTTTGTTTGCCACTGGAAGAGTTTTTTAGTAGTAAATTAAATGCTGACCGTTTAATCTACCATGGGAATTCATGGCTGCAGTTATTGTTGCAAACACTAAATGAATACTTGAAGAAATAAAGGAGTCTGTAAGTTCATTACTAAATGGCTTCTTTGTCATTGTTGGTGGCTTTATTCATTCGTCCTGCCTATGTTTCATAACAAGCAACTAAGAATATTTCCAAAGGATGCTACTTTAGCTGTATAATACTGACTGTAAAGCTGAAGATGTCACAGACTACATTAACAAATATAACCTGTGGTGGTAAGAGCCAAGCAGAGACCATGGCTCACATCTGAAGTGGGACATTTGCTTGGAGCTTGTGATGGTGCGGTCAGCTCAGGTGACGTGACATCATTCAGGACAGCAAGATCTCTTGTATGATCAGAGTGATAAGAGGATTTTGATACAAGCATGTTCTCCATTCCAAATCAAAGACTTAAACTTTTTAATCTTTATCGTTGGTTAACAATGACAACCAATAAAAGTAAAGGCTGAAAAAACTAAAGTCAAAATTATTTCGACTCACAACTTATTTCTTACTATATTATTACTTTGATTTAAGCAATTAAACAACTTCACAGCAATGTTTGCCATCACTTTGACCTCAGCCTTCATGCTGTTGACACCCTTGTCCACTCTTTCATCTCCTCTTTACCTGACATTCTCCTGTTTCTGTGCCAGACCTACCTGCTTTAGTTAATCCTTAATACAACCTACAGTTTTACCTTACACAGCACTAAATGCTCTTCCTGTGTTTTTTTATTTATTTATTTGTTTGTTTGTTCTTAATGTTATAAAGTGCCCTTGGGTAAGAGAAACACAGGAACCGCTATCCGAGGGTGTTGTGACCTCGCACACCTTGTGACCGTTCGGACACTTCTGCCCACACTGTGGACACTCTGCAAAAACTTGAGTTTGAGGTTTTAAATCATCCTCCCTATAGTGTTCATCTCACTCCATCTGACTTTCACCTGTTTGGTCCCCTGAAAGCAGCAATACAAGGACAAAGTTTCACTTCTGATGAAGAACTGAAGACAGAGTTACATTCGTGCTGACAGCTCAGATTTGTAATGAGGAAATATAAAAGCTTGTTGATGGATGAAGTGTATTGAAAAGCAAGGAGATTATTCTTTTTTTTTTAATCTGTATAATCTGTTATTTATTTATATAGCGCTTTTAACAATGCTCATTGTCTCAAAGCAGTTAATGTACAGTTAGTGTATAATCAATAATCAGTTTTTACTCTACAAAAAATCGTTTGTTACCTTTTTCTAAAAAGGGTACATTATAGACATCCTGTGTGTTATGTATTGACTGAATCTCATACCACAAAATCTCAGGAGGCTGAAGCCCAGCGCACTGCTTTAAGGCATAGACTAATGAGGACAGATCTATTTAGAATGAGTGTGAGGACCTGTTTCAAACTCTTAACATAGGATGAGGGGAACATATCGAGGCCATTGAAGTAATAAAACAGGTAACATAAAACTCTATGCCAAATTGATCAAGTTACTTATTAAGGACTTTATTAATGTCATAACATAAGTGGTTTATGGATAAAGACCTCAGGCATCGATGTGTAAAATAACATTCGAATGAAATAATCTCATAATACACAGTTTTTTTTGTGTGTAATAATCTGTTATATTCCTAATAAAATTAAAGTACCTCTTCACTTTTGAACCTGATGTACAAAAGGAAATAAATCAAGGCATTAATATACATTTTATTAACATGTGCATATTTTACAATAACCTTGATCCTTTATTGACACCATATTAACTTCTCTTTCATCACTTCCTCATATACTGACCTTCAAAAGGATCTTTTTCTCTTAATCTCTCCCTCTCGCTCTGTCTAAGATCATTTTAGCCTCATCTTATAAAAATATGTTTCTTCTCATAAAATCCTCATATAATTCTATGAAAGCTTCGTGTCTGATTTCTACCTCATTCGTCCCCTTTTCCCCCACTCTCCCCATTTTTCATGCTTTCTGCTCTTAAGTTCTCTGCATCCACTTTTCCTTTCTCCTCTTTGGCCGATCCTCCAGAGCATGATGGACATTCCAATTTGATTTCATTTGGTGGATCTGTAGACGAAACACACAAAATACACACAAACACAAAGGTAAAATTTGGCAAATTTTAGCCCCAGAACTCAGTGATGACCCTGAACACTATGTCTTCAATATAAATCTATACATTTTCAACATAACAAGTTCATGTTTAAGAGGACATGTTTAATTTTTTCCATTTTGTTGCAGACCAAGCTGCAATGTTCGATATGTTAGGCAGTAAGGCATAAAAAAAAACATGTAAGGTGTATTCCTCCGTTACAATATATTTAATATTACCTCACATCCTTCATCGTCACTGTTTAGTCCTCTGCCTTTGCTTGTAATTGCCATGTGGTTGACCACAGAGTTGTATTTAGAACTCAGCAGAAAGGCATTATTACTAGCCATTTAAAAGTCCGTTTAATATATTTTAATATATTGTTTGTTAGATTTTTGCAACACTGTTGCGACAAAATAAACTCACTATTTTAGATTTACCAAAAACTCTCACCTCCAGGAGCATCCAAGGAAACCTCTTCACTGTCTGATGATTCTAAAGAAGGAGTTTCTGAAGTTTTGATGTGAGCTTGTGCCATCTTTTGGACAGCTGCGAAATAAACAGAAAATATTTCATAAGTTACCATTACAGGGGGTTACATGCTGTTCTGGTGTTCATGTTGTAGTGTTCATCCCAAAAGTTGAAATATTTATCTCATACTTCACAGTGAACTCTGTGTATTAAAGTGCAGTAACTCAGCCTTTAAAAGATTTGAACCCAATCAGGCTTCATGTTAATTTGCATATCCCAAATTCTTATACTGGATGTAAATATTAATTTAGTTTCTTTATTGAGGGAAAAGCCCCTTAAAATGCTCCATCTCATTTTTGAGGGGGACCCTAAGATTAATATATATGCAAACTTAATATATATACAAACTCAGACGATCTCTTATAGTAAAACCATTCTTTCAAACTCACCAAATTTTCCTGAATTGCAATTTGTTTTTATGTGTGTGTAAAGGGAATTTTACTTATTGTATTGAAAGATTCACTTTGTAGCCAGCTTTCATTTCAACACCAAGCACCTGATATTCATAGCTATTTATATAACCAATTTGGGACCACCATTTAGCCTAATCTGCATATCTTTGGACTGTGGAGAAGACTGGAGTACCCAGAAGAAACCCACCAAGCACAAGTAGAACATGCAAACTCCATGCACACAGAGGTGGGAATCAAACCCAAACCCTGGTGGTGCAAGGCAACAATGCTAACCACTACACCACCATGCCGCCTTGCTTGCTAGGATAAACATTCAACTAGATTCTTCACAGAGTGAAAGAAAGCAGTGAACATTTAGTTATAAAGTCAAAATACCTATCTACCACATGAAGTGGTTCCATAAGCTCCAGATGAAAGATGTTGTTTCTACAAAGGACACAATTCCCTTATATAACTGGAATCCCCTGGAAAATATTAAAACAGCTCCTATTCAAATGGAAAGGAGTAAAAAGGAAGACTAAGTTGCATTCTAAGGATGTTAGAGATACAATTATTAAATTAAGAAATAAGGTGTATTGGTGTATGAGGTGAATGTGATATCCAAGATGTTGGACTACCCAGTGAGCATTTTTGGATCAATAGTAACAGGGTGGATACTGAACCACACCACTTAAACAATAAAAGACAAAACTATCACTTAATCCTCGGTGCAAAAACAAAACAGAGACTAGTGAGGAAAGCCACAGTGAGACTACGGACATTGTTAGTGGCTGAGATTGGAGTAAAGAGTCACACAACAACCGTTCCAAGAGCTCTGCATTACTGAAGACTACATTAAAGGTTAAGAAAAAGAAAATAAATCATCAAAAGGATAACACGAATGAGCACAAAGGAATCTGGAACTTTCAGGTTCCAAACTTGAGGCCAGAGCAAAACAAGACTGGTATAAAACCATGGTCCAGATTGTCCTATTGTCCTAGTGTTCAAAAACACTAGAAATGGCAGTGGTGAGTTCATCTTTTAAGATGAAGGAGGAGCACAGGGTGGCATACAGTATAAGAGTGTAGGAAGGTGCACACAGGTGAATTATATCCTCCTTTGCAGGGGATGCAATGTGAAATAGAGTAGAGACTGTAATGTGGAGAGAGGGGATGGTGTATCTAGAAAGCATAGGATGGTGGTCTGAAAGATGACTTTGGAGGTGAAGAAGAGGAAGAATGCTATGGTCTGTAATTCAGAGTGGAGAGTTTGTAGTCACTGAGTGGTGGTAAAGATGCGCTGGACACCTACTTTAGAAGTAGTGAGTAAGGAAACTAGGAAGGTACTTGGTGTGATATATGGATGGAGGAAGGAGGACAAAGTGACTTAGTGGTGGAATGCATGGATGGAAGCACAGGGAAGCAGAAAGGAAGAGGCTGGTCAAAAAGAATTGGAATTGTAAGAGTGGTGTAGAAAGTATCTGGAGGTATGAGGAGATACAAGGTGCACGGTGAAGAGAGAGGTGGGCAAGGCTATGTAAAAGCTGTATGGCATGCTTGACGAGAGGCTGGACACAAAGGAAGAAAAAAAGGACTTGTACTGATTAGCTGAGAGGAACCGAGCTTGGAAGGACATGGTGTTAGGGTGGATGATAAAGGATGCAGATGGAAATGAGCTGACAAAAAGTGTGTTGAGAAGCTGGATGGAGTATTTTGAGGAGCTGATGTGAAGAGGAGAGTGCAAGCAGGGTGGTGTGAATGGAGAAGAGTGGCAGGTTATGTGGACTATAAGCTATCTATAAGGTACATAAGTGTGTGTGTGTGTGTGTGTGTGTGTGTGTGTGTGTGTGTGTGTGTGTGTGTGTGTGTGTGTGTGCTTGTCTATCATCGCTTTCATTTAGAAAATCATCTTTATTTTCCTCTCAGTGAAAGGTCAGCTTTTTTCATCACCAGGTAATGAAAGAACAAAGATATCTCTGTGTCTATTTGTGTGTGTGTGTGTGTGTGTGTGTGTGTGTGTGTGTATGTGCTGTTAATATTTTAGCTACACTGCTGCCGTTGCCCCCAATCAGAGCCATTTTTATTAGTTTGAAACTAATAAATATATTATTTATTATAGTCATTTCATTCGTTTAATCATCACTGAAATGACATGAATAGATATTTTCTTACCTTGAAGTGAAGGTGGCTGATAAACATTTGTGTCCGCATTGTTGGCTTTTGAAACACCATTTTCACAAGCAAACAGCTAAAATATAAAAGGTAAAATAAAATGTATAAATATCACCTTGTTTCAATAGTGACTGTATTAATAATTACCATAATTAATTATTTGACACAAAAATAAAAAATCTACCACAATCTATATTTTAAACAATACTGAAGACTTCAAAAAGTATGAAGCAATATATATGCAAATAAGTGTAAATAAGTGACAGGCTGTTGTTACTTTAAATCATGAAGGTCAGTCCATGCAGAAAATTACAAGAACATGTGTAGCATATTCAACTGCAGCCGCATGCAAACATGGTGAAACTGACTAGGAAGAGGACCAAGACCTACTTCTAGATAGGATAAAGATATTTTTATATAGACGTTCATGTCTTAAAATAACAGCTGAATGTTTGTTTTTGTGACTTAATTATCAAATTCCATATGTTTTATATCCTAGTTTTTCTAAAAGGTAGAAAATAAATCCAAACGTGTGTACAAACTATTGAACACTAACATGTACTGGTATTGTACATCTATATAACTAGAAGTTTTAAAAGGTTGGTCAGAACTCGCTCTTTTAACGATATCTTTACATTTCATACATTGGAAGCCTTGGAGGTCTGTCTGTCTGTCTGTCTGTCTGTCCGGCCAATTTTGTCACAGCATCACGCAAAACTGGTTCGTAAGAATTTAATGAAACTTTGCCAGTCCTTTAGTATTTGTCTGAAGTTAAATCTGTGCTAAAGATAAATTAAATCAAAATGTTGAGTTAAAGGGACGTTATGAGCAGTTTTAGGCCAGATTATCTCACAGCAGCGAACACAATGCTTTTGCCCCTCAAAGTGGGCGTGGCTATGCGCGTCACTCAACAGAGCCAATCAACATAACAGTTATGGTAAATACACAGAGTATGAAGAACATAAAGAAACAACTGAAATGCCCCTACAAAGCACTCACATCCTCCTGAAACACAAACAAACGGACAACACAGCATGGCTGACTCCAAAATTAGCTTAAACTAGTTTCTTATTAGATAAAACATGGGGTCAGTAGAGTTTATTCAGCAGTCCGAGGTGAGGGCGGTTAAAATAACCAAACTGAAAGGGTTATGTGCTTAAATCGAGATGTTGAGGAAAAGTGATATGAATAGCAATGTGTCTGATGTAGTAATTTATTTTAGGAGTGTATTTGTCTGACAATTGAAGAAATATAACTTATTTTAAGCATAAAATACTCAACCACACAAAATTTTGTTTCTATGTATGTGGGCTTCAACCTGAATAATAATATCATCAGATTATTTTATCTTTACGGTTTTTACTATTTCTACAAAACCTTGACCCGTTAATGATGCATACTAGTCTTTAATAGAAGCCTCCAAATTTGAAGCACAAGGTTTTTTCATTCAGTTTGTTAATTGCTAACATAGAGTCAGAAATATACATACACTCACATTTAGCAGATGCCCTTATCTAGAGCAACTTACATTTCTACCTCATTATACATCTGAGCAGTTAAGGGCCTTGCTCTAGGACTCAACAGAGTCAACTTGGTGGTCATGGAATTTGACCCTGGGACTTTTCATACTGTAGTCCAATGCCTTCACCACTGAGTTACCCCAATGAGCTAGCACTTAAACTATTGCTGAAACTGGTGCTGAAAGACTTGAAATATCTTTTTTAGATTTTTGCCAATCCCAAGTCCTCTTGGTTTCCTTCTACTGGTGAATAACTATAGCTGGTAGCTTCTCTGTGCATAATAAAAAGGTTTTGTTTAATAGTACTTATTGAACTAACTGACACACAGTACAATGGTAAAGTCCAAGGAGCTCAGAGCAAATGTGAGAAAAATAATAGCTCTTGAAGCCATTTTTAAACTTTCACAAATTCCAATATTAGTTGTAATTAGGTATGATACCCACTTTGCTTAGGTCTGGACTAAACTGTCACTCTCAGCAACAACCCAGGAACCACCCAGAAAAAGGCATGCCATGAATTAGAAGCTGCTGAAACACCGGCGTCACTGTTTACATTCAAGCCAGTTTAACATCATCATGGACTCAAACGCTGCCATACAACATGCTCAAGCTCAACTAAAGTTTGCAGCTAACTACACAGATTTTATTAAACAAAAGCCTTCTGGAGGAAGGTGTTGATCAGAGGAATATTTAAATTAACAAATGTGAGGCATTCAACCCCAGTGTACTAATTGTTAACCGTGATGGTGACAGCATCATGCTTTGGGGCTGTTTTGTTGCCACTGGAACAGATAAATCTGGCTAACTTTAAGCTTTAGAAAAATCTCAACCATGTAGAAGATTTGTGGACCATAATGTGGGTCCATGCAAGGAAATCAACTAAATTAACTGAAAAGTATTAATTCTGCAAAGAGTGGTCCAACCATATCCAACCATGATTCTCCCAGAAGCTTCATGATGCTGCTTAGGTAAATCCAAAACTGTCTGCTTAGGCAAATTTGTGTAGGAACATTTATTCAAACATTCTGACAAGGATAATTAGACCATGTATGCTATTTATACTGCTGATAACTTTTTATTCAAACATTATGTAAATTTGCTGCTTTTTTTTTAGTGTGTGTGTGTCCATTTCACCAGCATGCTGGGGTGCTCTTCATCTGGAGATGGATGATCTGTCATGCGGAACAATGTGGCTGGTGTTGGTCTTCGGCGCCGAATCTGATTGTAAAACAGAAATCGTTTGCACCATTTCAAATTGTTAGTGCACACAAACAGTATGATATGATATGATATGATATGATATGATATGATATGATATGATATGATATAATATACAAGTGGTTGACATGCTCTTAAATTATGTATTTGACATATGTGCTACAATTAGCATCTATTTAAAAAAATGTACAGGCAGGATATTTTTAAATCATTATATGCACCTTTTAATGTTTTTTTTTTTTAAGAACTTCTCATTGTCTACGAAGACATTATGTGGGGTTCTATTTTCATCAGCAAAAAACAGACTTCCTTTTTTTAAACAGTTTTTCTTGTTTTTCTTTTTTAAATTGATGTTGTTCGTGACTTGGCTTGGCTTTAACTTGGCACAGAGTGGCACAGTGAGGAAGCAATGCAATAGAAGTTAGAGGGGATTAGCTGGAGTCTAAAATCCATCAAATATGCAAATGCAGATCCCGAGTAATCCAGAAAGAGTGGATGAAATCCAATCAACATGTTCGTACATCACATAAAAGGTTAGCAAGATATTAAAAATGAGAGTGATGCATTTAATCAGTGTTAAAATTTGTCCTAAATCCATAATGATGTCTTGTGTAACTACAGTGTCGGAAGAGAGAACAGAAGGATTACTTGGGCTGTTATTTCACTTCTGTGTGAGTTTAGACTCCGGATGACTTTCATTTGACATTGTCCCTTGGCTCCAGACGCTATTAAGCCTGGTGAAACAGAAAACCACTCTGGGTCTTATTAAACCTATCTGCTGGCTCTGTGCTTTAGACACGCTGTATTTAACGGCACATGTTGTTAACCAGGTTTTTAAAAAAAATAATAACTTTTAGTTCACACAAAGTTTAATCTTTTAGATTTTAAGACGTGGCTGCCAAGGGCAACACCAAGGCAACTACTTCTATTTAATATATCACTTATGTAATACACTGTTCTATGTATACGCTAACTCCTCTGCAACACATATTCTCACAATGAGCACCAAGCGCAGTGTCCATTTTTAGACACAGCCACAGCTCCTGTTCTATACCACTTAACGTGTTAGGTTCAAATAAGGATTTAGATTTTAAAAATTAGATTAAGCCCTTTTTTTTTTTTACTATCACAAATGAGTTAAGTGTAAACTCCTTAGAAACTCCACTTAAAACACCACAGTGCCCACACACAGGGACTTTAGTTTAAATCATAAATTATAAAGATGTCACGACCGACCTCAAACTGTACAGCAATGTGATTGTACAGTATGATACAATAAAAATAGACACAGATATACTGTGTGTGTGTGTGTGTGTGTGTGTGTGTGTGTGTGTGTGTGTGTGTGTGCGGACATGTTTATACAGTGATTCACACCACTGTAGGCAGTTTAGTGGTGAAAGACAAGTTGTTCTTGTGCTTTCCAGTAAAAAAACAAAATCCACTCAACTGTTTCTGGCAATAAAGTCCCAATTTTTAATTATTTTTTTTTAAAATGAAGATTAATACTTAGAAGTAGCAGTGATGGGGATTAGCAGTCATAAGGATTAGCAGTAATGAAGATTTGTTTTAATAGTGATTAGAGGCGATGAGAATTACTAGTTATTGGGATTAGTTGAATTGAGAAATAACAGAAATTGGGATTAGTGGCAATAAGTAATAAGTTTTGAGGAGGACTAGTTGAATTGGGACTGGTGATTAGTGGTAATTAGGATTAATAGTCATGGAGATTAGTTATTATGATTGACAGCAACAAATATTAGTTTTATTAAATATTAATTTCAAAATATGTAATCTGTTATTAAAACAGTATTCATAGGGATTAGTTGTACTTATTACTTTAAGTAAAACTGGGGATTATTGGTTATTATAATTATCAGTAATGGACATTTATTGTTGTTAGTCTTTCGGCTGTTGCCATCAAGGGGTCGCCACAGCGGACCATCCAATCCACACATCAACTTGGTACAGGTTTCACGCCAGATATCCTTCCAGATTCAACTCTCCCATTTTATCTGGACTTGGGACTGACACTGAATACAAAATACTACATGCCAGACCAGAAACCTACCACTGAGCAACCAGTGTGTGATGGACGTTTGAAGTCATAGGAAATAGTAGTAATAAGAATTAGTGATTAGAAGTACATTAGATCAGTTGCAGTGGCTTTCAGGAAGTACTGAGGATTACTAGCCATTATTCATACTGAGTAGGACTGTACAGTACTGTGGATTAGTAAGGATTGATATGAAGATTTTCTACAGTAATATCGTGTCGCCTCTGATCACTATTAATACAAACCTTCATTACGGCTAATCCTTATTGCTGACAATAGAGCGGTGTGATTAAATTGATTATGTAAATTTATTGATCTTTAGATTCAGAACATCTTAACTTAAATATGTTAAATATTCCAAAATTGACAAATTCCTTCCTTTTTTTTTTACTACAGATTTGGTAAAAACTATGAACCGTTTGCATCTTTTGCCAATTTTTGGCAAAATCCTCCAATTTTACAAGATTATCGCTGCTTCTTCTTTTTCATCTTCTTCTCTTGAGTAGGCACATAATGCATTACGACCACCTGCTGGACTGGAGTGTGGAGTAGAAGATTGGCAGAAATATTATTGCTCTTGTTTGAGGCATGACATTTAAACAATTAACAAAGCATCTTACATAGCATGCTAATGTTTATTAGTCACTTTTAGCTATTTTTAATATTCTAAAACCTGTAATAAATATAAGGTCTTGAGACAAATCGAACACCGAACAAACCAGCTAGTGAATCAAATTCTACTGAAAATAACAATGTCCAAAAATCTGCGTTTGGTTTACCGGACTAGAATGTACCGAGGTGAACTATTTGTTCTTCTTTATCCAAGAAATCAAATTGCCTAGAAAATATGACAACAGTCCTATAATCCTGAAGGTCATTACAAGGGCATGTGGAGGATACCTCAAGCTGACTGAATGTTACTAAAACCAAACCACCTTGTTAAGATCTCAGCATTCTAGGTAATGATACATAGAGAGGAAAGGTATAGTTTGCGAATTAGCTTTGTTAGCGATGTGTTATATGTTTAAACATAGCATTTATTAATGTTTATTAATGTTTATTAATGTTTATTAGATGAAATGTTATACCATTGCAACAATAATATGCTAAAGACGAACATGAATTACAATTTATGAGTTACACGTGTAAATTACAGTGTACAGAGTGTCTCACACACACACACACACACATACACACACACACCATTTAAAGATGCACTTAACTGTAAATGCATTTGTGCACTTCGGCCTTAAACTCATTAATATTAGCCGTGACATTTGAGACACATGAAGCTGCTGAAAGTGCATGGTGTATTCATCATGAACAATGTTTAAAGTTTGAGACCTCGCATCCAGGGGGGTCGGGGGCCCTCCAACTCCATATAAACACTCTTTTATTAGCATCCTCTTTGGCCAGGCCTATTTATATGGTAATGCTCCTTTTTGTCAAGCGGACACACACACACAGACACACACACACACACACACACACCATATACTCCTAATGTGGTATTTGGGTCACTTAGTACCTTAACAAATTCATTAATATTCACAAAACATCCACTTCGACACTAAACTCTAATGATGTGAAAATAAGTTGCTAATAAGTTTCGGACCGTTCCCTTATTTTTATTTTTTTCATTATCATCATCATTGTCGTCGTCATCATGATTAATTGTGTTTAATCAAGCACACACACACAGATTTTCTTAATCTTCTGCATTTATTTTTTTTTATTATGTAATCTCTCCAGCCTTATCTACCCTCCACTCATCCACCTTTTCTCTATTTATTCAGCATTCTATAATCCCACCATCCATTCCTTCCTTCATCTCCTTTGTTTATGTGTTCCTCTTCTCATCTCCCAGCTTATTGGGTCGTAACGTGACGCAGCACCTGATGCTGAACTAGTTTCTCCCCTCACACCCTTACACACACACACACACGCACACACACACATTACATAATCTGTTGTCAGGCAGACTGAGACATAACCCTCTCTTTCACTAGAGTTTAATAGGCACAATTCTACATTACATTTCTACATTATAGGGTTTAGGGAGTCTTATTACAACACATTTCTAACAATTACTTTAAAAAGACTTTAACAATTTGTAATAAAATTTTATGTTGTGGAATGTTTATGAAACATGAGAAGACAAAAGAAACACACACACACACACACCTTGTCATTTTGTTGAGAAATTGTGTATTACAATGTGCACCCTAAAACACTTTCAGATTCGTACTACAAATGTTTTTTTTTTTAATATATAAAATATATAACTCATGATAGATATATAGTTACTACAGGCAATAAATAAATATAACATACTTTAAGAGTATAAACACTAACAATGACATGATATAATTTTCCATTTAACTGAACGCAGAGTTTTTCAGTCAGGTTATATTTCAAATCAAACTACAGGGTCAGATTGTGTGGCTCTGTGCGGCAGAGTGAAATAATAGTAATAATGTTATAAATTTCCTGCTGACTTTAACCAACTAGTTACTATTTTAAAGCAGATGTTTAAAGCAGATGTGTTGGCTCTGTCAATCATCAGGTATGGTCTAAAAGCCAACACATCTGCTTGAAACATCTGCTTTAAAATGCACGGGAATGAGACTAAAGTAGATAGTAACTAGTTGGTCTCCTTTATGAGGTCACATGGATGAGGCATCTAATTGGCTTGTCCTGGCCAATACAAAAATTTAATATGCACAGAAAGCAAGGAAATACACACACACACACACACACACACACACACACACACACCAGAGACCTATGTGAAAGTCTAAAAATGACCAAGAACTAACGAATTAGTTTGTAATTCTTGTTGTAATTAAAATTGTAATAGTTTTGTAATTCATATTTTTATGATTAATAGTTATTTAGATGCCCTCAACAATCTTACTTAGAAATATATAATGTATATAATGGTTTTTACATGTACACAGTATAAATAGAGAGAGAACTTACTAAAGAGAACTAAGTACATTTACAGACTGAATTTACTGTTATTAAATAGATCTAACATATAGAAGCTATGTGTGTATAGGAGTGTACAGACCGGGTACCTAGTGGGGTGGAACTGGCTTATGACCAAATTTGTGGAGGCTGTGGTATCAGTAGCTATAAGTCAAAAACTGTTCGTATTCGTAATTTTTTTTCTCTTGACCTTTTTTTTTTCCTGGAGACAAACTTTTGCTTATATGATGGCATGATGGCTTAGTTGGCCTTGCACTTACAGGGTTGAGGGTTTAATTC
Source organism: Clarias gariepinus (assembly GCF_024256425.1). Taxonomy (NCBI): domain Eukaryota; kingdom Metazoa; phylum Chordata; class Actinopteri; order Siluriformes; family Clariidae; genus Clarias; species Clarias gariepinus. Next base: position 1,537,949 of record NC_071113.1, read on the forward strand.
TCGCCTCAGGTCAGTGTGCATGGAGTGTGCATGTTTTCCCCAAGCTTGGATTTCCTCTGGATACTCTGGTTTGGTCCCACAGTCCAAAGACATGCAGTTTGGGTTACTTGGTGTTCACAAAATTGCCCATTGTGTGTGTGCCTTGTGATGGATTGGCACTCTGTACAGGGTCTCCTGGGATAGGATCCAGGCCCCCCCACGACCCTGTACAGGATAAGCAGTATAGCAGATAAATAAATGAATGAATGAACTTTTGCTTATGCTGTCACGGACTACACTAGTACAATCCAGTGTATAGTACGATCTCAACAGAGATTGCCAGGAGAATAAGAACATGGCATTCCTCCTTTTTAATGAACCAATACAAGGGTAAGGCAATATAAAAAATCTCAAACATGTATTGTTCGTCAGACTATCAGGAAGATAGTAAATATGTTTAGTATAGATAGTTGGCCCATGCCTGTGTTTTAGTAGCTGGTAGTCCGACCAAAGTGATTTTTTTCTGTAGGGTTGAGCAGAAGGGTTAAGATGAGGGGCAGAGAGACCATCTGTGGCTTTTATAATGACTTTTTAAAATAAATAAATAAATTGCTCAAATGAATTCGTATGAAACAACATTGCATTGACTTTGGTAACTATGGTGAGATTTGCACTTGAATGCACTACCTAATGTTGAATTAATCCATCAAACCAATTTTAATTTATATCAACCTAAGCAATGTTAACTTTTAAAAGCGTAATTTTTAAGGACAAATGTAACACAAGGAATTAAATTAATATACAATACGCTCAAGATTTGTTCTTGTTATTGTTCTTGTTGGAATTAAATTAGTAATACTAAAAATGTAATAGAAATGACAAATAACAATGAAATCAAAATATAGAGACATTGAACATGGTTCTTTATAACAGAGAATCTGATCACAGATTTTGAGCCCAATGGATTTTCACATACAACATACATTTTCACACTCGCACAAGCGAATCTGCTGCTATTTTTATCCACTCTGTGCCGGTTGTAGTGTGAAGTGAGCTCTTTGTTTTTATATAACAGAAAATGTGCTGTCAGCTCACTTCCACCTCACGATGTGACACTGTTTTCATATCACAATTTCAGACTTGGTGTAATCTAAACCATTAGAGTAACTTATACTTTTCTTACCATCTCCACTTGTCTTGGGTCGAGCTGAATCGGACCTGCGGAGGGAACGGAAAACTGGATCTTCCTCCCTTCTTTTATCTCTCCCTCCATTTCAGATGGTAAAAAAAACCCAAATCTGGTTATATCCACTCTCCGATAAACAGGTCTTTCAATGACGTCCTGAGATCGAAAAGCTACTTTAGTCCTGTGTCTCTTCTCTCAGCACTTACAAACTTACAAACAGCCTAATGTTATTTTCTGTGGGCTCAGTAAGACCTCTTTTTCTCTCACTCTCTGACACACTCCAGGTTGTGGAGTAATATGCCTTTTTACTCCCCCATAGAGAGAGAGAGAGAGAGAGAGAGAGAGAGAGAGAGAGAGCTTAATAAAGGGATGCTGGGATAGAGGAAGAAAATGGGTGGGGTGACAGCGAGACAAACCAAAAGAGAGAGAGGCAAAAAAGAAGGGACAGAGAGAGGCAGGGGTGACAAATTGAGATTAAAAAAAAAGTAGCGAAAATGAGGGAGGGTGAAATGAGAGAAAGTCTGGGACTGATAATAAGATGCTGGTGGTTGTCCTCACAGTGTCCTAGATATCTTCACAAATGGGGGTGGGGAGTCTTGGGGAGGTGTCTTAATATCTTGGCTTGGATTAAATCTAAACATGGAATAAAGGAATATAGGATAATACCTGCTTTTGATAAAGAAACTGTAGCTTTTAAGTTTAATGTAGAAATATTTTGAAACATGTAGGAATATATCCTGCTTTAAGCTCCAAATTGCTTCACTTGCCACCACATGCCGACACACACCCAAACACAATATCTGCTCTGTGCAGTTCCTTTTGCACTGATGTGACACACAGTAGTAGTTTAGGAATACCACAGGCATACAGTATTTAAGTATTGGCTTATATTTTTTACTGCAGTATGTCCACTAGCACAGTGTGTACTGTATGAAAGCCATCATACAGCACCGTAATGGCACTCTTTCTCTTTGATCCAGGGAAAAAAGGAAAAGAAAGAAAAAATCTTTACTGACATTTAAACCAAAATGTCAGCAATAACACGGGTTCATTCTGGACACATTGCGAACGTAGCTGCATTTCTGAACATACAAAGCCTACAAAGCAGTGTAAGGATTGTTTTTCCGAATTCAATTATTGTAATTTTTAATTTAAAAAATATTTTGTGTATTATTTATATGGCACGGTTTATACATGTTTTACATTTTAAATTAAATCAACTGAAAGAAGGCGAACTAACTACAAAAGCTTTACGTAAAAAAAAAAAATCATAAAAACATAATTACAAACCCAAATTTCCAAATAAGTTGGGACATTGGATAAAACATAAATAATAACAGAATACAATGACATGCAAATTCTTGTTGACCCATATTCAACTGAAAAGACCACAAAGACAAGATATGCAATGTTCAAAATGATAAACATGATTGTCTCTTGCAAATTTTCAATCATTTTAAATTTTCTGATGGTCCAAAGGAGCTGGGACTGGGGTAACAAAAGACTGGGAAAGTTGAGGAATTATCCAAAAACACCAGTTTGGAACATTGCACAGGTGGACTAGTTAATTGAAAAAAGGTGAGCTTCATGGGGTATAAAAGGAGGATCCTTTAAAGGCTCAGTCACACAAACAAGGATGGGGTGCAGTTCACAACTGAGTGATCAAATAGTCCAACATTTAAGGAACAATGTTCCTCATAAGACAATTGCAAAGAATTTAGGTATTTCATTAACTACAGTCCATAATATCATCAGAAGATTAAGACAATCCAGAGAAATCTCTGTACGTAAGTGGCAAGGCCAAAAACCAACATTGAATGGTCATGGCACTGCATTAAAAATAGGCCTCATCAACATCTAAAAGTGCAAGTTAAAACTGTACCATGCAAAGCGCATGCCATACATCAACAACACCCAAAAACGTCACCAGCTTCTCTGGGCTCAGCTCATCTGAGATGGACTGATGCATAGTGGAGAAGCAAACTGTGATCTGACGAGTCCACATTTAAAATTGTTTTTCGAAATCATGGAAGTCGCATCCTTCAGGCTAAAGAAGAAAGGGAACATCTGGATTGCTATCGGTGCAAATTTCAAAATCCAGCATTTGTGATGATATGGGGGTGTGTTGATACCCAGGGCAAGGGTTAATTGCACATCAGTGAAGGCACTATTAATGCTGAAAGGTACCCTCAGGTTTTGTAGGAAAATATGCTGCCATCCAAGTGACGTCTTTTTTAAGGTTGTCCCTGGTAATTTCAAAAAGACAATACCAAGCCACAATCTGCATGTGTTACAACAGTATGGATTCATAGTAATAAGTAAAAAGGTGTGGGTACTAGAATGGGCTGCCTGGCGTCCAGACCTGTCTCCCATTGAAATTGTGTGGCACATTATAAAGCGCAAGTATGACAAAGCAGACCTTGAACTGTTAAGCAACTACTTAAGTTATAAATCCAGTGTCAAGAACTAACCTGAGGTGAGCAGAAGACGTAGCTTTAGCGGTTAGCTCTGTGTAGCGTGACTGGCAAACCCAAACGCGGAGTGACACGAATAGGCAGGATAATCACACTGTTAAGTCTAAGGACTCTCACGATTAGGAAATAAGGGAAAGACACAATCTAACCCGCATCCTATAAATACACACTCAGTAAGAAAGCTAAGCCAAGAAAGTGAGTACTCACAGTTTGATGACCGTAACCGAGGCGACATCGGGCAACTCAATGACTGAGCGTTGTACTGTGGTTTGTTTACTCCTTTTATACTTCCTGGTTTGCGACCGCATTACTTCCGGGTCCTAGTGCCGGTCGCGTCTTGAGTGTGCATGACAGTACCCCCCTGTCCAGGACCGGCTCCTGACGGTCCTGGGGTGGAGGATACCCGACGACGGTAGTCTCAAATGAGTTCGGGGTCGAGGATGAACCGGGCCGGAATCCAAGACCGTTCCTCATAAATCGAGGGTGATGCGGTATGGTCCTATGAAGCGAGGTGAAAGTTTCTTGGATTCCGTATGAAGATGAAGGTTCTTTGTGGATAACCATACCTTGTCACCTACTCTGTACAAGCGCCCCGGAGGGTGTCGACGACGGTGTTGAGTAGTGTATTAATGATTGGCCTGCTGGATCGCGAGGTTGGCTTGGTTCCAGAGCTGTTGACACCTACGGACCAACTGTTGGGCCAATGGTACGTCAACCTCCGGTTCTTGATGGGCAAACATCAGAGGTTGGAAACCATAGCATACCTCAAATTGGCTTAGGTTGGTGGCAGATGAGACATGCAGGTTGTGAGAAAGTTCTGCCCATATGAGGTAGCGGGCCCAGGAGCGCTGGCGATCAGCCACAAAACACCTTAGGTAGCACTCCAGTTGTTGGTTGGTCCGTTCCGTCTGACCATTAGTTTGAGGATGGTATCCAGATGACAGACTACTGGTGGAATTGATCAGACGGCAGAAGGCCTTCCAGAACCGGGCGGTGAACTGGGGCCCCCTGTCCGAGACGATGTCTTTGGGGAACCCATGCAGGCGGACTACGTGTTCCAGTGTTAGTTCAGCGGTGGTTTTGGCTGATAGGAGTCCGGTGAGGGCCACCACGTGCACTGCCTTGGAGAACCGGTCAACAATGGTGAGGATGGTGTCTTTCCCTTCGGAAACCGGCAGGCCCGTGATGAAATCCAGGGCGATGTACGTCCAGGGCCGTCGAGGAACGGGAAGTGGTTGGAGCTCTACCGAGGATGGTTGATCGATGTCCTTGGCCCTGGCACACACCGGGCACGCCTGAACGAACTCAATGACGTCCCTTCTCATTGAGGGCCACCAGAACGCCCGTTGGATGAATGAGAGGGTCCTCCGTGTCCCTTGGTGTCCGGCGACCAATGAGGAGTGGCCCCATTGGAGGACATCTGATCTTACATTCTGGGGTACGTAGAGTCGTCCAGGCAGCACGCCTGCCGGCCCGGTCTCTGCAGCCTGTGCCTGGCGGACCCTTGTCTCTAAGTTCCATTGAAGAGGTGCAATGATCCGGGAAGAGGGAATGACAGGCACGGGATCTGCCCGGTGAAGGTCTTCGTCGTACTGTCTTGATAGTGCGTCGGCCTTGGTGTTCTTGGACCCTGGGCGGTACGACAGATGGAAGTCGTACTGTTCAAAAAAGAGAGCCCACCGTGCCTGTCGTGGATTGACCTGCCTTAGGTTCCTGATGGTGATGAGGTTCTGGTGGTCAGTCCAGACGATAAACGGCTCACTGGCGCCCTGGAGCCAGTGACGCCATTCTCCATGGCCCACTTTATGCCCAGAAGTTCGCGGTCCCCTACCCCATATCGCTGCTGAGTGGGGTTGAATTTCTTGGAGAAGAAACCACACGGGTGTAGTTTCTGGACTGGACCTCATTGGGAGAGAACGTGCCGAAGCTCTGCCACCTCGCGGCGCAAGGCCGCGATGTCTTGGAAGCTCCGACGCAGAGTATCGAGCTCTCCGGTTAGCCGATTGATGAGCGTGGCATGCTGATCCACCACATCGCATAGGCGCGCATACTCCGCTGGGTTCACCGCGAAAGGCTCAGTCATTCTGTCAAGAACTAACCTGAGGTGACCAGAAGACGTAGCTTTAGCGGTTAGCCCTGTGTAGCGTGACTGGTAAACCCAAACGCGGAGTGACACGAATAGGCAGGATAATCACGCTGTTAAGTCTAAGGACTCTCACGATTGGGGAGTAAGGGAAAGACACAATCTAACTTGCGTCCTATAAATACACACTCAGTAAGAAAGCTAAGCCAAGAAAGTGAGTACTCACAGTTTGATGACCGTAACCGAGGCGACATCGGGCAACTCAATGACTGAGCGTTGTACTGTGGTTTGTTTACTCCTTTTATACCTTCTGGTTCGCGACCGCATTACTTCCGGGTCCTAGTGCCGGTCGCGTCTTGAGTGTGCATGACATCCAGCAAAAATAGAAAAGAATTCGATCTACTAAGCTTTAACAATAAATGTCCTCAGTTCCCAAACCCCTATTCTATCCATTACTCTAGGAACCATTGTATTCCAACAAGGGATCATGGAGGCCAATGGTGACCATTGTATTTATTCCCATTTGTATGACTATGGTAGGACGTCCGGTCAATACTCACACGCACATCCACACACTACTGGCAATTTAAGAACGCCAATTAGCCTAATGTGCATGTCTTTGGGTTGTGGGAGAAAACCGGAGTACCAGGAGGAAAGCCATCAAGCATGGGGAGAACATGCAAACTCCAGCACCTGGAGGTGCAAGGCAACAGTGCTAACCATTAAGCCCCCATATCCACATAAACACTTATTGAGTGTTGTTAATAGGAAAAGTGATGTAACACAGTGGTGAAAATACCCCTGTCCCAGCTCTTTTGGAATGTGTTGCAGGTATCAAATTCAAAATAAGTGAATATTTGCAAGAGACAATAAAGTTTGTCAGTGTGAACATTGTATATCTTGTCTTTGTGGTCTACATTAATAAATGAACATTATAAAAATATCTGTTTTTTTTGCAGGACTTGATTCTTCTGTTATTGCACATGTACTGACTTTTTATATATAATTCATAACATTTAGGCATTTGGCTGACAACATATTGTATACATTTTTATATATTTCCAACCATTGAAAGATTTCAGTCTCAGTCAATTCAATTCAAATGTTTGTATAATTTGTATAATGCTTTATCAATGGTCAGATAGAAGCTGTACAGAATTAAACAAAAAATATGGTAATGTGTATGAAATGTGTGAGAAAATATGTATGAAACAAATGAAATCACCAATAAAAGTTTGTGATCATTTGGTGCATCGTCCAGTTCATGAGTTGAAAAATATTTTGTTTTGTTTATAAATATGAAGGGTGTGGTTAAAAAAAAAAAAAAAAAAACTGCTGATGAGAATGAGACAGCTGTTTTTTTTTGCTGACTTGTCTTTTTTCACTAGGGGAAGATGATAAGGGATCTTCGTTCCCATGTCCTGTACGTTCATCGCCGTGTTATTGTAGTGTACATGTAAAAAAAAACATCAGCACTTTTTTTCCATTTAACAATATAAAACTTGAAATATTTTACATAGACGTTTTGGAGTGATAGAGTGTACCTTCAGCTGCCCACTCAACTTAAACTGGACTTAAATCTTGAAAGTGCTATTTTCCACATTTCACTGATAAAATACCAAAGTCTTACTGAATGACTAAAGGTCAGTACCGACATCATCTGTCATTTTATGTAACTTTATTTAAGTTATGTGGTCACCATAATGTGAATTTGTCACACAGGAACAACTCATTTAAAAATGCATAACAGTGATCTTAGAGACTACTTGAAATAAAAATAAAAATAGATTAATTAAAATTATGCAATAAATATAAGTAACTAAAAAAAACAAACACATACACAAAAGAAAACAGGAAATTCATATAATAAATGTAAAAAAATTGGAGGGAGGGGGGTTATAGGAGGGAGGGGACTTGGTGTATCATCAAATTCAAATTCAAATTTTATTTCTCACATACACAGTCACACACAGTACGAAATGTAGTGAAATGCTTACACGACCGCCAGTGACCTTAAAAAGAGACCTTAAAATGAGAAAGGTCTCTACAGCTTAAGAAAGGGAAGAAAGGGAAAAGTGGACAAGGAGAAAAGTGGACAAGGAGACTTGGTGGTGGAACAATGAAGTCCAGGAGTGTATACAGGGAAAGAGGCTAGCTAAGAAGAAGTGGGACACTGAGAGGACTGAAGAGAGTAGACACGAGTACAGGAAGGTGAAGGTAGAGGTGGCAAATGCCAAACAAAGAGCATATGAGGACTTGTATGCTACAGTAGATTGGACAGTAAGAAGGGAGAGGTGGATCTGTACAGGTTAGTGAGGCAGAAAGATAGGCAATGGGTATGGTTATGATTCTTTTCAAATAAAGATCAGCTGTTCTTTTTTATTAAATTTTTTAGATTTTTCTGGTCATCTTCAATGTTTCTTCACACTGCAGGTGCTTACAAAGTATGTACAGTATTGATTAGACAGGTATTAATCAAAAAAAGGTGTACAAAAGGCTTTCAGAAACATTAGATGTACCATAAAGCACTGTGGGGCAAAATAGATAAACTAAAGGCATTTTTTGTGGAAAAAAAAATGTAAGGAAAAAAAGAAGGAAAAAAAAAAAATATATATATATAAACATTTTTTTTTTTTTTTTTTAGCATGCAAGCCCAGCCAAAATGTGCTAAAATGGCTTATGGTCTAATGAAGTGACAATTGATCTTTTTGAGGCAGAATTTTGGAATAATTTGATTTAAAAATAAGATTGAATTAAGAATAAGAGAAATAAGAATAAGAAACAACACCCTGCATGGTGGTCACGACATTGTGCTATTATTCTGCTTTTCCTCAGTGTAGGTGCATGTTATTCACAAGTTCTGACGCGTGTCTTTAGTTACACAGTGTCACTGACGACATCAGACGTTTCGTTGATTTCTTTGTCTCTTGTTTATTTTCAACATCAAAAACAACGGTTGTTACAGTTTCTTGCATAAATCCACTGTAGTCACGACAAGTCGCTTGCTGTGTTCTGTAGCTTCGATAGATTACAGTTATAACAACTTATTTTACTGTATTCCTTTTAGCTTACTGTCTCACGGTCAAAAGCTTGTGTGCTCCACACCTTTCTGTATCCTTCCGTGTCTTAACAAGAACTACAACTAACGTGCGTGATAGACATGGAACTGCATAACTGTGGGATGATGTCACAGAACAACCCATGAAATGATGTCACAATACAAATTATATGTATGATACTTAATGCTTAATGCTTAACTAATAAACTGAAATAAGATAAACATAACAACAAATCACAAGAATGAAATATGGCCCTTACATTTCCAGCCCCTTCCTGACAGGCAGGAAGACTGGCAATTACACACATTTTTTGTTTTGTTGTTTTTTCTTTTTTTTACAATTGGGCCACGACATTTACTATTGGATTAAAATTTGAATTAACTTTCTTAACACTTTAGAATTAACTTTCTTAACACTTTAGACATTTGTTAACGGTTTAACTTAAGGTATTCATATCGCTGCGTACCAAATGAAAGGAACATGACTACTTTATAAGGTAATTAACAGTCCATTTCACATATGAGGCACAGCTTATCGATGGGTCTTTCCAGGGTACTGGTTTTAGTTTTGACCAGTACACGTCTCACAAGTCCTTTTTTATCAGGGAACACTTTCGTGATCCGTCCGACGACCCATGAATTTCTTGGAGAAGACTCATCAATTATTAGAACTACGTCTCCAATCGAGAGGTTTTTTCTCACCTGAGACCATTTTTGGCGCTCCTGAAGCAAGGGCAAGTATTCACGCACCCATCGCTTCCAGAATAGGTCGGCAAGGTACTGAATTTGCTTCCACTTGCGACGTGCGTAAATGTCCTCTTTTTTGAAAAGACCAGGAGGCAAGTTTGGCTGTTTTTTCATCAGCAGCAGGTGGTTGGGTGTCAGGGGCTCCAGGTCTGTGGGATCGTCTGTAGTGGTGGTAAGGGGACGGTCATTTATTATAGCTTCCACCTCACACAGGAATGTGTGCAAGCTCTCATCGTTTAGTGTTTGTTCTTTTAGTACGGACCTCAAGATTTTTTTAACTGACCTTATCTGCCTTTCCCATATTCCACCGAAGTGAGACCCAGCAGGAGGATTAAATATCCACTGTATCCCCTTTTGCATTAGGACGCCTTCAATTTTTGACTGATTCCACTGTTGGATTGCTTTACGCAATTCAGTCTCAGCGCCTATGAAGTTTGTTCCATTATCACTTCTCATAACTGACACCTGGCCTCTTCTGCACATGAAGCGTCGAATAGCATTTAAGCAGGAGTCTGTATCTAATGACTGCGCGACTTTAATGTGCACGGCTCTTGTTGTCAGACAAGTAAACAATACACCATATCTTTTAACATTACTTCTACCCCGTTTGACCTCGAAGGGTCCAAAATAGTCTACCCCTACGTTAGTGAACGGTGGGTGATCTGGTGTTATTCTATCGCGTAGCAGTTCTGACATTTTTTGTTCACTATTCTTCGCTCTGATCTTTCTGCATGTCACACAACTGGACAGAAACTTTCTCACAAGGGAATTTGCTGTCGGAATCCAGTATTTCTGCCGCAATTTTGAAAGCATATAATTCCGACCTGTTCGTGAGTGTTTCTTAAGATTAGGGTTGTAATGTGTGAGTCTTTGGGTATAATGACAGGGTGTTTTGCATGCTCAGGCATTGCAGACCTACCAAGACGTCCTCCAACTCTTAGCACTCCATCCTGCAGTACTGGATCTAGTTTGGAGAGACAACTGTTTCCTTTTACGGAAGCATTACCCTTTTGTAACATGGAAATTTCGTCTTTGAATTTTTGGTTTTGAACAAACTTAATGACTTCGTTTTCTGCCCTTGATAAGTCCTTAATTGTTAGAGACTTATGGTTTTCTGTTATTGAGTTGTTTGCCTGTCCCTTGATCCTTTTTGTTGTCTGTTTTAGCATATCTTTAACGCAAAGAATCCAGGCAACGGATCTTTTTAACTTATACCAGTCAGAGTGATAGTTAATCAGTTTACTCACGGCATCTGTGCTCTCTGTAGTTTTTACGAGATTCACTAAGGCTGAGTGTTTAATCTCAATGTCATCCTCTTTCGTCGACAGATCGTGAATGTTTTCAGGCCATTTACTCTCTGGTGTTTTAAGAAAGGGGGGACCATGGATCCAATTGTTGTTTTTCATGAATTTTTCACAGGAAACTCCTCTGGAAGCAGCGTCAGCTGGGTTTTTTGAAGTGTTGACGTACCTCCACTGCTGTGGCTTGGTTAACTCTCGTATGATGGAGATCCTGATAGCGACAAAGGTTTTAAAGCGAAGTTTTTCATTAACAATGTATCTCAAGACAGTTGTGCTGTCGGTCCAAAACACAGAGTCCAGCAGTTCTATTTCCAGTTGACCTTTCAACATTTTGTCGTTGTTTACGGCAACCACTGCCGCTGTCAGTTCCATTCGGGGGATAGTAGTTTGTTTCAAGGGCGCTACGCGAGAATTCCCCATCATGAATGCACAGTGTGTGAGTCCATCAGCATTTACTAACCTAATATACGAGACAACTCCATATCCCATTTCACTTGCATCTGAGAAGTGGTGAAGTTGTGCTGTAGTTGTGACTCCAAAGTCAACTGGTTTTACGCATCTTGCTACACTAAACTCAGACAATTGATGCAACTCGTGTAGCCAGGCTCTCCATCGTTTTATAAATTGTTCGGGAATGTCATCGTCCCAAGCGAGTCTCTCTTTACATAACTGCTGCATTAAGATCTTAGCTGGCAGTATGACTGGTGCAAGGAAGCCTAAGGGGTCATAAATTGAACTAGTGACTGACAAGATTCCTCTTCTAGTCACAGGCCGCTCTTTTAAACTAATCTTGAACTTGAGCGTGTCTGAATTAACACACCACAGCACCCCTAGAGCTCTCTCAACAGGGAGTACGTCTTTACTCAAATCTAAGTCCCTCATGTCTTTAATTCTCTCACCCTCAGGGATGGAAGCTAGCAATGTACGACTATTACTTGCCCACTTGGTAAGGTAAAACCCTCCACTTGCGCACAGTTTGGTGAGATTACTATATAGCGCAACTGCTTGGCTATGACTAGAGACAGACTTCAAGCAGTCGTCTACATAAAAGTTTTTAAGTACTGTGTTGACTGCCTCGGCAGATGCATTGCTGCAGTTTTCTTCTGCTGTTTTCCTAAGGGCGAAGTTAGCTACACTTGGAGATGATTTTGCACCAAACAAATGAACAACCATTTTATACTCAACCAAGTCCTGACTCATGTCTCCATTCGGCCACCACAGGAAACGCAACAAGTCTGTGTCCTTTTCCGGAACTCTGACCTGATAGTACATGGCTTCCACATCTGCCATCATGGCAACGTCTTCTTGTCTAAAGCGTGCGAGCACCCCAATGAGTGAGTTTGTCAGGTCGGGTCCCTGCAGAAGCTCGCTATTTAATGATATTCCCTGATAGCTGGCAGCACAGTCAAAGACTACCCTTAGCTTTTTCTTTTGAGGATGGTACACACCATGGTGAGGTATGTACCACACTTGCCCGTCTTGTCGACTTAGGTGGGGTGTGGGGACCTTGACTGCGTGACCCTTTTCAAACATGTCGTTCATGAAGTTTAGATACTCTTTGTGAAAGGAGCGGTTATGCTTAAACTTCCGTTTGAGGTTCAGTGTGCGCTGCATGGCTACGCTTCGGTTATTGGGCATTTGAATAGCTGCTTTCTTAAATGGGAGACCGATGTAGAAGTGATTATCGGTAAATTGCAGGGAGTTAGTTACAGAGTCTAAAAACTGATAGTCCTCTTGTGACAACTCAGCTTTGTCATCACAGTTCCGTTCAGGAAAATCATGGTTGTACTGTTGTATCAGCATTTGTTCCACACTTTCGATGGAGACTCTGTTGACTGCAACGCTCACTTGCTCATTGTCACATGTGCCTTCCTCGACTGACTCTCGAAGAGGTCCATTTATGGTCCATCCGAGAGCAGTCTTTACTGCATATGGCCCATTGTGCCTGCTGTTAATTACTCGCCATGGTTCTAGGAGCCTGTGCTCTTTGTTACCTATGAGAATTTCAACTCCAGCATTAATGTAAGGCAGTTTTACTTCGCTGAGGTATGGCCACTTATCAATGTCGTGCTGTTGTGGAATATTTTCCACTGAGACTGGGATACTCTTTTGTGTGAACACTTTGGGGAGTTCAACAAAGGTGTTTTCTTCCAGACTGCTAACCTCTAGGTCAGTAAGCACGTAACTTTCTACTTGTTTTCTCGCGTTCATGGTGCTTAACATGATGTCAATTTTTTTACCTTGTACGTTTAATCGCCTTGCTAATGACTCTGTACAAAAGGTAGCAGAGCTACCTGGGTCCATAAAGGCGTATACTTTTACTGTCTTGTTGCCTTTCTTGGACTTTATTTTAACAGGTACTATGGAGAGGATACAGTCATCTCCCGCCTCGATACACGCACTCGTTTCGTGACTCGCTGCAACAGGCAATGTTTGAACTGGTTCGGTTTCGTCAGCCTTTGCGATCGCTTGAGCTGTGTCTTTTGCTGCAATGTGTAGCATGCGAGGATGTTTCTTTGAGCACAACTGACATGTAATTTTCTTCGTGCAGTCTTTGCTTAAGTGTCCTTTTACTAAACAGCCAAAGCAGAATCCATTCTTTTTTAAAAAGTCCAATTTGACCTTATATGTCTCATTGTTAAATTGGTGGCATTCATCTAGGGTATGATCTTGCTCACAGGATGCACAAGGTTTAGTAAAGGCACTAATAACTAATGCACCACTACTCTTTACTGTAATTGAGTCTCTATGATTTTTACCAACCTGTTTTACGCCGGTCGCAAAGCTGCTGCCCCTCTTTTCTTCAATTTTTTGCTTAAATCCTGGAGCGGATTTGCTGCTGTGTTTTTTACCACTAGTCGAAACGTTCAGATCTCCAAAAAGTGGGTTGGACATTACCTTTGCTTCTCGTTCTACGAATTTCATCAGCTGCACAAACTTAGCTCTTTCCTGATTGCGCTCCTCGTACTTGTATACGTGGCTTCTCCATTTTTCACGCAATTTGTAGGGCAGTTTTGAGGCAACACCTCTCAAATTGGTAGCATTGTCTAGCTCATCCATGTAATCGATGCTTGACATGGTATTGTAACATTTTACTAGGAACAGGGAGAAAGTTTTTAGCGACTTTCCGTCCTCTGACTTTATTTCCGGCCAGTTGAGTGCCTTTTGCATCAGCGTTGTAGCGATTATTGTCTATTTCCGAAATTGTCATGTAACAGTTTCATAGCCTCTGCGTAACCACGATGTTCTGGCATGAGCTGGCAGCTTCTCACTAGGTCCTTAGGCTGTCCTTCAGTATACTGCTCGAGAAAGAACAGCCTTTCATGATTGCTATCAGTTTTGGTTTCGATGGCATGTTTAAAAGCTCTTACGAAGGACGTGAACTCAAGAGGGTCACCATAGAATGGAGGAACGTTGCACGGAGGTAAGGAATGTTGCCTCTGACTCTTTGCAAACATTTCTGTAAGATTTGCCTGAAGTGGCATCCTACCCTGAGGCTCCACTATGTCAGTGTTGTAAAGTGAGTGTTCGTTACCTTGGGTGGGCCGTTCCATTAGGGTGCTTGACATTATGGGTTTGGCACTTACTGGCATGCTTAAGTGGGTTGCTCGGAGGCGTGATGGCAGCTCGAGGTATTCCGTTGCCGAACTGTGGTTGCAGTGGTCGTTTTGCTCTGGTTCCGGGGGGCATGCACCACTCGTTTCGACGACCACGCTCCGTCTGGCAGGATGTTGTTTTTTGCGGTTCTGGTAAGAATTTAGTTCAGCATCGGCCATTGCAAGCGCCGTTTCCCTCTTCCTCAACCTTTAATCGTGCTTTCACCAGCTCCAGCGCCTGCCGATCTCTCAAAGTTGCTGCTTTAGCCAGCAAAGCTGCTCTGTTGGCTTCTGCCTTTTTTAGTCAAGCTTCGGATGCTGCTGACGTTAAGGACCTCTTGGATGCTGCTGACGTTACGCTTCCGTGCCTTTGGGGGGCGGGCGTCTTACGCTCCGCCATTGACACACTGTCGTTTGGCGAAACTCCATCGTCACCTGTTTGAGACAACTTAAAGCGATTACTAGTGTCCGCGATCCACGACTCCACTCTTACCATGAATTCTGGGCAGCGCGTTAATCTAGGGTGAAACCAGTGGTGCTGATCGGTTTCACGCTCTTCGTCCTTTGCGCACGATCGCACTGTTACATTACTTTCAATAAAGTCATTTAGCAGCGCTTTGTATTGGCGGCGCTTGGCTTTAACGTCATGCAAATTACAAGCATTGTCCATAAGCGCCTCTAGTTCATTGTATAATACAGTCAACTGACTCCACTTGCCTTCTCTGGCGCTCTTCAGTTCGTCGAGCACCATCACCTGCTCAGATTCGGCGATAGCGGCGTTGTCCTCGCCGTGTGACATGGTGAAGTTTAAGGCAGGCAAGTCCTCTTCTCGCTTTCGGTTTCGGTTGATGCGCGTTTTTGAAGTCGCACGCGCGCTCTTCAAAATCTTAAATCACTTATCTTCATTTCTGCGGCGGAGCCAAGCTTTTGACTTTAATGTAGGTGCATGTTATTCACAAGTTCTGACGCGTGTCTTTAGTTACACAGTGTCACTGACGACATCAGACGTTTCGTTGATTTCTTTGTCTCTTGTTTATTTTCAACATCAAAAACAACGGTTGTTACAGTTTCTAGCACAAATCCACTGTAGTCACGACAAGTCGCTTGCTGTGTTCTGTAGCTTCGATAGATTACAGTTATAACAACTTATTTTATTGTATTCCTTTTAGCTTACTGTCTCACGGTCAAAAGCTTGTGTGCTCCACACCTTTCTGTATCCTTCCGTGTCTTAACAAGAACTACAACTAACGTGCGTGATAGACATGGAACTGCATAACTGTGGGATGATGTCACAGAACAACCCATGAAATTATGTCACAATACAAATTATATGTATGATACTTAATGCTTAATGCTTAACTAATAAACTGAAATAAGATAAACATAACAACAAATCACAAGAATGAAATATGGCCCTTACACTCAGCTTCGATTGGGACTCTAGTCAAGACACAGATAGCTCCAAAAATCATTCTAGTGCATGGCTCAAAACGTGCAGGCCTGTGTTATATATCGGAAGGTGAATTCAAATGTTAGATTCCAATACCAACAACACAAAATAAAAGCTAATGCTTCTGTACACAAAGATCAGATTTTTTGAATGATCCAGTCAAAGCAAGGATCTAAATCTGGAGCACTTTTGAAAGTAAGAGTTGAATAAAATTACCAGATGAAATTTTCTAAATGGGTAAACACATACCTATAAATTTGTGTTGAAAAGAAAATAAGCTTCAAGAAAGTGTTAGAGAGTAATACTGACTGTTTGTCCTTATTCTCTCTGATACATTTTTCATTTGTTTTTCATTACAATTTTGGTGTTTTCTATTTCATATTACAAGCTGGTTAAAACCTTTGTTTGTTTATGATACCTCTTAATATCGTATCCAATGTCACTATGTGGCAAAAAGTATTTGGAAACCCATACATTCTTCATCAAAAATATAAGACAACTGGAGGGGGTGAGGAAAATTATCTAGAAATCCCACACACCATGTTATAAGGAATTGGGTAGAAAAATTGGTAGATTGTGGCTGTAATGATTCACAAGGGCAGCAGAAGAACTTTTTATGTACTGCTTCAGGTAGAAAGTGTTTTTCTTTTATTTTGAATTGGAAAAACAATCAGAACACATTTAACCAGGTAAGCAGGTAATTCAGAAGGTTTCACAAACTTGTAGAACTATAGTTCACTTCTTTATTATCCAATTATTACTAAATAATCACTAATTATCAAACAATGCTTTAGATAAATAATATATTTGCTTATTGGCATTTGTTTATGACAATCTTCTACATATTGTCAAGTATCCAAACTTCCTCCACTTTTCCTGTAGGACCTTTCTAAACCTTTCTGTCATTAGGACATAAAACACAGTGTTTATTAAACTGTGAGAAAATACTGTTGGCCATGATATTATGAACACTGCCTCGATGTAGACTTTTGTACACTGTCCCAATCCAGTACGTTGTGATGCAAGGAACGTATTCCTCATCACGCGATATGGCATGTAAAGCACTAACAACATGACAACTGCAAACTTCAAGATGTTCACTGTCCTTTGGAAGAATGTCCCAAGCACTTCCTCTCTCTTCCTGAACAAAGAAATCATCTTGCGTGTTAAAAGAAACAAGGTCAGTAATGGCAGCACATATGCTATGGTGATAAGTAACAAGCTGAAGTTTAGAAAAGCATGGGTGAGTTTATGTTGCCGAAATCATGGCACTTGGTCTAGTTAGTTGTACTTAGGTCATTCATAAAAAGCATGATTAGATTAATCTCAATTGTCACCCAAATCCAGTTCAGGAAACTGATGAACAATGAGGGAGGGGGGGGGAGATCAACTGCAGTTTAATTCCATGTACAAATATTTACAAACATGGTATTATCTTTAGGAGCCAACAATGCCAAAAATAATAAACCGAAGCCACTAACTAGAGTCACAAAAGTCTAAATAACCTAACAACAAAACATACCAAAATACATCAACTTATAACTCCCTAACTAGCATAACTAGGAGAAAGGGGGGGGCAAAAAGGGCGTTGACTCCCTACTTACCAATATATACAGAATGATAATTACACAGTATACAAAGTTTTGTACAAAGGGCAATAACAAAAATCGAGGTCGAAAAGGGCAGCAAAAGTTGATACACAATAAGTCCAATATAAACAAGCAAAACACCATAACAAGTCATGCAGTTGTCTTTCGAGCAGCAGGCAGGAACGCGTTTAAATACTGCTGCACAAAGTGCTAGTCCAATGGCAACACAGGAGGCGGGAGTAAGGCACACAGGTTCAGGAAGTGCTTGTCCAATGGAGGTACAAGAGGCTTGAGTAAGGCACACACCACTGACTGATCCTCCAATCAGCACCCCACTCCATGGTAGAGGCCAATTAACCAATTAAACCTGCTTTAAAAAAACACGGAAAATAATATAAAATGTATATATATATATATAGACGTAACACACCCAAAGCATGAAAAGAACACTGCTTTTGTAATATAAATCCTGATTTACCATTTTAATTCGATAACAGAGACATTCATACTATTATTTTTTTTAAATCAGGCTTCAGGGTGTAATACAGTAGTTGATCAATTGGAATGGTTATTACCGTCGCGCTCACCGCCGCGTAAAAACGTCAGCGGCCAAAATAAATCAGTTGAATTTCAAAGTCATTCGTAAAATGGCCGCCAGGTGGCGCAAAGTGACATTTTCGCTCGTTGCCGTAAATACAACAGTGACCGTTATACAGCGTATCTCTGTATCGGTTTATTGTTATTTAAATTCTGGATTATTTCAGGTACTTTAAACACATTGTTGGGTTACTCATGTTGGCTCATATGAGATGTAGTTTACAAATGAACACCAGGTTGGGTTATTTTGACCCAACAACTGGTTTATTCATTATTCTTTCCTTTCTCCAAATATCAGCCTGCAAAATGTTTGAAATATTACTGTTTATTGTGTCACAAGTGTAGTTTTAAGAGTTGTTTAGGCAGGAATGCGTGTGTATACAGCTCAAAACCTCCATCAGTTATTAAAGATAGCGGCTATTTAGAAAACATGCCCAGTGATTTCGGAGCTTCAGGAAATCTCCCGGCGCTCTGCGCATAACACCGGGCCAACTCATGTCGGAAAGAATTTATAAACGGTTTCTAAACGTGGGCTATTGTTTTTTTTACTTATAATATTTGTTAATTTAATTTAATTTAAATGAGGTTTGGGCTCAGGACTTCGATTCGGCATCGTGATTCTCCTCTTTAATTTACTCCATAGTTTTAATCAGCGCTCAGCCGCATGCATGGAGTTTTCCAGAGCGCACCGGCAGAAGTAGACTAATGATTATGAACGCGTCGGGAAAACAGCAAGCAGACTGACTCTGACCATTTAAAAAAAACGTTTGAGTTCATTTTCTGACGTGCTCAAGTTCACCAAAAACAATACAGAACAGCGCAGCTTACAACACTTACAAAATCACAACACTTACAAAATCACAACGTTTTTTCGTTATTGTGAGTGCGCTTAAATAAAAGTTGAGTCTTATAAAGGCATGTAGTCTTATATAGTTTTATTATATAGTTTTTGCACATTAATCTGACACAGTTTTTTCAGCCTGTCACGGCGTGCGCCCAAATCAATATCGCTCCTCGCTCACTAGTTAGGCGGCCTCCCCTTCAGACATGCGAAGCAGCGGGACCGCAGAATTACAGATGACTGGTGAGCTATCGTTGCTATCGTTGCCCGGGCTTGCACCCTGCGCTATAAAATACTCTGGGTTTGTTGGGCTACAGTGGATTTTACTACGCGCTGTGTATGCAGCGCGCGTGCAACAACGCGGAAGTGCGGCATGCAAGCAGGGCAAATGGAACCCGCCCCACGGACTTCAAAGGAGCGAGAGGTGGGAGGGGGGCGGTACGGCCATCCGCGGAGAGCAGAGTCAGCGCGAGCAGACGGATGGCCATTGCACCATCACCAGCCGTGCCTTATTCCGTCATGTCATGTGGGCATTATAAGCTTTGTATTGAAAACTTCTAACTAAAAAGTGGCAGCAGGCACGCCTAAAAATAGACGCAGGTTATTTTTTTAATAGTCTAAATAAAAACCCTCCGATTTAATTTCCTATAGTCTAACCAGCGCTCAACCGCACGCATAGTTTTCCCGAGCGCTAGGAATTTTTTTGTGCTAAATAATGTTTATGCAGTATAAGAATTCCTATTAATCCTGGGTTGTTCTTCTAGTGTCACTATAGTGCTTTACAATGCCAGACAACATTCAAATACAAATTATTCACCCTCCCCAGGTGTGAATCGGCTGTTCTCACCTATACGTTCAGAGGAACTGAAATGCACTTCTCCCCACTTTAAAAACCTCTTGAATCTGAGGCTGACTTTCAGTGATTTCAATTTGTGTAATTTTAATCTCCTGGATTCTAGATTCTAAAGTTGACATTGTTACCTTTTTTAATCATTGGAATGGAAGAACTTGTTATTTTCCTTATGATAGCATAAATTGCATTGTTTTTAATCAGTCTATACACAATAATATTCTTTGGTATTTTTATTTATTATTATTTTTTTAAACGGGTATGGGGGCTATCTTGGTTCAATAATCTCCGTGCCTGGTTTAGGTTTAGTATTTAGTGCGCATCTGTTATATTACAACTATCATAACAATCAAATACCTTTTATTGGGGGTTAAGTGACTGATGTGCCTAACATTTTTCAGCTGAGCCTTTGTTTCACTGAAAACGACCGCGACACCCCTCTCTCTCTCTCACACACACACACACACACACAGAGCCGACCAAATCATTAGCACGTCCCTCCCCCAAACAGCACAGACATTTACTTTATATCCATTTACTTACACCTGAACTGAGTTGTTTGAGTAACATGGGTCGAACCCGTTACAAATCATAACAGTCTCCTGCATTTCATTCTTATAATAACGCAAAAACACAAGCGGGGCTGAAAGACCGACATCTGCTGACGCAGTAGAACGTCCTAACACTGTTTTAATTTTATGGTCATTTATTTCAGTTAATAAATCTACTATAAATTTAAAGAACACAAGAAATAGGATGACACAAATCCATACACGCTTTTTTTTCTAATTACAAGTGATAAAATCTAAAGGCTCACTGTGTTAACATTTATTGTGCTTAAATTTGATCCTAATAAGATTTGATTTAATTTGAATTTTAGAACAGTGGCAGCTGGAACACCTAAAATAGATGCAGGATTATTTTTTTATAATCTAAATAAAAATGCTTTTTTAAACGTGGGCTATTGTTATTTACATGCAATATTTGTTACTTTAATTTAAATGGGGTTTGGTCTCCGGAATGTTGAGCCTCAGGATCCTCTTCTTTACTTTCCTACGTAGAATCAGCGCTTAATCGCACGCATTAAGTTTTGTAAATTCGTTTAATGTTTAATAGTAAATAATGACCCCCGTTGCGCTGTACCACCGCTCGGAAAACCTTATGAAATACAAGTTTAGGACAATTATGATGATCTGCCACGGCGTGCGCGTGTGATGGGTGTACGCCCAAATCTACTATAACTACTCCCTCACTCCGTAGGCTCCCTGAATAGGCGGCAAAAGGAACGGGGCCGCCTATTTGTGCCGGCTGGCGATAATTAACGTTAATATGATCTCGGGCTTGCTCCGCATTATAAAAGCAAGGCGCGGAGGTTTGTCTGAGGTCTGGGAAGTACGTGATGTAATAAAGAATATAAAAAAAAGCATGTCAGTGGGGAGATGTGACGCGGGCCCAGGCGCTTTAAACAAGGACACTAGAATTCCGCCCTTTGATCTCCGCGCTGAGGACAGTGCGAGAAAAAGCTGCGCGAGCTCCCGCGGCATCTTCACTCCCGCACCGTGCCCGCCCTCGCAGCCCCGCTGCCGAAGAGGAAAAGTGTGGTTAGGTTTTTGCGTCAGCGAGAACTCGCGCCGGCCATCGACAGCGGGAGAAGCGCCGTCACGAGGGAGCGTGCAGGAGCGCTGCCTCCGCGTGCTCAGTTCTGCCACTCGCACCAACACTTAGCATCAGCTGTGTGCCCGCATGCCAGTGTGGCACAGCCCCCGGAACTGCACATGCACAACCTTTATCCCATTCTTTCCATTCTCCCTCCTTCAACACTTTCCTTCTCCATTTTACCTAAATAAATTACCCTTTTCCCGTAAGACCTCGCCTCGTGTCCGTGCTTTATGGTGCCGCCCGTGCAACATGGGTCGAACCTGTTACAGATCATAACAGTCTACTGCATTTCATTCTTATAATAACGCACAAACACAAGCGGGGCTGAATGACCAACATCAGCTGACGCAGTAGAACGTCCTGACAATGTTATAATTTTATGGTCATTTATTTCAGTTAATAAATCTACTATAAATTTAAAGAACACAAGATATAAGATGACACAAAACCCTACACGCGTCTTTTCTAATTACACGTGATAAAATCCAAAGGCTCACTGTATTAACATTTATTTTGTTTAAATTTGATCCTAATAAGATTTAATTTAATTTAAATTCTACATTTGTATCGTCATTTTAGTTCTGTGATTATAAATTTGTTTAACTACAATGTTTTACTTGATTTTATCCGCTACTACGTGCAGTTCTAAAACTCCGTGTCTCATTAATCCAGCAGAGAATGAACTAAGGCATGAGGCGTCAGTCTGTAGTTATATAGCGCCACTTAACGGTAAAAGCCAGCAAACGCACAAAGCCAAACGGTACCGCCGAGCGCGGCGACGGTAGGACCTACATTCCGATTGATTAACCACTGTATGTGTAATGGGTGCTGTGTGTGGGCTTTGAGAAACGTATAGCGACAGATGTGATCAGGTGGGAAAAGGTCTTTTAATAAAGGAAGGTAGAACAAACACTTACATGAGGTAAATAAGGGATAGCAACACGGGATCTAAACTGTACAATAACTAAACTAAGGCAGGGAGCTACACTAAGGCAGGGAGCTACACTAAGGCAGGGGCCTACACTAAACACAACCGGCTAAACATGAACTAAACAAAACAGACTAAACATGAACTCAACACAGGCTAGGAAATAACATGACAAACTAGGAACAAAACATGACAGTACATAAACAAAACTAAACCAAGAACACAAACCAGGAGCTAGGGAAGTGGCATGACACCAAGAACATGGAAAGATAACACCCACTTAACTTAACTGAAGTTAATACAACAGATGCCAAACAAAGGAAACTAAACTCAGAGACTATTTATAACAAACGTAATTAACTAACCTCGGTTCAGGTGTGCTCCCATCACCTGACCGAGGTGCACTCTGGGAACTGAAGTTTCAATGACAAACAAAGGAAAAACAAAAGAAAACAAAATGGAGTCTGGGAGCATTGCGCCCTCTGGTGGCTAACCGTGACATTACCCCCCCTCCAAGGGCGCTACACAGGGCACCCTCCCCAAAGTCTGTTGTCGGTCCTCCCGACAGAGAGGCTGCAGCCCGAGTTCCCTGGGCAGGGTGGCAGGGTGGGCATTGAAGCTGTGTCGTGGCCAGGTCCGGGCGGAGACGGAGGCGGAGCTGGGTCGCCGGGCGGAGCCGGAGCTGGGTCGCCGGGCAGAGGTCGTCAGCAAAACAGGGAGGTGACTCGACGTCGACGCAAGGCGGAGGAGAAACAGCTGGATTGCATGACAAAGGCTCGCCGCTGTCGAGGCCGACGACGCAGGGCAGAGGCGGCAGTACGATGTCGTCCAGGCCGACGAAGTAGGGCAGCGGGGGAAGCTTGCCGAAGCTGGACAGAGGCGGCTCTGGTTCATGCCTGTCGGGGTTCTCGAAGCCCTCCACTGGGCTCTCTGGGAGACTGGAGCCCTCCACTGGGCTCTCTGGGAGACTCGCTCCCCTCGCTCCTGCGTGCTCCACACTGTTCCATCGGATGGCAAGCCGACTACCCACGAGGTCAGCTTGCCCCGACGTCATGATCATAGCCCCCCCCCCCAAAAAAAAAATTATCCAGGGGAGGCCCCTCCGCTATACTACTTTTTTGGTCTGGCATTCTGTAACGGGTGCTGTGTGTGGGCTTTGAGAAACCTATAGCGACAGAGGTGATCAGGTGGGAAAAGGTCTTTTAATAAAGGAAGATAGAACAAACACTTACATGAGGTAAATAAGGGATAGCAACACGGGATCTAAACTGTACAATAACTAAACTAAGGCAGGGAGCTACACTAAGACAGGGAGCTACACTAAGACAGGGAGCTACACTAAGACAGGTGACAATATGCTAATCCAGTGACAATATGCTAATCCAGCCATACCTGTGTATGATCAAGCGCATTTGTGACGGTAGCATTACTGTTGCTCTGGACTGCACAGTGATTGGGTAGAGTAGAGTAGAGCTACACAAAAAGAGTAAAGAACATTTGCAATATTCTATCTATATATACATATAAAAATATATATATATATTCGCGTTCCTGCTGCCAAAGAGGAAAAGGCAGTGAGGAGGACTGCGTTAAGGCCCCGATCCCAGTCAGGAAAGCCGCCAAGCCAATGGACGTGCCCGCTCAGTGAGAAGAACCGTTTAGGGAGTGTGCAGGAGCGCTGCCTCCGCGTGCTCCATTCTGCCACTCTGCCTACTGCTACCGTTCGCCAGCTGCGTGCTCACATGCCAGCTAGCCACTGCCATGGACCTGCACCTTTTCACTTCTTTCCTATTTTTTCTTTCCATCCTCCCTCCTTTAACTCTTGTCTTCCCCATAAATTCTAAATAAAATTATCCTTTTTTTCATTACGACCTCGCCTCATGTCCATGCTTCATTGTGCCATCCGTGCACATAGGGTCGAACCCGTTACAATACATTACAGCAATTTTTAACTGTGTTACAAATACATGAGTAATATATTATGAATATACAGTATTCTTATTGAAGAATTCCAAATGCTAAAGAGTACACTTGGTGGTTAAACGTACAAACGTACTTTATTATATCATAAAGTACACAAAGTCTTCTATACTACTCTATTGCAAATGTGTTACCAGTACACTAAAGATGTTTAGGACCATTTACAAATACTAAACGCATTTTCTACACTATAACATGTTTTTAAAACACTTTACATCAGTAATATAGAGGCAGATTTTATCCATAAGTTCATCAACTTTAATTTGGAAGGTTGCAAAATAAAAAAAATAAAAAACAGTCCTATGATTTCTTTATGTTCAACAAAACTTTAGGTTGTCTCACAAACACTCAAACAGAATTATAAACTGTTTGAACAAAGACAGATAGTAGTATTAGAGTATACTGTATTAGTTTAAACCTGGTGTTGATTCTACAGTAGCTGTTACACAGAGACTCAGGCTGAGAGTTATGGAGCATTATACTAGAAGTAAAGTACATAAGATTTAGTTATAACACATTAGACAATACATTATATAGTTCAAATTATGTAGTTAATTACTAACTACCTAATGAAAACCATGAAATTTACCTTAAGATACGTTAAGATAACGATATAAACTAACGTACACAATAATGCAGCTCAAGCCGTGAAATTCAAATTAGAAGTGTGCCTGTCTCTAGTTTGATTGCCTGCTATCGCCCCTACTCTGTCAGGAAAATTCTGGTTGGCTGGAATAGTTGCATAGTTCTCACACTGCTGCAGTTCGTGCAAGCAGCTTTATAATATTGAGCCCACATAAGAGAGTTCAAACACACAAATTATCTTAAACGCGCAAAAGTGAGATTCAGTGTGCAAAAACAAGTCTGAAAGCACGCACACGCAAGAGGGTAAGTAGTGCACTAAATATAAGCATGAATTAGTACATTCAAATTTTACTGAAAATATACTGAGACTACCTTATATTATACTTATTACCCAATATTTATATAAAAATAATTAATACAAAATATAAAGTAAAATATATATTTTACTTATACATCATATATTTGCATGATGTCAGTATATATATATATATATATATATATATATATATATATATATATATATATACTGACATCATGCAAAGTATGTCTGTGCACCAGTTCTTGTTCTGAAAATGCAAATGAGTTTTTAATTCTGTGTCACTGAAATACGGTTAAACACATACACGCATTTCCTAAAAGGAACAAATGTCTATAAATAATGTATTATTCAGTGTTTGGACAAGATTTGTATTTATTTACTTATTAGTTTATTTTAAAGAACCAACTAAACAAACAGAACATTGTGGTGTAATATATATTAAATTATAAACAATTTACCATACCAAAAACAATAGTGGTTTATGCATTTTATTAGCATTTAATTCCTAGTAATTAAATCATTTCCACATGGACTATGATAATACACCATACATCACTGGGAGGTTAGGTTAAGTTTGGTTACTTTTTATATACCAGCATCTTGATTTATTTTATTTTTTTTCAGCAAAACGATAGCAGTCAGTTATTCTGGAGAATTAAAAAATGCACAAAAACAAAATAAAACACAACAAAACAATAACATGATACAAGTGCTCAAGGCTCCACCAGTCAGGACATATCATAAATTTAATTATAACAAAATATATAACAAACCCTATAATATACCCTCCCGCGCAAAAGTTGGGGATCAGTTGCAAAAGTCTTGTTTTTGTTTAGTGATTTATTTTCTAAATTCTACAACAATACTGGGGATTTCAAAACTATAAAATAACACATATGGAATTAGGTAATTACATAACAACAACAAAAACAACAGTTAGTTGTTATTTTAAGACACAGAGGTCGGCCTTTCTGTAATAGTTCTTGCAAGAACAGTATTGTGTCAAGTGCATTTGCAAAACCCGTCAAGCACCATAATGAAACTGTCTCTCATGAAGACCTTCCCAGGAAAGCGAGACTCAAACTGAGCTCTGCTGCAGAGGAGAAGTTCATTTAGAGTCACCAGCCTCAGAAATCACCAATTAACAACTACCTCAGATTAGAGCCGTTATGAAGCTTTACAGAGCAGAAGTAGCAGATATACATCTCAATATCAACTGTTCAGAGGAGATTATTGTGTGTATTTTGGATAAACACCTTCAGTATTGTTTTACAGTGTAGAAAGAAATTAAAATTAAGTTAGAAAGTGATCCCAAACGTTTGAGTGGTAGTGTAAATGAAAAATACTCTAAATAAATGGATAAATAATTAAATACCTAAATGGCTAAAAATTAATAATAGAACTACATGTTATTCAACACTGTTAAAACAGAGAAAACTGCTGTTTTTATATCGCTTTGTTCTGTGCCTTGGGACTAAAAACCTTTATTTCTTTTCTTGACTAATTTCTTGCTTTTACAGATGCATGACCAACCCATGCCACAAAAGAAATTGACAGACTGATTCATTAAGAGGGAGATAAAAACATGGTCATGGTCAATATGTGTGAGAGTTCCTTTAAACAATACAAGCGCTGGTAAACCCCTTTTACACCCAGATTTACAATTAGCTTCAAAGTTCAGTTTCTTAGTATTTAATAAGGGTTAGAAAGAAAAAAGGCCAGAAAAAACATTGCCCTTACCATCCAACATGCGATGTTGGAAATAATGTGCTGCTCAAATCATGTGTTTGCCTGTATTCAAATCTCATCATAACGTTTGCTGTGCCCCGTGTCTCTATTTATGCAAAATAATTTCCCTTGAGGAAACAACCCTAAAATAACCTCTGTCTTTTTCTGTCATTCTGGACAAGAAGAACAAATTATCAATTAAACAACAATAGTAACATCAACTTAAAAAACAACCATCATTATAGTTAGAAGGGGAAAGAATTATGCAGCTATAAATTTGCTGAATTTTTATTTCTGTATCACAGTTTTAACAATATCTATTGTTTTAATTATTATACATAAATATTTATTTAACTAGATTAAATCAGTATTCAACACATATAGTGGGATGTAAAATCTATTTGTCAATAAAAAGATATGTTTACGTTAATCGTGCTTTTACATGAAAGGAGCTCATAAATGATATGTTTAGACAAAAATATAATACATACAATAAAAAAACATCAGAATCAGAAAGAGTTTTATTGCCAAGTATGCTTGCACGTACAAGGAATTTGTTTTAGTGACAGAGCTTCCACAACAAAAAACAAATGACAAGACAAAACAGCACGACACCAAAAAAAAAAAAAAAAAAAAAAAGTTTGACATCAAATGGAGTAGGGTGTGACATACTTTTTTAAATAAGTTGTATAAATATCTGAAATCTGTGGTATTATACAATATATTGCACTGTGGTACTGTACACAATATTGCACATATATTTATTGACAGTTGATGTTTAACTGTTCATGAGGGAAATTGCCTGGGGAAAAAAACTGTTTTTGTGCCTGACTGTCCTAGTGTTAGGTGCTCTATAGCGTCGACCCGACGGCAAAACATGTATAAACACTACCGTTTAAAAGTTTGGGGTCACTTGCAAATTTCTTTGTTTTTGTTTAGTGATTTATTTTATACATTCTACAACAATACTGGGGATTTCAAAACTATAAAATAACACATATGGAATTAGGTAATTACGTAACAACAACAAAAACAACAGTTAGTTGTTATTTTAAGACACAGAGGTCAGCCTTTCTGTAATAGTTCTTGCAAAAACAGTATTGTCAAGTGCATTTGCAAAATCCCTCAAGCACCATAATGAAACTGGCTCTCATGAAGGCCATCCCAGGAGGGCGAGACCAAAACCTACCTCTGCCACAGACGAGAAGTTCATTTAGAGTTATCAGCCTGAAAAATGACCAATTAACAGCACCTCAGATTAGAGGCGTTATGAAGTCTTTACAGAGCAGAAGTAGCAGAAGATTAATGCATTTTTTGGACGCCTTCAGCATTCCTTTACAATATAGAAAGAAACAAAAATCAGGAACGACCATGGAGTTAGAAAGGGACCCCAAACTTTTGAACTGTAGTGTGTATATATATATATATATATATAATGTTTTTTTTTATCCTGTATGGTGTGTAACTTGGTAATTAACAAACATTTTGTATCCTGTAGGTGACTCCTACTGTATGTTTTTTAAAACGTAACAGTAAAGATGCAACTTTGAAACAGTGGTGGAAATAATAAATTAAAGCTCTTAAAGCGTAGGCAGATTTATACATTTCCCCAACACACAGCGTGAAATCAACGGAAAACAATCTGCATTCCTTATCCATGGTATACACATGAAAGAATTACATTTATTTATTTATTTTAAATATTTATATTGTTTAAGTTTGCACAACTTCTTTTTTTCTTTGAGATTCTCTGTTATGACCATCACTTCATTAACACTGCATGCTCTCAGTGTCGTAAAAAGTGACGTCACACACTTTCCTTGGAGCAGTCCTACTCCTCTCTAAAAGAAAGAGTTGGAAAGTTAATTAAGAACTTTTATTTCTTACTCTGAGCTAGGAATATTCGCAGTCCTAAATGAACTTTGAGCCCTCTCAGAAGTAATTCTGAGACTCGGATTTTCTGTAACTACATTAAACATGGACAGTTTTATCTTTGATGGTGTATATTTTCTTCTAATGGTATGGAATACAAACAACAATCTTTAAAGAATCTTTAATGAATCTCCATTTGCATGTGGCTGGGCTGTAAACAAATGTAAAAAGCCTCTGGGTGCTCTGTCATACCGGGCTTTCAGTTTAGGCATCTAACACACCCTCAGCTTGGACTGCTGCAGAAACTTTTAATGACCAATGTTTTGTCTCATTGTGGTGCTTTACATTACTGCTTTATATTAGCATTAGCACTAGTATCAGAAAATATGAGACAAACTGGTTTTAAACTTCCTGAAGGAAGAATGAACATATGTACATTGATCCGTCCATACATCTTAGAAGGTTTAGTTTTACTTAAGTCTACTTTCTTTTTTTTTGGAATGAGCCATGGTGTGTTGCACTTTTATATTGGTTTCTAAAATTGACTTTATATATGTATATCATATCACCCAAATGAGGATGTTTTCTCTGTTAAGTCCTGTTGAGTTTCTTGCCAAACATCTCCCTAAGTTTGCTCATCTGGGGCAATTTGATAATTATAATTTAGACATATTCTCTCCCATTTTTCTTCTGTGAGGAAACTTCTTTCCATAATGCTTTTGATGCTGTAAAGCTGCTGTGCGACAATGACTTGTTATTAGCGCTGTATAAATAAAATTGTCTTGAGTTTATTGTTTTCTTTTTTCTTGCTTTTTTTATGTTTATAGGCTACAACCAATTGTTGTAACGTCTGCAATGTACTTAAAATTCATATGATCCAGACTTTATATTCCTTCTAGCCAAACACGTGGTACCAGAGCAAAGAGTATGTACTATATATAGGGATAAAGTCCAAGAGGTCAAAAAAGGGTTCTAGAACATATAACTGTGCTTGTAACCAAATAGGAATAATCCTGTGGAAATTTGAATTTTTTTTTATTTCTGTTTTGCCAGGTTTTACTTACTTATTTACTTATTTTTAATGAAAACTAGCCAGGAAGGTTAATAAAGTATTTGGTTGGAAGTTAACCATTTCACAACTACTGTTATTAATTATTGTTACAAATATAAAAAAAAAAAAAAAGAAATTAAAGGAAAAAATCCTTCAGGATATTGATAGTTCACTTTAGAAAATGTGTCTCACAATATCTCCTGGATGTCACTCAGCACCCATCAGATATTTGTAAAGTTTTATTTTGAAGCTTCATGATCTCCTGATTCACAGTCTTTGTTCAAATGTGTTTGGAATTCTTTTGATCAGTTCATTAAAACATCATTTAAGTTCATCATTATGCTTGGTCTTGCATCTGCTTATTGTTTATATTACTATTCTTTGTCTGTCCAGTTCTTGATCTTTTGTTCATGCGTTGTCTATATTTATTGTATGCTGTGCAAACTCTTATACAATATTATACAACTCTGAACATATTCTGTGGGGCCCCTGAAAGGCAAGGTACCCAAAAGCCAGGTTTCATCGTGGCACAGACTGACCTTTCGATATCAGATTAAAGGTTGTAAAAACTCTATATACCACAAACTATATATATATACAACCAAATGTATTTGGAGGAATGATCTAGAATTGCCACTCACCTTGTTGTTATGAATTGGGTAAGAAATGCGTAGACTGCAACCATGGGGAGACGCATGTGGTCAGAAGAATTAAACTGTTTGTGTAGTACTTTAGGTGGAAAGTGTTTTTATTTTATTTAACTTGAAAAAACGTCTCGGATTACTTTGCTGTAACCCTGTTCCCTGAAAAGGCGGAAACGAGATGCTGCGTGAAAACGCTATGGGAACATCTTGTCATTTTGTGAAGCATGTGTGTATCAAACACGCCAAACTTTGGCTTATATAACCTCGGTGGGGTGACGTCATCTGATGAGACGCACCTGCAGGTTATAAATAGGAGTAAGCCAGAAACATTCCTCAGATTGATTTGTCTGAACGGACGTCCGGTCACGTAGGCAGTGCGGCATTGGAACGCAGTATCTCGTTCCCGCCTTTTCAGAGAACTGTGTTACAGCAAAGTAACCCGAGACGTTCCCTTTCAAAGGCTACACTTAATGCTGTGTGAAAACGCTATGGGAACGAGAGTACCAACGTCGCCGCACTGCAAGTGTCGGGACCCCAAGGTTGTGTAGCATGTGCGCACAAGGCTGGGAAGGTCTCAGAACTATGCCTGGGCAGCTAACTCGGGGACCTGGAGTAGCATGAAAATCCAGACTATAAATGTAACAAATGTGTGCGGAGAGAACCAACACTTCGCGTCACACACTTGCTGCAGGGAAATACCTCTTGCTAGTGCAATAAATGAGGCGATCCCCCTGGTTGAATAAGCCCTGAATCCTAGAGGCGAAGTGAGCCCGCACGCCTTGTAGGAGAGGGCAATAGCATCTCTCACCCAGTGTATTGGCGGCCGCCCCCCACGGTCCCAAAACGTGTAAAGCTGCTCTGACTTACGCCACTGGCTGATGCAGTAGACGTAAATCTAAAGATTACGTACTGGACACAGTAAGTGAAGTCTCTCCTGCTCTGAAGCTGTAAAAGGCAGAGGACAGAAGGCTTTAAAACAATAGGGTGCATGTTGAGAATGGAACTTTTGGAAGATAGTTCAGTGAGGATGCAAAATGGCTCTGCCTAGCCCAGGGGCGAAGTCTAGGCAGGATGGGGAGACTGCCAGCTCTTCAATCCTCTTAGCGAGGTATTGGCCATTAGAAAAAACATCTTAAGGGTCAGAAACCTGAGGCGCTGACTCTAGTGGTTCAAAAGGGGTCTTAATTGGACCTTTGAGCACGATAGATAAAACCCACAAAAGGGCCCGTGGCTCTAGTGGGTGGCCTCAACCGTTTAGCTCCATGAATGGAACGGGTAACTAAAAGGGTGTTTTTCCACAGTAACCCCATCGATCAGGACGTGGCAGGCTGAAATAGCAGTTACGTACATCTTGAAAGTACTATGGCACAAGCCCGAAGACAACTTTTCCTGCAGAGGCTCCAGCACTAAACCATTCGGCATGCTTTGTCATGCACCAACTTTCAAATACATTTCTTTTGAGGGCATAAACTCTTCTAGGGGAGGGAGCCCTAGCACTTAGAATAGTCTTAATTATGCTGGCTGGAAGATCAGCTTGACTTAACGTGAAGGTTCCAAAGCTCGGACCGGGGATGAAATATCGTCGCCTGCGCATGAGCGCCAAGACTCCCAGGAGCAGAGCTATCAGGAAAAATGTATAAAGGCGTACCTGGGCCACGTATGGGCCAAGGTGTCCAGACCTAGGGGGGCTGGAAGAGTCAGAGAGTAGCAAAGTGGACATTTGCTGATCTTACGAGGCAAAGAGGTTCACCTCTGCTACATGAAATCTCTCCAGATTGACTGACTACTTCGGGGAGGGGTTTCCATTCCCCGTGTGTCAGAGATTGACTGGACCGTACAACTGCTCCCACATTCATATGCCCTGGGATGTAAATCGCTGAGGGAGAGGAACCTGGTGCGCTAGCTAACTAGCGGCGCGAGCACAGTCCGCCCTGGTACGAAGCACCTGGCGCGTAACCCTTATTGGGGATTGGCCCTAGAGTAAAATCCCCTGGCTTAGCCACAACTGAAATGCTCTCTTGTGCAGAAGGCCCAAAGGTGTCACCATGAATACAGCTGCCATGAGAGCTAAGATCTCTGAAAGTGATGGTTACTTCCTGGTCTATCCTGATTTCCTTAAGGGTGTTGAGGATGGATTCGACCTTTTGTGTTTCAATCCTAGAAACAAAGATGGGCTAGGACGACATGCTGATGTCGACGCGCTAGCTACTGAGACTGGGCCAGCCAGTCGTGAGAGAGCTGGACCAAATGGAAGGACCCGATACTGGTAAGCTTCACCCCCGAAAGCGAACCTCAGGAACCTCCTGTGTTGTGTCAATATTTCTATATGAAAGTAAGCGTCCTTCAATCGATTGTCACAAATCAATCGCTTGGTAGGATTTGAGAGCAATCACTTTGACAGTCAACATTTTGAAGCTGTATTTATTTATTTTAGATAGCGGCGCCCCCGTTCCTCTTGGAACCAAGAAATACCAACTGTAGTAGCATGACTCACTGTCTGGTAGGGGAACATGTTCCATGGCCCCATTTCACCAGAAACTTCTGTCAGAAGATGCGCACTTTCCGGTTTCATGGAAATTGAATCCTGTAGCCTTTATCTACAGTCCTTAACACCCAGAGTGATATGCCTGGCAGTAGCTTCC
The DNA here is from genome assembly GCF_024256425.1 of Clarias gariepinus. NCBI lineage: Eukaryota > Metazoa > Chordata > Actinopteri > Siluriformes > Clariidae > Clarias > Clarias gariepinus. The sequence goes on from NC_071113.1 coordinate 1,571,108, forward strand.
ACGCTGCCAGCTTCTCCGAAAGGGTTGTGTGTGTTGGGGGGGGGTGTGTGTTAGTGATTCGGCATCCTGGAAGATAGCAGGATATGACCGAAGGACTAACTCGTCATTAGAGACCGGTGTTGTCCGAAACATTAAAGGCGGTAGAAACTAAACACCGATCCCCTGGGGTGCCCGGGAGTGCATGCTCTTATGGAAAAGAATGTTACATGCCACTCCCTGGGTCACCCCCACGGTCCTGGGTGCGTAAGCCTTCAGGACTTCTTCTTTGAAAAGAAGGCGGCGCAGCGAGCTGAACTTTTAGAGGCGGCCTGTGAAGGGCGGCGAGCCGTACCCCTGTCCTTACGGGGGGTGCCCGGCTACTAACGCTCTCCTTCTGCGCCTCTGGCCTGGCAAGAATCAGATCTGGTCGAGGCTGGGTGGCCGACGGCCTTGACTCTTGAGCACAGCGTGGGAGAAATTTCCCAAAAGCCTGTTCATACAGCCTAGCCTCTCGAAACCTGGTGGCGACGGAATTAACAGCGTCGCCAAATAGGCCGGAGGGTGAGACCGGGGCATCAAGGAGGAACGTTCGATCCTTATCCTTGATGCCTGTCAAATTTAGCCATAGGTGTCTCTCAGCGGACACCAAGGAGGCCATAGAACGGCCCATAGCATGGGCTGTTTGTTTAGTCATGCGTAGGGACATCAGTAGCCCGGCGTAATTCTGTAAATGCTTCCTGATTCACAGTGCCGCTCGTGCTCAAATCATTCAGCAGATCAGCCTGGTACGCCTGCAAAACCACCATGGTGTGCAAGGAAGCGCCGGCCTGACCTGCTGCTTGGAACGCCTTCCCTACCAGGGTAGAAGAAGTTCTACAAGGCTTGGAGGAAAGGGTTGGCTTCTTTAATGAGGATGATGTTCCAGAAGAGAGATAGCCCGCAAGCGTTTCTTCTATCTGGGCCATCACCACATAACCTCGTGCTTTTGCATCAACAATGTTCGAATAGAACGAAGTCGATGGTACAAAAATACGGGCTGAGAAAGGTTTATTCCAAGAACGAGATAATTCGTTATGGAGGTCATCAAAAAAGGGGAGAGAGCGGCGTTGTGGTACCTTCTCCTGGCCACCCGACAGAAATCTGTCGTCTAATTTTGATTGTTTTGGGTGAGCTTGCTCCTGTGGCCAATCAATGTGCAGTCGTTTGACTGCATGTGTTATAACTTCAAGCAACTCCTCATACTCTCTATCATCTTTAGAGGAGCATTCTGAGGTAGCTACTTCCATTTCTACAGAAGCAGGAGAACGAATCTCTTCTGTACACCCACGAGAAGCACCGAAGTGTGCTCGTGAAGTGGAAGGAGAGATTTCGTGATCGGGGGAGAGGGCAAGAGAAAGGAGGGGCTCTGTCTCTCGTGCCTCGGCCAGATCAACTTGTGATCCCCAAGAGTGCAGCGCAGCTCGTGGTTCCTTAAAGAACGCAAGGCGCGCGCGAAGCACCTTCATCGGAAGATCATCACAGTGCTCACACTCTCCTCTAAGTTCTTCGAGAGCGTGGCTCTCACCCAAACATTTGAAGCAGAGAATATGTGAATCGCCCTCCGAAAGGAAATTTTCACAAGGAGGGGGACATCTAGCTATAAACTCCGCCATTATTTCTGGTGAGTTTTATGTTTTTATCTCCTTTTAAATGTATTTTTAATGTATTTTATGCTGACACGCACAAGCTCACAATGTCAGTGAAGACAAAAAATCTGAGAAATTTTTCCGGCTCACTCCTATTTATAACCTGCCGGTGCGTCTCATCAGATGACGTTACCCGACTGAGGTTATATAAGCCAAAATTTGGCGTGTTTGATACACACATGCTTCACAACCAGCAACATGACAAGATGTTCCCATAGCGTTTTCACGCAGCATTGAATGTAGCCTTTAAAAGGGAACAATCAGAACAAATTCAACCAGGTAATTTAGAAGGTTTCACAAACTTGTGCAACTATTAGTTTATTTCTTTACCATTTAATTATTACAAAATATTCACTAATTAGCAAACGATGATTTAGATAACTAATATCTTTGCTTAATGGCATTTGTTTATGACAATCTTCTACATATTGTCAAGTATCCAAACTTTCTCCACTTGTCCTGCAGGATCTCTCTAAACCTTTCTGTCATTAGCACATAAAACACAGGGTTTATGAGACTGTGAGAAAATGCCATCGGCCTTGTTATTATGTACACAGCATGGATGTAGACTTTTGTACAATCTTCCAATTCAGTAGAGCGTGAAGCGAGGGCCATGGTTCTCATCAGATGAACTGGCATGTGAAGCACCAGCCCCATTACAGTCACAGTCTTCAAGATGTTCACTGGCCTTTGGAAGGATGTCCCAAGCACGTGCTCTCTCTCCTTGAGCAGAGAAATCATCTTACTTGTTAAAAGAAACAAGGTCAGTAGTGGGAGCACGTATGCTACAGTGGTGAGTAACAAGCTGTAGTTTAGAACATGGATGGGTGGATTCATGCTAGCGAAATCATTGCACTTGGTCCCGTTAGTGCTCGTTAGGTCATTAATAACAAATATGATTAGAGGAGTGATCTCAATTGTCACCCAAATCCAGTTCAGGAAGCTGATGAACAACGAGGCCTTGCAAGACAAAAGGAAGTGATTGCGTTGTGGGTACCACAGCAGTAATAATCGGTCCACATCCACCCACACCATGAAGAGGATGCTGGCATACAGGTTAACATGGAGGATGTAACGAGTAACCACACAGCCTACAAAGGGTAACGCTTTGTTGTGCATGTAGTTGTAGCTCAGCACTGGTAAGGTGCACTGGAAGATAAGGTCAGAAATAGCCAAATTAAACATGTACACATTTATAGATTTCCAAGAAGGCAGCCAGAAAGCATAGAACAGGACCACAAACAGGTTGCAGGGGAAGCCAATGGCAAACTCCAAAGCATACAGGGGTGAGAGGTAGTGTTTGTGTAGTCGATCGGTGATATTGTGACAGTTGGTTGCCTGCAATTAGAAAGATTGTCACATAGACACCTGTTATTACTGCAAATAAAATAATATAATTACTGGTAATTAAGGTTGTACTCAAACATATTATATTTTAGCAGGTATTTTTCTATGTGGTCAACAAATATAAATGTATGTCATCTTACCCAAAGAATAATAAAGATTTAGCACTGCTTTTGTAATATGAATCCTGATTTGCTTTTCCCGGCCAGGCCATTTATAAGCAAATCTACTGCCAGGAATTAAGGTGTATGACGGAGGACAAACAGCTAAAAAAACAAAAACTGTGGCACGCAGATATCAAACTTTTTGATACCCCTTGTATAATCATAAACAGAACCTTCTCCCAGAGCAAAATGTTTATAGTCCTGCTATCAAGCAGATGCTACAAGAGTGTAAATCACAAGAAGCACATGGCTAAAATCTCTAAAATCATATATTCTTATGAACTATGGGTTCGAACAAATCTCCCTATTTCTATGAATTCTGCAGTTTGTAAACATTGGGGGCAGTGATCATAGTTTTCTACAGCCTCCTTAGGAAGTTGGTACAACTGCTGCTTAATTCTTAAAAACAATTTAAGGCATTTTTGAGAAAAAAAGTTGCCTTTCTACAGCCTACATAAGTCGATCCCTTAAAGGTTTTTTTTTTGTCTTAAGGTAGTTTTCCAGCACCCAACTTATGGCACTCTTAAATAGTTCGTAAAAACATCTCCTGTCTGTTGGTATATTTTGTCAAAGTATATAAAGTGGTGGCTATTCACTATGAATGTTGTGGTGTGTTTGTATGAATGCCATACGAATATCAATTCATACTGTAGGAACGCAATAAGATACTCATATGAACAACTTAATGTGTTCTTGTGGCATACCTACAGCCAACGTAGGGCTATGGGCTTCTGTAAATTTATTTTGTATGTTGTTGTTAGGTTGTTCCTAATGCACTTCTAAGGTGGCTCTACAAAGAGTGGATTTCACGCCACGTTTGTAGAAAATCTTGGAAAAGACCATCGACTTCGCTACAAACTTACGACCAGGCTAGAAGATAAGATAGGATAGGTCTTTAGATAGAAGTGATGAATTCTTATAAGGCCACCTTAAAAAGACAGTAGGAAATGCTTGAAAAATTGTTTGTGCGGTGTTAGTAGCAGTTCATATGGATATTTGTGACCGCTGCTTAAGAAACAGCTTTATGCCATCAGGCTTGTCATGACTCTTACCCCCTCATGGGTCCTTTTATTGTACATGCTCACTTCCACCTGCACTTTTAACAGGTATTTATACAAACACACACACACACACACACACACACACAAAAGCGTGCGGACATTGCCTGGGGAGCAAAAGTAGCAGTGCACTCTTTACATACATCTAATTATCATAAAGAGTTTTTAATGCTGTGTGTCATGAAAACATTGTTAAATACACACATACTGTAAATTTTTACACATACATCCTAAAAATGTGTAAAAATTTACACATTTTTAGGATGTATGTGTAAATTGGATAAAAAATAATGTTCAAAAATAATTGAACATTATTTTTTATTTATATTCAAGATTGTAATTGTACTTTCAAATACAATCTTGAACATAAATAAAAAATAAAAAAATAGATAAATATGAATAATGTATTGTTCAGTTATTAGGCCAGATTTTTTTATACTAAAGAATCAACTAAACAAACAAAATATCGTGGATAATATATCAACTTATAAACAATACACTTCATATAAACTTAGTAAAAGCAATAGTGATTCATGGTTAACACAATTAGCATTTAATTCCTAATAATCAAATGTATTTTACATGGAATATGATAATACACCTTACGTCATTAAGCAGTAGATTACTACTAAACAATGGTTAGTATAATACATTTAAGTATTTAAATCCTAAAAAGCAGAACATAGGTAGAACATAAAAAGCTTTGCCCTTACCATTCTCAGTAACTCAGTGTGCGATTTTACCAGACAGGTGCTGTTGGAAGAATGTGATGCTGGAAGCATGCGTGTTTGATTGTATATAATCATATTGCGTGATATCTCCCCACATCTTTATTCATGCAAATGATTTCGCTTGAGGAAACAACACTGAAATAACCTCTGTCTCTTTGTCATCATGTCCTCTGGCGCTATTATTCTACAGGTTCCTTGGTAGAGCTTTAATAGTACACAGTATATATCATAATACTCCCCTTTTTTTACTTTTTCTCGGTTAAAGTATATTGATTTCATCCAAAATTTAGATTAATTATTAATAAGAGTTAGATTAATAAAACCATTTACAAACATCTATATATGGTATGATATATCTATATATTTTAATTTATTTTACTTACTCACTTGAATGTCTATTAGCTACAGTACTACTTAATGAGTAACTACTTTTCATTGAGCTCTTTCAAGTGACTAATTAGATTAATTGATATAAATAGCCTGTTTAAGTTCAGTTTAACGTGTAGCATTTGTTATTGTTATTTTGATGTTGGTTGTTGCTTAGTTTAAAATACAATGATATATTAAATTTCTCGGAGGGCTCTAGGAAAAGAGCGTTGTTTTTTCAGTTTTTTTCCTTAATATATCAACAAAAAAGACTATCTTGAACCATCATCTTGCCTCTGCACTCATGCCACGCAAACGCCGACATCCAGATCATGACAGAATGCTACACCCTTATAGTGGCAAAGCAGGGGCCTCTCCCCTAGATGTTTTTGGGGGGGAGCAATAACCATCTCGACCGAGCTAGCGGACTTGCTGGGCGGCTTCGAGGAGCAAGGTGAGCGAGAGGCGCTTCAGAGCTGGGAAGGCTGCACGCTTGCCATCCGGCGAATGCCGTTTAGAGCTGAGGCAGCTGGGGGAGACGGAATCCCATGCACCGACAGAGAGGTACGGGCCAGGGAGGTCAGGTACGACGGTGGCGAGAGGGAAGAGGACCCCTGACTAAACAACAATAAAGGAAGAATGGAATAAGAAATATCTGCACGTTTTGGGCGGAGCAGAGTGAGGAGCGCATTCGAAACAACTCCAAAATCTGCTCGTCCTGGTTTGTGAGAGCCACACTGCATGTCGCACTTCCTCAGCTGGACAGCGAGAACGACGCGCTTCCTCCGCCACCGCCTCCTCTGCTTGATACAGAGGAGACAGCATTTCCTACACCTCAGCCTCAGCTCGACATAGAGGAATACGTGCCTCGGCGCGACATCGAAGATACATTGATCCGTCCATACATCCTAGAAGGTTCAGTCTACCTCAATCTACTTTCTTTTTTTTGGAGTGAGCCATGGTGTGTTGCACTTTTATATTGGTTTCTGAAATTGACTTTACATATGTATATCATATCACCCAAATGAGGATGTTTTCTCTGTTAAGTCCAGTTGAGTTTCTTGCCACCGTCTCCCTAAGTTTGCTCATCAGGGACAATTCGATAATTAGAATTTAGACATATCTCCTCCCATTTTTTCTTCTGTGAGAAAACTTCTTTCCATAATGCTTTTGATGCTGTAAAGCTGCTGTGCGACAATGACTTGTTATAAGCGCTGTATAAATAAAATTGTCTTGAGTTTATTGTTTTCTTTTTTCTTGCCTTTTTATGTTTATAGGCTAGAACCAATTGTTGTAACGTCTGCATTGTACTTAAAATTCATATAATCCAGACTTTATATTCCTTCTAGCCAAACACGTGGTACCAGAGCAAACAGTATGTACTGTATATAGGGATAAAGTCCAAGAGGTCAAAAAAGGGTTCTAGAATATATAACTGTGTTTGTAACCACATAGGAATAATTCAGTGGAAATTAGATTTTTTGTTGTTGTTGTTTGTTTCTGTTTTGCCAGGTTTTATTTACTTATTTTTAATGAAAACTAGCCAGGAAGGTTAATAAAGTATTTGGTTGGAGGTTAACCATTTTACAACTACTGTTATTAATTATTGTTACAAATATAAATTAAAAAAAAGTAATTAAATGAAAAAATCCTTCAGGATATTGATAGTTCACTTTAGAAAATGTGTCTCACAATATCTCCTGGATGTCACTCGGCACCCATCAGATATTTGTTTTATTTTGAAGCTGTTTCACGATCTCCTGATTCACAGTCTTTGTTTAAATGTGTTTGGAATTCTTTTGATCAGTTCATTAAAACATCATTTAAGTTCATCATTATGCTTGGTCTTGCATCTGCTTATTGTTTATATTACTGTTCTTTGTCTGTCCAGTTCCTCATCTTTTGTTCATGTGTTGTCTATATTTATTGTATGCTGTGCAAACTCTTATACAATATTATACAACTCTGAACATATTCTGTGGGGCCCCTGAAAGGCAAGGTACCCAAAAGCCAAGTTTCACAGTGGCACAGACTGACCTTTCTATATCAGATTAAAGGTTGTAAAAACTCTATATGCCACAAACTATATATATATACAACCAAATGTATTTGGAGAAATGATCTAGAATTGCCACTCACCTTATTGTTATGAATTGGGTAAGAAATGCGTAGACCGCAACCATGGGAAGACGCATGAGGTCAAAAAAATTAAACTGTTTGTGTAGTACTTTAGTTGGAAAGTGTTTTCATTTTATTTTGACTTGAAAAAACAATCAGGACAAATTCAACCAGCTAACCAGGTAATTCAGAAGGTTTCACAAACTTGTGATTTTTTTATTTCTTTACCATTTAATTATTACAAAATATTTACTAATTAGCAAACAATGCTTTAAATAAATAATATATTTGCTTATTGGCATTTGTTTATGATAATCTTCCACATATTGTCAAGTATCCAAACTTTCTCCACTTGTCCTGCAGGATCTCTCGAAACCTTTCTGTCATTAGCACATAAAACACAGGGTTTATGAGACTGTGAGAAAATGCAATCGGCCTTGTTATTATGTACACAGCATGGATGTAGTCTTTTGTACAATCTTCCAATTCAGTAGAGTGTGAAGCGAGGACCATGGTTCTCATTAGATGAATTGGCAAGTAAAGCACCAGCCCCAGTACAGTCACAGTCTTTAAGATGTTCACTGGCCTTTGGAAGGATGTCCCAAGCACGTGCTCTCTCTCCTTGAGCAGAGAAATCATCTTACTTGTTAAAAGAAACAACGTCAGTAGTGGCAGCACGTATGCTACAGCGGTGAGTAACAAGCAGTAGTCTAGAACAGGGATGGGTGGTTTCATGCTAGCGAAATCATTGCACTTGGTCCAGTTAGTGCTCTTGTGGTCTTTAATAACAAATATGATTAGAGGAGTGATCTCAATAGTCACCCAGATCCAGTTCAGGAAGCTGATGAACAACGAGGCCTTGCAAGACAAAAGGAAGTGATTGCGTTGTGGGTACCACAGCAGTAATAATCGGTCCACACCCACCCACACCATGAAAAGGATGCTGGCATACAGGTTAACATGGAGGATGTAGCGGGTAACCACACAGCCTACAGGTGCAAATTGTTGGCCATTTGCGTAGTTGTAGCTCAGCGCTGGTAAGGTGCATAAGAGTATGAGATCAGAAATTGCCAAATTAAACATGTACACATTTATAGATTTCCAAGAAGGCAGCCAGAACACATAGAACAGGACCACAAACAGGTTGCAGGGGAAGCCAATGGCAAACTCCAAAGCATACAGGGGTGAAAGGTAGTGTTTGTGTAGTAGATCGGAGATATTGTGACAGCTGGATGTCTGCAATTAGAAAGATACATAGACACCTGTTATTACTGCAAATAAAATAATATAATTACTGTTAATTAAGTTGTACTCAAACAACCCAGAACAAAATGTTTACAATCCCGCTATCAGGCAGATGCTACAAGAGTGTAAAGTCAAGAAGCACATGGCTAAAATCTCGGTCACAAATATTCTTATGAACTATGGGTTCGAACGAATCTCCCTATTCCTATGAATTCTGCAGTTTGTAAACATTGGTGGCAGTGATCATAGTTTTCTACAGCCTCATTAGGAAGTTGGTACTTTCTACAGCCTACATACTTAAGTCTATCTTATGAATATCTTTTTTGTCTTAAGGTGGTTTTCCAGCACCCAACTTATGGCACTCTTAAATATCTCCTGTCTGTCGGCACATTTTGTTAAAGTATATAAAGTGGTGGCTATTCACTCTCTCTGCTGCTACACAATTTGTAAAAATTATAAATTTTCGTGATGGCATTAATTCAGAGAAGACTTAATTTTCACCTTCTGCAGCTGCAGTTGCAAGACGAAGAAGAAGATCTTGTAGTTGTAGCTGCTGCGTTGGTTCAGTTACCAGCAATGCTGGTGTATGCGGCCACGGATAGACCATAAGAACATCATAAACATACTGCCACTTGGAAAATTGTTTGTGCGGTGTTAGTAGCAGTTCATATGGATATTTGTGACCGCTGCTTAAGAAACAGCTTTTAGGCCATCAGAATTGACATGACTCACACACACACACACATACACACACACAAGCGTGCAGACACTGCCTGGCAAAAAAAAGTAGCAGTGCAACAATGTTTTGCACTCTTTACATACATCTAATTATCATAAGGAGTTTTTAATGCTGTGTCATGAAAACATTGTTAAATACACACATACTGTACATTTTTACACATACATCCCAAAAAAACAACAACTTTCAAATAAGAACATAAATATGAGACTATAAATAATGTATCATTTTGTATTAGGCCAGATTTTTTTTACTAAAGAATCAAATGAACAAACTGAACATTGCGTTGAAACATATAAACTTATAAACAATACACTTCACATAAACTTAGTAAAAGCAATAGTGATTCATGGTTAGCACAATTAGCATTTGATTCCTAATAATCAAATGTTTTTACATGGAATATGATAATACACCTTACGTCATTAAGGAATTAGATTACTACTAGATAATGGTTAGAATAATACCTTTAAGTATTCAAATCCTAAAAAGCAGAAGGTAGAACATAAAAAGCTTTGCCCTTACCATTCTCAGTAACTCAGTGTGCGATTTTACCAGACAGTTGCTGTTGGAAGAATGTGATGCTGGAAGCATGCGTGTTTGCTTGTATTCAAAGCTCATCATAACGTGTGATGTGTCCACACGTCTTTATTCATGCAAATGATTTAACTTGAGGAAACAACACTGAAATAACCTCTGTCTCTTTAATAATAAAATGTATCTTAAATAATAATGGAAACCAAGCTCAAAACACAAATCTCTCCCGTCGCCTTGAAACAGGGGTGTACTTAGGTGACCGAAATATTAAAATATAATATATACTGATGTATAATATTTTCAAATATAATAAAATATAATGATTATTTAAGCGACATGCTTTCTTACCTGGTGCTACCTAACAAGCATGAATCACCTGCCAGTTTCTGAGGGTTTAAGTGGATGTGTGGCACGTCCACGCGTGGCTGCAAAAAGACAAAGTGCAACAAAAAATACAAAAATGTATAATAAGCCTAAAACAATATTGTTTTATTGTGTTTATGTGCTTTAAATATACACTGACCAATAAACACTGCCTGGTGCAAAGTGAAAGTAAGTTCGCTTGCAGGCTTTTTGATCAAAGGGCTGATAAACACGTGCGTAGATATGATCAGATTTATCGATAAAACAACAGACATACTCCCTGTACGGGCATGTTATTCCACAAGTTCTGACGTGTATCTTTCTTGTTGCATTGTTACTCACGACACGTTTTGTCTCGTTTTATTTTTTTAGCATCAAAGATTCAACACTTCATACAGTTGTCTTGAGTAAATCCACTGTGGTTACAACTACCTATTCACTGTATCTCATTACGATTTTCTTAAGTTTACAACAACCTATTTGCTGTATCCTGTAGAATACATTCTTAGCTTACGGTCAATGGCTTGTGTTCTCCACAACTTCCGTATCCTAACTGACTCTTTACCGTACAATAGTCATGTAACTACGTGCAATAGTGGAATGATGTCACAGACCAACTTACGATTGTCATGAATGAATGCTTAACTAACAGACTTAATGCTTAATTAATAAAATAAAAAAAATAATGAATAAAAAAAAAAAAATCTTTTTTTTTTGTGAAGCTGCTTTGGGACAATGACCATTGTTAAAAGCGCTATATAAATAAAATTGAAATTGAAATTAAAATAAAATGAAATAAACACAACAAATTCCTAAAGTAACATATGTCTCTTACATTTCCCCATACAGTACATACAAAGAAAACTATCAAATCCAACTAGATGAAATAAAATATAGGCAGAGACGTCCGCTCTGTCTTGTTAATTCATCTAACCCCATCTACAGTATTTGCCAACAGCACACACAGTTTGATAAATTTACACCTATCGTGAATGAAAGGTGAGAAGAGATTCCACAGAATCTTCTGACACAGTGCTTGCTCTGAAGGACTATACTCGACAAGAATATAGAGAATTAAATCATTTTAATAATAAGATAATTAATTAAATAATAAAATTATATTAAATAAGAACTTTATCTAAAAGCCAGACAGACCAAATTTCTCATTTACTACTGAAGTAGTTAAATATGCTTATACTGTAGATACGTAGGTGACATTTTAAAAGTACAATTGCAAGTTAATTACAAACTGAATGTAATGTTGTAAAATATGAATAAAACAGTATTAGACACAAATATATTGTAGCGGTTTACCGCCGGAAAGGATGTTGGAGAGACGATGATGTTTCTATATATTTTAATTTCTTTCACTTACTCACTTGAATGTCTATTAGCAACAGTACTACTTAATGAGTAACTACATTTCATTGAGTTCTTTCAAGTGACCGATACGTTTAAAAAAAATCAAGAATAAACCAATCAATCAACAATAGCAAAACCAACCTAAAGAAAACCATCATTACTGTACATAGGAAGGAAAAACTGATATTGTTACAGATTGTAAGGGTTAACCCCTAGAAGGCGCCAAAGCACCCAAACTCTCTGTTTTGTGTTGTGTTTAAGTTGTAGTTTAGTTTGACTTTGACTTCATTTCCCATGGAGCACCTCAGTCAGGTGAGGGGAGCACGCACCTGAGCCGAGGTGACTAATTAGATTAATTATTATAAATAGCCTGTTTTAGTTCAGTTTAACATGTAACCTGAAACTGGAAGGACTGGATCTGCAATTGTTATAAGTAACCAGGGAAATGAAGAAAGCAAACAAACATTGAATAATCTGAGTGTGTATACAGTTGAACTGTATGCTATCAAGATGGCATTAGAATGGATTGGGAAGGAGGAAAAAATAAGCAAATACTTAATTGGAAGTGATTCATTATCTGCACTGATCAGTCTTAGATCAGGGGTATCCAATAGCCGTCAGGATTTGGTATATACAATATTGATAACATATATGAGAATAAAAGAAAAAGGTAAAGAGATTCAGCTTATTTGGACGCCAGCCCACATAGGTATATTGGGAAACGAGGGGGTGAATAAATTAGCCAAGCAAGCAATTAAAAAAGATAAAATTAAAATAATATAAAAATGTCCAGGGGCGGAAGGGAAATGCATAGTTTGGAAAGAAGCTGTCAGAGAATGGCAACAGCAGTGGGATAGAGAAATTAAAGGGAGACATTTATATGGCATTCAAAATAAAGTTGGTACTGAGAGGAACTGGGGATGGACTAGAAGAGAGGAAACAATAATGACAAGATTAAGAATTGGACACAGCAACCTGAATAGTACACTATACATTATAGGGAAGCATTCCACAGGTTTTTGTAAGGTTTGTCAGACTCTTGAAACCATAGAACATGTACTTATAAATTGCAGAAGATATAAAGAACAAAGGAGAAAAATGATGGAAGAACTAAGAAAAGGTGGATTGGTTGAGACAGAGATAAAAGAGGTATTGAAAAGTGGGATGATTGGAATACACACCATAGCTGTCAGCGACCATGCTCCTGTATCTTTAACTTTAAAAAACAAGAAGGACACTCCACCAAGTAAAAACTGGAGATTTAATACATCATTGCTTAAAGATGAAGATTTAATTAATTATTTTAAGAAAGAATGGGCTTTATATCTAGACTATAACGACCAGCCTGGAACTTCAGCATCTGTTCTCTGGGAAGCAGGCAAAGCTGAGATGAGAGGTAGAATAATCTCATTCTCATCACATAAAAAGAAAAGAGAAAATAAATATATTCAGGAATTAGAAGAAACAATCAAATCTCTAAAAGAAGCTTATGTATCCTCTCAGGAGAAGGAAATATTGAAGAAAATATGTAAAGCAAAACTAGAATTAAATGAAATTATTGATAAAAATACTCAGTTCTTAGAACAAAGACTCCGCTGGCAAAACTTTGAATATGGTAACAAATCTGGTAAATTCTTAGCTAACCAGTTAAAAATAAAGAAAGAAAAAACAACTATATATGCTGTTAAAAACTCAACTGGGGACACAGTATATGACCCTGAAAGAATAAACAATACTTTTAGGGACTTTTATGAATCTATTTATTCACCACAGATGAACCCATCTAAAGAAGAAGTTGACCAGTTTCTTGATCATATAACTCTTCCGAAATTATCGGACAACCAAGCGATGGCATTGGATTCTCCACTGACATCAGATGAACTCCAGGAAGCCTTGAACAGTATGCCCAATAAAAAGGCTCCAGGTCCAGATGGCTTCCCAGCGGAATTCTATAAAGAATTCTGGACAATTCTGGCACCAACATTCAACAGAATGTTGCAGGAAACTAAGGAAAATGGTAGACTCCCGCCAAATATGAATTCTGCTAACATTAGTCTCTTACTAAAACCAGGTAAAGACCCGGTACTGCCTAACAGCTACCGTCCAATATCCCTTATTAATGTTGACATTAAAATAATCTGCAAAGCGCTCTCAAAAAGAATAGAGAAGGTAACCCCTCTCATAATCCATCCAGACCAAACTGGTTTCATAAAAGGAAGGCACTCCTCAACAAATACGCACAGATTACTTAACCTGATAGACTATTCATGTAATAAAAACCTTCAAATTACAATATTGTCTCTAGATGCAGAAAAGGCTTTTGATAGGGTTAATTGGAATTTTTTATTTGCAACTTTACACAAATTTGGTTTTGGAAACTCCTTCATAAACTGGTTAAAAATATTATATAATTCTCCAACAGCATGTGCCAGGACAAATGACCAAACATCCTCCAGCTTCCATCTTAAGAGGGGCACCAGGCAGGGATGCCCTCTCTCCCCTTCACTTTTTGCAATTTTTATTGAACCACTAGCAGCAGCTATTAGACAGACTATAGCGATTAAAGGCATTAAATGCAAGAATATAGAACATAAAGTTAGTCTTTACGCAGATGATGTGTTACTTTTACTCCAGCATTCACAAACCACTCTCTCTGAGGTAATTACATTAATAAACTCTTTCTCAAGAATCTCAGATTATTCAATAAACTGGTTAAAATCTACTGTTCTTCCGATTAACTGCTCCTTTAGTCCTCCTCCTCCACTCCACTACAATCTGGAAATATTAAGTATTTAGGTATTAATGTCTCACCTAGGCTCGCAGATTTAACAAAATTAAACCACATCCCACTTTCAAAGACGATAGAAGATGTCACGATTTCTCAGTTGGTGTCTGTGTGTGCGTGGCATAATTTGCAGGAGGCGAGCTGGCGGTTTAGTATAGGCTTTTTATTAAATAAACACATAGAAATTAACACCAACATAAATCATTCAAGGACAACAAAAGCTAGACGCCTGACTGCGCTCCAGTCAGGCTATTTATAATTAACTTAATTATCTTACCTCGGTTCAGGTGAACTCCCACGTCACCTGACCGAGGTGCAGTCTGGGACACGCAGTCCAACTTAAACATAAACTCCAAACTAAAACAAACAAACCCAGGCGCTTTGGCGCCCTCTAGGGGTTAACCGTTACAGAAGATGATCTAACCAGATGGAAGTCTCTACCCATATCACTCATGGGAAGGGTAGCTTCAATAAAAATGATGGTTTTGCCAAGAATTAATTACCTATTTGCAATGATCCCAAGCAAACCGTCAACTGACTGGTTTAGATCTCTAGACTCCTCCATCTCTAAATTCCTTTGGAAAGGTAAACCCCCGCGTATTAGCTTAAAAAACCTACAAAAGACCAAGGACAAAGGAGGACTAGATCTGCCGAACTTTCACCACTATTTCTTAGCCAACAGGCTTCAAAACATATCAGGGTGGTATGGAACAACCCTGACATAGTACAAAACAATAATATGATAAACTTCAGGGACTGGGGTGGTAAAGGTATTAAATACTTGGAACATATATTCATAAACATATAAGGGACAGATTTTATTCCTTTTGATATATTGGTCAATCAATATGGGATTAACAAGAACAGATTTTTAGAATATCAACAAGTTACATCTATAATAAAAAAGAAATTTAATTCTGATCGTATCAAATTACAAATACCACCAAGAGTGGCAGAATTCCTTAACCTCAGGACCCCCAAATTATTATCTAAAATATACAGGACACTATCCAAAATAGATGAATCAGTTTCGATTCCTATTGCAAAATGGGAGGCAGATTTATCAGTCAGCTGGGACCACAATTTCTGGTCTTAGATATGTTTAAAACCTTTTGAACTGATTAGAAATCCCAGTTTACAATTAATACAATACAAAATTCTGCATAGAGTGTGTAAGGGCCATATTTCATTCTTGTGATTTGTTGTTATGTTTATCTTATTTCAGTTTATTAGTTAAGCATTAAGCATTAAGTATCATACATATAATTTGTATTGTGACATCATTTCGTGGGTTGTTCTGTGACATCATCCCACAGTTATGCAGTTCCATGTCTATCACGCACGTTAGTTGTAGTTGTTGTTAAGACACGGAAGGATACAGAAAGGTGTGGAGCACACAAGCTTTTGACCGTGATAACGTGAGACAGTAAGCTAAAAGGAATACAGTAAAATAAGTTGTTGTAACTGTAATCCATCGAAGCTACAGAACACAGCAAGCGACTTGTCGTGACTACAGTGGATTTATGCAAGAAACTGTAACAACCGTTGTTTTTGATGTTGAAAATAAACAAGAGACAAAGAAATCAACGAAACGTCTGATGTCGTCAGTGACACTGTGTAACTAAAGACACGCGTCAGAACTTGTGAATAACATGCACCTACATTAAAGTCAAAAGCTTGGCTCCGTCGCAGAAATGAAGATAAGTGATTTAAGATTGTGAAGAGCGCGCGTGCGACTTCAAAAACGCGCATCGACTGCCAACGAGCAACCGAAACCGAAAGCGATAAACGGACTTTGCCTGCTTTAAATTTCACTATGTCAGACGGCGAGGACAACGCTGCTGTCGCCGAACCTGAGCATGTGATGGCGCCCGACGACAAAGAAGCCGCAGACAAGCTTCACGAACTGAAGAACGCCAGAGAAGGCAAGTGGAGTCAATTGACTGCATTAACTGGCGAATTAGAGTTGCTTATGTACGATGCCTGCAATCTGTATGACGTTGAAACCAAATACCATACGAAATACAAGGCGCTACTGGAGAACTTTGTTGAAAGCAATAGGGATGTGCGATTGCACCTAAACGAAAACGAACGCGATCATGACCGGCGAAACTGGTATATGTCTAAACTGCTGTGCGCCACAGAATTCAGGAAAAGGGTAGAGACGTGGATTACAGAAACTCAGAACCGCTCTAAGCCGCCTCAAACATTCGACGACGGAGTTTTACCAGAGGACAGTGTGTCAATGGTGGAACTAAGGGCGCTCGCTCCTAACAAGCACGGAAGCGTAGTGACGGTAGCATCCAAAAGGTCCTCAACATCTACAGCATCCTTAGCTCGGCTAAAACAGGCAGAAGCTGACAGAGCATCCTTGCTGGCTGAAGCAGCAATCTTAGAGCAACGGCAGGCGTTAGAAATAGAGGAAGCACAATTCCAAGCACGATTAAAGGTTAAAAAGGAAAGGCTGGAACTCGAAGCGAAGCTTGCAAAGGTTAATGCAAAAATAAAAGTGTATCAGGGTTGTGAAGAACGGCAAGGTCCTGCAAGACAGGACGTGACCATCAAAACGCGCGGTGCATGCGCTTCCAAACCGGAGCACAAAGACCACTGCAACCACAGTTCGGCAACGGAATATCTTGAGCTGCCATCACGCCTCCGAGCAACCCACTTAAGCATGCCCGTGAGTGCCAAACCCATAATGTCAAGCACCCTAATGGAACGGCCCACCCAAGGTAACGAACACTCACTTTACAACACTGACATAGTGGAGCCTCAGGGTAGGATGCCACTTCAGGCAGATCTTACAGAAATGTTTGCAAAGAGTCAGAGGCAACATTCCTTACCTCCGCGCAACGTTCCTCCATTCTATGGTGACCCTCTTGAGTTCACGTCCTTCGTAAGAGCTTTTAAATATGCCATCGAGACCAACACTGATAGCAATCATGAAAGGCTGTTCTTCCTCGAGCAGTATACTGAAGGACAGCCTAAGGACCTAGTGAGAAGCTGCCTGCTCATGCCAGAACATCGTGGCTACGCAGAGGCTATGAAACTGTTACATGACAATTTCGGAAATAGACAAATAATCGCTACAACGCTGATGCAAAAGGCACTCAACTGGCCGGAAATAAAGTCAGAGGACGGAAAGTCGCTCAAAACTTTTTCCCTGTTCCTAGTAAAATGTTACAATACCATGTCAAGCATTAACTACATGGATGAGCTAGACAATGCTACCAACTTGAGAGGTGTTGCCTCAAAACTGCCCTACAAATTGCGTGAAAAATGGAGAAGCCACGTATACGAGTACGAAGAGCGCAATGAAAAAACAGCCAAACTTGCCTCCTGGACTTTTCAAAAAAGAGGACATTTATGCACGTTGCAAGTGGAAGCAAATTCAGTACCTTGCCGACCTATTCTGGAAGCGATGGGTGCGTGAATACTTGCCCTTGCTTCAGGAGCGCCAAAAATGGTCTCAGGTGAGAAAAAACCTCTCGATTGGAGACGTAGTTCTAATAATTGATGAGTCTTCTCCAAGAAATTCATGGGTCGTCGGACGGATCACGAAAGTGTTCCCTGATAAAAAAGGACTTGTGAGACGTGTACTGGTCAAAACTAAAACCAGTACCCTGGAAAGACCCATCGATAAGCTGTGCCTGATATGTGAAATGGACTGTTAATTACCTTATAAAGTAGTCATGTTCCTTTCATTTGGTACGCAGCGATATGAATACCTTAAGTTAAACCGTTAACAAATGTCTAAAGTGTTAAGAAAGTTAATTCTAAAGTGTTAAGAAAGTTAATTCAAATTTTAATCCAATAGTAAATGTTGTGGCCCAATTGTAAAAAAAAAAAAAAAAGGAAAAAACAACAAAACAAAAAATTGTGTGTAATTGTCTGTCTTCCTGCCTGTCAATTAGGGGCTGGAAATGTAAGGGCCATATTTCATTCTTGTGATTTGTTGTTATGTTTATCTTATTTCAGTTTATTAGTTAAGCATTAAGCATTAAGTATCATACATATAATTTGTATTGTGACATCATTTCGTGGGTTGTTCTGGGACATCATCCCACAGTTATGCAGTTCCATGTCTATCACGCACATTAGTTGTAGTTGTTGTTAAGACACGGAAGGATACAGAAAGGTGTGGAGCACACAAGCTTTTGACCGTGATAACGTGAGACAGTAAGCTAAAAGGAATACAGTAAAATAAGTTGTTGTAACTGTAATCCATCGAAGCTACAGAACACAGCAAGCGACTTGTCGTGACTACAGTGGATTTATGCAAGAAACTGTAACAACCGTTGTTTTTGATGTTGAAAATAAACAAGAGACAAAGAAATCAACGAAACGTCTGATGTCGTCAGTGACACTGTGTAACTAAAGACATGCGTCAGAACTTGTGAATAACATGCACCTACAGAGTGCACTACACAGGTCATCGGATGTTCTGGATGGGTCTTACAGCTTCTAACAACTGCTCACACTGCCATAACAACACACCTGACAATTACATACATGCTCTATGGTTCTGTCCACCTGTTCAGAAATTCTGGTATGAGATTTGTGAAGACTTATCAAAGTGTCTTAAATGTTCCATTCTAGCCTCTCCTTCAGTTTGCTTGTTGGGTGACCTAGAGGGTGTCACTACAGAGGTCAACACAATCCACATGGCTTTCACCGCCTTATGCATTGCTAAGAAGACTGTCCTCATGAACTGGAAAAATAGAAATAATCTTAATATCAACCAATATAGAGATCGTTTGTTAGACTATATTAGTCTTGACACGGCGTCTGCTGCCACATTAGATCAATCTCTCTGGGCTCCTTTGATCGGCTCCATTACCTAGTGTGGCTGGGGGCCGCAGTTCTGTCCGGTTTTGGTCCTGGTTGCTGATGCGGCGGGGGGCATGCTGGCCTGGGGCGTCTAGGCGTTCTCGGGGGGTGGGTTTCTTGGGGGGTCCGGCGCTGGGGCTGCGGCCCTGGCCTGGAGGGGGCGCAGGTGGCTCCTGGGCGGTGTTTTTTTTTATTTATTTATTTATTTATTATTATATAGCCTGGGTCCTGGCTGGTGTGCTGCCGGGATGTGGGTTGGTGCTTGCCCTGGTGCCCGGCCCTGGGCGGGGACCTTCGACACATCGGTGGAGCTGGGGGGCCTCTTCAGCTGGTGGGTGTGTTTCTACCATCTGCAAGTGTCCTCTTTGCAGGGGGGGTCCATTACAGGAGGGGGACGGGCCTAACTTGGGTGTCTATTGTTCTATGTAGTCTGGGAGTCGACTGAATGTGGGGGTGGGAGTATTTTTTTTTTATTTTTTTTTTTTTTTTTCCCTTCTTCTTCCCCTCTGTTGTGGGGCCTGGTGGGCTGCCCCGGGCTCTGCAGTGGCCGGTGGGGCCGCTGCCATGGGCCCTGGTTTGGATGGGCCTGGGCCCCCGGCCCCGGGCGTTTTTTTTTTGGGCAACGGGGGTGCCTATGGGGGTCAGTAGGGGAGCTGGTCCCAAGGGGGGGGGACTTGCCCCCTCTGATTATTTCCTCCCCATCCCCGATGCTTCCCTCTTCCCGCTCCATCACAACACCATACAGGTAGGGCTTTGAGGTGCAGGGGTGTTGCTGGGATGCAGGGGAGGTTTTCCTTCCCTGTCTCCTTGTGACCACCTGCATCTCAATTTTATATCACATCTTAGACACTCTCTTTACTTACTGTCATGTTACACATACATATAGGGCCTTGGGGGTGGGCACACTGAATGGCGTCCAGAGGGCTGGCTGTTAATCAGACTTACCTCTGGTGCCAGTGCCCACTTCCCAATTTTAAGTGGCACGTAGACATTTAGGGTTCTTGGGAGGGGCAGAGCTGACACGAGCTGCCGGAGGGTGGTTAGTGTCTTGCCCCTCCCTTGTTTTAAAGCACTTTAGAACAACACACACCAACACTACATTAGAGCGGGAAGAGCGAAGCAGGGGTCTTCCATTTTTCCACACCCCCGTTCTCTATCCGCGGTCCAGGGTCGGGGGCTGAGAGGAAAAGCTGGACGTTCGGTCGGGGTCTGGGCTGGTGGTCCTTTCCGCTGCTGCGGGGACCAGGGGGGTCTTTCTGTCCCCACGGCGGAGGGAAGTGGGTATATGGGGAGTGTGAGTGTGTATACTGTCTATTTTTGTGTGTCTACATGTGTGAGTGTGTGAATATTTGTTTGTGTGTATAAGGGTGGGAATGTATGTTTGTGTATGTGTGTGCCTGGCTGTCTACGTTTAGGTGTCAGGTCAGGTCCTAGACTCCACCTCTCTCAACATCCCAGGCCCCCCCTGCTCTGCCACCACACAGAGCTGTGGGGTGCCCCCAGCCGCTGGTGGGTTGTTGGTTTCTCGCTCCGGGGCGGGGCGCTCGGGTGAGCGCTGGCTCACTTGCGGCGGTCGCTGGGCGGGATCTGGCTCTCCTGGCTTGGCTGGGCACCGGCTGGTGGACGGAGGGGGCCCTGGGATCTCTGGACCCAGGGACCGGACTGCCTCGGAGTGGACGACCACCGGCGGAGCCTGCGGTCCTGTCACCACGGCCCCCTGGGGCGTCTGCACTGGGGCTGCTAGATGACCCCCCTCTGGGCTCTCCGCTGCCCCTTTCGGGGTGGGGGGCTGTCCCTGCGGTGGTTCTCCTGAGACTCCTGTGCTCTGGGGGGCCTCTGGATGTCTGGGACCCGTGTCTCCGCCGTATCTGCTCCATGCCTCGCGGGACGGGACTGTGGTCCCCCACACACACTATTTAACATTTACATGGAGGAGCCCTATGAACACAAGCGCGCTCACACACACAGGTGTGCACACAAACGTTCACACTACACAAACATAATTGCAGGCTCATTTATTCATTGTGCCACACCAGTGGGAGATGGAGGTACAGTATAGTGCATATTGCAGTGCATCATTTCACACACTGCAATAACATTGACTCTGGACCATCATACACGCACTCACACACCCGCATACACCATACACATTGTTTATATTTGTATATATTTTGTATATATTGGTTTTGGTGCACCTTGTTTGTTTGTTTGTTGGTTTAATACACTTTGGTTTGGTTTATACATAGTTATTGTGTCGCGTCTTTACTTGTCCTGTCTTGATTGCGCAATACCGGAAGTGTTGTTTACAAACCCGTATTTTGATTCTCGACCCCGTAGCAAAGTAACTAGTGGTTTAATTAAATCCAAGTGTTACAACTTCTTAGTTGCAACTGGTTTGATGGATAGAATATAAGCAATGAAAGAAATAATCTGGAAATAGAGTGAAGAAACATCACAGGAAAATTTACCAGAAGGTGATGGTAGTGCAACTACGGATGCAAGCCGCCATAAAACTCCAAAAGAAGAAGAAGAAGAAGTTTAACATGTAGCATTTGTTATTGTTATTTTGATGTTGGTTGTTGCTTAGTTTAAAATACAATGATATATTAAATTTCTTGGAGGGCTCTAGGAAAAGAGCGTTGTTTTTTCTGTTTTTTTCCTTAATATATCAACAAAAAAGACTATCTTGAACCATCATCTTGCCTCTGCACTTATGCCACGCAAACGCCGACATCCAGATCATGACAGAATGCTACACCCTTATAGTGGCATAGCGGAGGCCTCTCCCATAGATGTTTTTTTGGGGGGGGAAATAACCATCTCGACCGAGCTAGCGGACTTGCTGGGCGGCTTCGAGGAGCAAGGTGAGCGAGAGGCGCTTCAGAGCTGGGAAGGCTGCACGCTTGCCATCTGGCGGACGCCGTTTAGAGCTGAGGCAGCTGGGGGAGACGGAATCCCATGCACCGACAGAGAGGTACGGGCCGGGGAGGTCAGGTACGACGGTGGTGAGAGGGAAGAGGAACCCCTGACTGAACGACAATTTAGGAAGAATGTAATGAGAAATATCTGCACGTTTTGGGCGGAGCAGAATGAGGAGCGCATTCGAAACAACTCCAAAATCTGCTCGTCCTGGTTCGTGAGAGCCACACTGCACGTCGCACTTCCTCAGCTGGACAGCGAGAACGACGCGCTTCCTCCGCCAATTCGATAATTATAATTTAGACATATCTCCTCCCATTTTTCTTCTGTGAGAAAACTTCTTTTCATAATGCTTTTGATGCTGTAAAGCTGCTGTGCGATAATGACTTGTTATAAGCGCTGTATAAATAAAATTGTCTTGAGTTTATTGATTTCTTTTTTCTTGCATTTTTATGTTTATAGGCTACAACCCATTGTCAACCAACGTCTGCATTGTACTTAAAATTCATATGATCCAGACTTTATATTCCTTCTAGCCAAACACGTGGTACCAGAGCAAAGAGTATGTACTATATATAGGGATAAAGTTCAAGAGGTCAAAAAAGGGTTCTAGAACATATAACTGTGCTTGTAACCAATTAGGAATAATTCCGTGGAAATTTCAATTTTTTTTTATTTCTGTTTTGCCAGGTTTTATTTACTTATTTACTTATTTTTAATGAAAACTAGCCAGAAAGGTTAATAAAGTATTTGGTTGCAAGTTAACCATTTCACAACTACTGTTATTAATTATTGTTACAAATATAATTAAAAAAAAGTAATTAAAGGAAAAAATCCTTCAGGATATTGATAGTTCACTTTAGAAAATGTGTCTCACAATATCTCCTGGATGTCACTCGGCATCAGATATTTGTAAAGTTTTATTTTGAAGCTTCACGATCTCCTGATTCACAGTCTTTGTTCAAATGTGTTTGGAATTCTTTTGATCAGTTCAAATGTGTTGGGAATTCTTTTTGATCACTTTTTCCTTTTGCCTCTTGGCTCTTGACGAAGGCGGTCGCATCTGCTCTCCCTCCCTTATCTCTCCCCGCTTGCTTCTCTTGTCTGTCTTGTGAATACTATTCAGAGACTCTCCTCGCCTTGCTCTTGAAAATAAAAAGGAATATGGATTTGATCAAGTGGTCTCTGAATGCAATTGACACGATCTTCTCGACGAGAAGTGTGGGTTCTGGGGAACCTACTTGTCCTGCTGGGACGTTTGCTGCTGGATACACGATGGACGGTTGGGAGAAGTGGCGCATTGTGTGCCTGGCCGCACTGTCTCTGGAGGATGTTGAAGATATTTACCTATTCGGAACTCTGATAACAGGGATTCTGCTGATTGGATTAGGTGGGATACTTGGATATCGAAAAATTTTAAAAGCAGTCAGTCTCAACCCCAAGAGACTGGCTGGCTGGGAAATAGTGGTGACGAGAGCTGTCAGTAATCAGACTGTGGTTCTGGACCGCAAATTGGATAACATCTTGGTGAGACTAGGAGCTATGCAACGTGATTTGGACAGACCTGGAGACCAGTGATGGACATTAAATATCTGTGAAATTGGCAGAGATTGATCGAAACCAAGGAAAATATGATTTTCTTTTCGGCTGCCCCTTTTCTTTCCAGCTACTGCATTTCAAGGCCGTGGCTGGAGACATAACAAACTCCCCGAAGACCAAGATAACGAGACGCTCTGGAATCCTACTCCCCCCCCCCTTCAAGGACACCTGGCGCAGACTATCACGGGATGTTACAGGCTTACAACTGACACGCACGCACTCACACACACACATAACAGCTACAGATAGACACTCTACCTTCCCCATATCCAACGCCTTCGTGTGCTTATTCCCTTCAGTGTGGGTAGGCGGAATCGGGACCAGCGCTCTCTAGCTGCATTTGTAAGCATTTCACTACATTTCGTACTGTGTATGACTGTGTATGTGACAAATAAAATTTTAATTTGATTTGAATTTGACTGGAGCTGTTTGCCTACATTGGACATTTCCTATCCCCTGTACCCTAATCGTTGCAATGTTTATGTCTTGTGTTTACATGTTTTTATGTGCTCGTTGCTAAGGTATTTTTTGTACCACTGATCGCACAACGCCCTTTTCGAAGGACAGTCTGGGAGGGGATTTTTTACCCTCGCTATCCTAATGTATCTTATTCCTTATCTTCTATGATGGCGCCGGTTAGGTGGCTGCCGTCGCGACTCTGTGGTCGCACAAAATCATTTCACTGCATATTGTACTCTGTATGATTGTGTATGTGACAAATAAAATTTGAATTTGAATTCATTAAAACATCATTTAAGTTCATCATTATGCTTGGTCTTGCATCTGCTTATTGTTTATATTACTGTTCTTTGTCTGTCCAGTTCCTGATCTTTTGTTCATGTGTTGTCTATATTTATTGTATGCTGTGCAAACTCTTATACAATATTATACAACTCTGAACATATTCTGTGGGGCCCCTGAAAGGCAAGGTACCTAAAAGCCAGGTTTCATCGTGGCACAGACTGACCTTTTTATATCAGATTAAAGGTTGTAAAAACTCTATATAGCAAAAACTATATATATATATATATATATATATATATATATATATATATATATATATATACAACCAAATGTATTTGGAGGAATGATCTAAAATTGCCACTCACCTTGTTGTTATGAATTGGGTAAGAAATGCGTAGACTGCAACCATGGGGAGACGCATGTGGTCAGAAGAATTAAACTGTTTGTGTAGTACTTTAGGTGGAAAGAGTTTTTATTTTATTTTGACTTAAAATAAAACAATCAGGACAAATTCAACCAGGTAAGTCAGAACATTTCACAAACTTGTGATGTTTTTATTTCTATACCATTTAATTATTACAAAATATTCACTAATTAGCAAACAATGCTTTAAATACATACTATATTTGCTTATTGGCATTTGTTTATGACAATCTTCTACATATTGTCAAGTATCCAAACTTTCTCCACTTGTCCTGCAGGATCTCTCGAAACCTTTCTGTCATTAGGACATAAAACACAGGGTTTATGAGACTGTGAGAAAATGCAATCGGCCTTGTTATTATGAACGCAGCATGGATGTAGACTTTTGTACACTTTTCCAATTTAGTAGAGTGTGAAGCGAGGGCCATGGTTCTCATCAGATGAAGTGGCAAGTAAAGTACCAGCCCCATTACAGTCACAGTCTTCAAGATGTTCACTGGCCTTTGAAAGGATGTCCCAAGCACGTGCTCTCTCTCCTTGAGCAGAGAAATCATCTTACTTGTTAAAAGAAACAAGGTCAGTAGTGGGAGCACGTATGCTACAGCGGTGAGTAACAAGCAGTAGTCTAGAACAGGGATGGGTGGTTTCATGCTAGCGAAATCATGGCACTTGGTCCAATTAGTTCTCTTTTGGTCATTAATAACAAATATGATTAGAGGAGTAATCTCAATAGTCACCCAGATCCAGTTCAGGAAGCTGATGAACAACGAGGCCTTGCAAGACAAAAGGAAGTGATTGCGTTGTGGGTACCACAGCAGTAATAATCGGTCCACACCCACCCACACCATGAAGAGGATGCTGGCATACAGGTTAACATGGAGGATGTAGCGAGTAACCACACAGCCTACAGGTGAAAATATTTGGTCATGCATGTAGTTGTAGCTCAGCACTGGTAAGGTGCATAAGAGTATCAAATCAGAAATTGCCAAATTAAACATGTACACATTTATAGATTTCCAAGAAGGCAGCCAGAACACATAGAACAGGACCACAAACAGGTTGCAGGGGAAGCCAATGGCAAACTCCAAAGCATACAGGGGTGAGAGGTAGTGTGTGTGTAATAGATCGGTGATATTGTGACAGTTGGATGCCTGCAATTAGAAAGATTGTCACATAGACACCTGTTATTACTGCAAATAAAATAATATAATTACTGCTAATTAAGTTGTACTCTAACAACCCAGAACAAAATGTTTACAGTCCCGCTATAAGGCAGATGCTACAGTCAAGAAGCACATGGCTAAAATCTCGGTCACAAATATTCTTATGAACTATGGGTTCGATCGAATCTCCCTATTTCTATGAATTCTGCAGTTTGTAAACATTGGTGGCAGTGATCATAGTTTTCTACAGCCTCCTTAGGAAGTTGGTACGACTGCTGTTTGATTCTTAAAAACAATTTTAGGCATTCTTAAGGAAAAAAGTTGACTTTCTACAGCCTACATACTTAAGTCTATCTTATGAATATCTTTTTTGTCTTAAGGTGGTTTTCCAGCACCCAACTTATGGCACTCTCAAATATCTCCTGTCTGTCGGCACATTTTGTTAAAGTATATAAAGTGGTGGCTATTCAATCTCTCTGCTGCTACACAATTTGTAAAAATTATTAATTTTCGTGATGGCATTAATTCAGAGAAGACTTAATTTTCACCTTCTGCAGCTGCAGTTGCAAGACGAAGAAGAAGATCTTGTAGTTGTAGCTGCTGCGTTGGTTCAGTTACCGGCAATGCTGGTGGGTGCGGCCACAGATAGACCGTAAGAACATCATAAACATACTGCCACTTTGGGGACACCTTACTTTTGCCCTTAAACACTCTATGAATGTTGTGGTGCGTTTGTATGAATGCCATACGAATATTGGTTCATACTGTAGGAACGCCATAAGATACTCATATGAACAACTTAATGTGTTCTTGTGGCATATCTACAGCCAACATAGGAATATGGGCTTCTGGATATGTCTTCTCAATCTAAATGATCCATCGTATGTTGTTGTTAGGTTGTTCCTAAGGCACCCCCAAGGTGGCTTTACAAAGAGTGGATCTTATGCCACGTCGACTTTGCTTATAAGGCCACCTTAAAAAGACAGTAAGTAATGCTTGAAAAATTGTTTGTGCGGTGTTAGTACCAGTTCATATGGATATTTGTGACTGCTGCTTAAGAAACAGCTTTTAGGCCATCAGGCTTGACATGACTCACACACACACACACATACACACACAAGTGTGCAGACACTGCCTGGCAAAAAAAAGTAGCAGTGCAACAATGTTTGGCACTCTTTACATACATCTAATTATAATAAGGAGTTTTTAATGCTGTGTCATGAAAACATTGTTAAATACACACATACTGTACATTTTTACACATACATCCCAAAAAAACAACAACTTTCAAATAAGAACATAAATATGAGACTATAAGTAATGTATCATTCCATTATTAGGACAGATTTTTTTACACTAAAGAATCAATTAAACAACAAAATATTGTGGTGTAATATATCAACTTATAAACAATACACTTCACTTAAACTTAGTAAAAGCAATAGTGATTCATGGTTAGCACAATTAGCATTTAATTCCTAATAATCAAATGTTTTTACATGGAATATGATAATACCCCTTACATCATTAAGGAATTTGATTACTACTAAATAATGGTTAGAATAATACCTTTAAGTATTCAAATCCTAAAAAGCAGAAGGTAGAACATAAAAAGCTTTGCCCTTACCATTCTCAGTAACTCAGTGTGCGATTTTACCAGACAGTTGCTGTTGGAAGAATGTGATGCTTGAAGCATGCGTGTTTGATTGTATTCAAAGCTCATCATAACGTGTGATGTGTCCACACGTCTTTATTCATGCAAATGATTTCACTTGAGGAAACAACACTGAAATAACCTCTGTCTCTTTAATAATAAAATGTCTCCTAAATATTAATGGAAACCAAGCTCAAAACACAAATCTCTCCCGTCTCCTTGAAACAGGGGTGTACTTAGGTGACCGAAATATTAAAATATAATATATAATGATTATTGAAACGACATGCTCTCTTACCTGGTGCTCCCTAACAAGCATGAGTCACTTGCCAGTTTCTGAGGGTTTAAGTGGATGTGTGGCACGTCCACGCATAGCTGCAAAAAGACAAAGTGCAACAAAAAATACAAAAATGTATAATAAGCCTAAAACAATATTGTTTTATTGTGTTTATGTGCTTTAAATATACACTGACCAATAAACACTGCCTTGTGCAAAGTGAAAGTAAGTTCGCTTGCAAGCTTTTTGATCAAAGGGCTGATAAACACGTGCGTAGATATGATCAGATTTATCGATAAAACAACAGACACTCCCTGTACGGGCATGTTATTCCACAAGTTCTGACGTGTATCTTTCTTGTTCATTCAAGATTCAAGATTCAAATAACTTTATTAATCCCAGAGGGAAATTGCTTATGCTCGGTTACAGGTGCTCACAGTTGTTAACTAAGAAAGGTAATAAAGAATAAAGGTAATAAATAATAATAATAATAATAATCTTAAAAAAAAAAAAAAAAAAAAGTCTTAAAACAGTAAGTACCATAAGAATATGACTCAGGGCCACTTGTAAGTATTGCACAGTAATCTAGTATTGTTTATGTAATATTCTATTATTGTGTGTGATCTTGTATTACATATTTTCTCGGGAAGTAGTATTGCAGTAGTTGTATTTTTAATATGGTATGTGATAATGTCCTGTTGTGTAACAGTTAGTGAAAAATCCACATACATGTGTGTATGAGTTACAGGGAGGAGTTGTAAATTTTTATGGCTGTTGGGAGAAAGGATCTTCTGTGGCGCTCTGTGGAACACTTGATAGTAATCAGTCTCTGGCTGAAACTGCTCCTCTGTTCAGCAAAGACACTGTGTAGCGGGTGAGAAGGATTGTTCAAAATGGATTGTACTTTGGATAGAATCCTCCTCTTTGCTACTACATCCACAGAGTCAAGCTCCATGCCTAGCACCGATCCGGCCTTTTTAATTGACTTGTCCAGTTTGTTCTTATCAGACACCCTAATGTTACCACCCCAACAGACCACAGCGTAAAAAATGACACTCGCCACAACGGTTTCATAGAACATCCGCAGAATGGTGTTACAGACGTTAAAAGACCTGAGCCTTCGAAGAAAATACAACCGACTCTGTCCTTTCTTGTAGAGTGCCATTGTGTTGAGTGACCAGTCAAGTTTGTTGTCCAGGTGGACTCCGAGATATTTGTATTCAGAGACCATGTCCACTGTCTCTCCCTTTACAGATATAGGAGTCACAGGGGTCTTGCTTCTCCTAAAGTCTACAACCATCTCCTTTGTTTTCCTGATGTTTAGTTGTAGGTGGTTACGCTCACACCAGGAAACGAAGTCATCCACCACAGACTGGTACTCAGAGGTGTCACCCTCCTTTACACACCCAACAACCACAGAGTCGTCAGAGAACTTCTGCAGGTGGCATGACTCTGAGTTATATCTAAAGTCAGATGTATATAGGGTGAAAAGGAAAGGAGACAGTACCGTCCCCTGTGGAGCTCCAGTGCTGCAGATCAAAGTCTCGGACACACAGTTCTGTAGTCGGACATACTGGGGACGGCAGGTCAGATAGTCCATGATCCAGGAAACCAAGCGGGTGTCGATGTTTATGTTCATTAATTTCTCCCCCAGTACTGCCGGTTGGATGGTGTTGAAGGCACTGGAGAAGTCAAAGAACATCATCCTTACTGTGGTCCTAGGCTGGTCAAGGTGAGAGTAGGTACGATGTAGCAGGTGTATTATGGCGTCATCGACTCCCATGAACGGCTGATAGGCAAACTGAAGAGGGTCCAGAGAGGACTTCACCAGGGGATGTAGTGTAATCCAGGATCAGTCTCTCGAACACCTTCATAATGTGCGATGTCAAAGCAACAGGCCTGAAATCGTTCTGGGCACAAGGACGTGGTGTTTTGGGTACCGGCACAATGCATGATGTTTTCCACAGTGCAGGGACTTTTTGCAGAGACAGGCTCAGGCTAAAGAGGTACTGGAGGACACCACATAGTTGGGGAGCACAAGATTTCAGGACTCTCGGATTGATCTTATCCGGACCCACAGCTTTTGTAGGGCTGATCTTCCTGAGGCCATGCTTCACCTGATCCACTGAGATGTTGATTGCTGGAAGTGCAGGAGTAGTGACTGTGACTGATTTCTGTGTAGGGGATGACATAGGAGCAGGAGAGTGTGGATTGGGGCTGAAGCCGGGAGGAGTGTGAGACATAGGGACATCAAATCTATTAAAGAAAGTGTTAAGGTCGTTTGCACGTTCCACATTTCCCTCAATAGTCTGGCCGCTTGTCTTATAGCCAGTGATGCTTCTCATGCCTCTCCACACCTCTCTCGTGTTGTTCTGTTTCAGCCTTTGTTCCAGTTTTCTCCTGTATGACTCTTTCCCCTCCTTGATTTTACCAGTTAGCATTTTTTGAGCCTTCTTCACTGCTTCCTTATCACCAGACCTAAAAGCATTTTTTTTTTGCATTTAAACACGCTTTAATGTCCTTGGTGACCCAGGGTTTGTTGTTGGGGAAACAGCGAATATCTCTCATCGGTACACATGTGTCAACACAGAAGTTAATGTACTCTGTGATGCAGTCCGTCACTCCATCAATGTCCTCGCCATATGATGCACTGAGAACCTCCCAGTCCGTAGCCTCGAAACAATCCTGCAATGTAGCAGTGGCTCCTTCTGACCACCTTCTTACACTCCTCACTAAGGCAGCCTGTCTTTGAACAAGGGGTTTGTATGTTGGCATGAGGTGGACCAGGTTGTGATCCGACCTCCCCAGGGGGGGAAGTGCTGCAGCACTGTAAGCACCTTTAACATTAGCATACAGCAGGTCTAGTGTCCTCTCCCCCCTAGTGTGGCAATCCACATATTAAGTGAAAGTGGGAATAGTCTTGGTCAGCGATGTGTGGTTGAAATCACCGGAGATCAGGAGAAAGGCGTCGGGGTGTCGAGTCTGGAGTTTGG
Source organism: Clarias gariepinus (assembly GCF_024256425.1). Lineage (NCBI taxonomy): Eukaryota > Metazoa > Chordata > Actinopteri > Siluriformes > Clariidae > Clarias > Clarias gariepinus. Next base: position 1,602,186 of record NC_071113.1, read on the forward strand.
CAGTTACCGAATGAATGACGTCACAGGCGGCAGTGGCATTCGCGGATGGAGGAATGTACACAGCCGTTATTATCACATGGGAGAATTCTCTGGGTAAATAATATGGGAGAAGTCCGACAGCCAACAGTTCAATATCTGGACTACAAACGCGCTCCTTAACAGTCACATGACCGGGGTTACACCACACGTTGTTGATGTAAACAGCCAGCCCCCCTCCTTTCCTCTTACCGCTCTCTCTCCTCGTCCTGTCGCTCCGTATCGCGCTGAAGCCGTCCAGTGTAATATTAGAGTCAGGCACATCACTGTGTAAACAAGTCTCAGTAAAACACATCAGACTGCACTCGCGGAAGATGTTTTCAGTCCTTAACAAAGCTGTCAACTCGTCCATCTTATTGTCCAGAGATCTTACGTTGCCCATGATGAGAGACGGGACTTATGGCTTGTACTTTCTCATTTCTTTCTTATGCGCCGCGCGTTTCTCTTCCTCTCTTGCTCCTCTGCGCCGCTTCCTTCCACCCCTGCATCCTCTTGTCGTCGTCCTCCGTATCTCATCCGGAATGTTTAAAGTCCTGTACAGAATCGGGTCCCTGACGCCGGCCGGCTTCATTGCGATCAGCTGTTCCCTGGAGTAAACAAAGGAGCCGGCTCCTTGCTGTTGCGCGCTGATCACCCGGAGCGCCGAAAATGTAATTAACATTGCGTAACTCAGAACAAGAACACTTTCAAAATGCATGGTTTGAAAGGGCGACCTTACTTAGTAAATACAAAATAAAGTTATAAGTAAATAATGGAAAGAAAGTATAATAAAAGTAAAAACACACAAAAATTCCGAGAGCAACCGCACCAAGCTGCTGCACGCTCGCGCATGCGCAGAGTTGCATTGTTACTCACGACACGGAAGTCCATGATCTCTTTGTCTCATTTTATTTTCAGCATCAAAGATTCAACACTTCATACAGTTGTCTTAAGGAACTCCACTGTGGTTACAACTACCTATTTGCTGTATCCTGTAGATTACATTCTTAGCTTACGGTCAAAAGCTTGTGTTCTCCACAACTTCCGTATCCTAACTGACTCTTTACCGTACAATAGTCATGTAACTACGTGCAATAGTGGAACAGACCAACTTACAATTGTCATAAATGAATGCTTAACTAACAGACTTAATGCTTAATTAATAAAATTAAATGAAATAAACACAACAACAAATTCCTAAAGTAACATATGTCTCCTACATTTCCCCATACAGTACATACAAAGAAAAGTATCAAATCCAAACAGATGAAATAAAATTTAGGCAGAGACGTCCACTCTGTCTTGTTAATTCATCTAACCCCATCTACAGTATTTGCCAACAGCGCACACAGTTTGATAACTTCACACCTATCGTGAATGAAAGGTGAGAAGAGATTCCACAGAATCTTCTGGCACAGTGCTTGCTCTGAAGGACTATACTCAACAGGAATATAGAGAATTAAATCATTTTAATAATAAGATAATTAATTAAATAATAAAATTATATTAAATAAGAACTTTATCTAAAAGCCAGACCGACCAAATTTCTCATTTACTACTAAAGTAGTTATATATGCTTATACTGTAGATACGTAGGTTATATTTTAAAAGTACAATTGCAAGTTAATTACAAACTGAATGTAATGTTGTAAAATATGAATAAAACAGTATTAGACACAAATATATTGTAGCGTTTAACCGCCGGAAAGGATGTTGGAGAGACGATGATGTATCTATACAGTATATTTTAATTTCTTTCACTTACTTACTTGAATGTCTATTAGCTACAGTACTACTTAATGAGTAACTACTTTTCATTGAGTTCTTTCAAGTGACCGATACGTTTAAAAAAAAAATCAAGAATAAACCAATCAATCAACAATAGCAAAACCAACCTAAAGAAAATCATCATTACTGTACATAGGAAGGAAAAACTGATATTGTTACAGATTGTAAGGGTTAACCCCTAGAGGGCGCCAAAGCACCCAAAGACTCTGTTTTGTGTTGTGTTTAAGTTGTAGTTTAGTTTGTCTTTGACTTCATTTCCCATGGAGCACCTCAGTCAGGTGAGGGGAGCACGCACCTGAGCCGAGGTGACTGATTAGATTAATTATTATAAATAGCCTGTTTTAGTTCAGTTTACCGTGTAGCATTTGTTATTGGTATTTTGATGTTGGTTGTTGCTTAGTTTAAAATACAATGATATATAAAATTTCTTCGAGGGCTCTAGGAAAAGAGCGTTGTTTTTTCTGTTTTTTTCCTTATTATATCAACAAAAAAGACTATCTTGAACCATCATCTTGCCTCTGCACTAATGCCACGCAAACGCCGACATCTAGATCATGACAGACTGCTACACCCTTATAGTGGCATAGCGGAGGCCTCTCCCCTAGATGTTTTTTGGGGGGGAGCAATAACCATCTCGACCGAGCTAGCGGACTTGCTGGGCGGCTTCGAGAAGCAAGGTGAGCGAGAGGCGCTTCAGAGCTGGGAAGGCTGCACGCTTGCCATCCGGCGAACGCCGTTTAGAGCTGAGGCAGCTGGAAGAGAGGGAATCCCATGCACCGACAGAGAGGTACGGGCCGGGGAAATCAGGTACGATGGTGGTGAGAGGGAAGAGGACCCCTGACTGAATGACAATGGAGGAGGAATGTAATGAGAAATATCTGCATGTTTTGGGCGGAGCAGAATGAGGAGCGCATTTGAAACAACTCCAAAATCTGCTCATCCAGGTTCGTGAGAGCCACACTGCACGTCGCACTTCCTCAGCTGGACAGCGAGAACGACGCGCTTCCTCCGCCTCAAAGATACATTGATCCGTCCATACATCTTAGAAGGTTCAGTTTTACTCAATCTACTTTCTTTTTTTTTTGGAGTGATCCATGGTGTGTTGCACTTTTATATTGGTTTCTAAAATTGACTTTATATATGTATATCATATCACCCAAATGAGGATGTTTTCTCTGTTAAGTCTAGTTGAGTTTCTTGCCACCGTCTCCCTAAGCTTGCTCATCAGGGACAATTTGATAATTATAATTTAGACATATCTCCTCCCATTTTTCTTCTGTGAGGAAACTTCTTTCCATAATGCTTTTGATGCTGTAAAGCTGCTGTGCGACAATGACTTGTTATAAGCGCTGTATAAATAAAATTGTCTTGAGTTTATTGTTTTCTTTTTTCTTGCTTTTTTATGTTTATAGGCTACAACCAATTGTTGTAACCGGAGCAAAGAGTATGTACTGTATATAGGGATAAGGTTCAAGAGGTCAAAAAAGGGTTCTAGAACATATAACTGTGCTTGTAACCAAATAGAAATAATTCCGTGGAAATTTGAATTTTTTTAAGTTTCTGTTTTGCCAGGTTTTATTTACTTATTTACTTATTTTTAATGAAAACTAGCTAAAACCAGGAAGGTTAATAAAGTATTTGGTTGGAAGTTAACCATTTCACAACTACTGTGATTAATTATTGTTACAAATATAAATAAAAAAAAAGTAATTAAAGGAAAAAATCCTTCAGGATATTGATAGTTCACTTTAGAAAATGTGTCTCACAATATCTCCTGGATGTCACTCGGCACCCATCAGATATTTGTAAAGTTTTATTTTGAAGCTGTTTCACGATCTCCTGATTCACAGTCTTTGTTCAAATGTGTTTGGAGTTCTTTTGATCAGTTCATTAAAACATCATTTAAGTTCATCATTATGCTTGGTCTTGCATCTGCTTATTGTTTATATTACTGTTCTTTGTCTGTCCAGTTCCTGATCTTTTGTTCATGCGTTGTCTATATTTATTGTATGCTGTGCAAACTCTTATACAATATTATACAACTCTGAACATATTCTGTGGGGCCCCTGAAAGGCAAGGTACCCAAAAGCCAAGTTTCACAGTGGCCCAGACTGACCTTTTTATATCAGATTAAAGGTTGTAAAAACTCTATATACTACAAACTATAATTATAAAACCAAATGTATTTGAAGGAATGATCTAGAATTGACACTCACCTTGTTATGAATTGGGTAAGAAATGCGTAGACTGCAACCATGGGGAGACGCATGAGGTCAGAAGAATTAAACTGTTTGTGTAGTATTTTAGGTGGAAAGTGTTTTTATTTTATTTTGATTTGTAAAAACAATCAGAACAAATTCAACCAGCTAACCAGGTAATTCAGAAGGTTTCACAAACTTGTGATTTTTTTTGTTTCTTTACCATTTAATTATTACAAAATATTCACTAATTAGCAAACAATGCTTTAGATAAATAATATATTTGCTTATTGGCATTTGTTTATGACAATCTTCTACATATTGTCAAGTATCCAAACTTTCTCCACTTGTCCTGCAGGATCTCTCGAAACCGTTCTGTCATTAGGGCATAAAACACAGGGTTTATGAGACTGTGAGAAAATGCAATCGGCCTTGTTATTATGAACGCAGCATGGATGTAGACTTTTGTACACTTTTCCAATTTAGTAGAGTGTGAAGCGAGGACCATGGTTCTCATCAGATGAAGTGGCAAGTAAAGCACCAGCCCCATTACAGTCACAGTCTTTAAGATGTTCATTGGCCTTTGGAAGGATGTCCCAAGCACGTGCTCTCTCTCCTTGAGCAGAGAAATCATCTTACTTGTTAAAAGAAACAAGGTCAGTAGTGGCAGCACGTATGCTACAGTGGTGAGTAACAAGCAGTAGTCTAGAACAGGGATGTGTGGTTTCATGCTAGCGAAATCATTGCACTTGGTCCCGTTAGTGCTCGTTATGTCATTAATAACAAATATGATTAGAGGAGTAATCTCAATAGTCACCCAGATCCAGTTCAGGAAGCTGATGAACAACGAGGCCTTGCAAGACAAAAGGAAGTGATTGCGTTGTGGGTACCACAGCAGTAATAATCGGTCCACACCCACCCACACCATGAAGAGGATGCTGGCATACAGGTTAACATGGAGGATGTAACGAGTAACCACACAGCCTACAGGTGCAAATTGTTGGCCATTTGCGTAGTTGTAGCTCAGCGCTGGTAAGGTGCATAAGAGTATGAGATCAGAAATTGCCAAATTAAACATGTACACATTTATAGATTTCCAAGACGGCAGCCAAAACACATAGAACAGGACCACAAACAGGTTGCAGGGGAAGCCAATGGCAAACTCCAAAGCATACAGGGGTGAGAGGTAGTGTGTGTGTAGTAGATCGGTGATATTGTGACAGTTGGATGCCTGCAATTAGAAAGATACATAGACACCTGTTATTACTGCAAATAAAATAATATAATTACTGCTAATTAAGTTGTACTCAAACAACCCAGAACAAAATGTTTACAGTCCCGCTATAAGGCAGATGCTACAAGAGTGTAAAGTCAAGAAGCACATGGCTAAAATCTCGGTCACAAATATTCTTATGAACTATGGGTTCGAACGAATCTCCCTATTCCTATGAATTCTGCAGTTTGTAGACATTGGTGGCAGCAATCATAGTTTTCTACAGCCTCATTAGGAAGTTGGTACGACTGCTGTTTAATTCTTAAAAACAATTTTAGGCATTCTTAAGAAAAAAAGTTGACTTTCTACAGCCTACATATTTAAGTCTATCTTATGAATATCTTTTTTGTCTTAAGGTGGTTTTCCAGCACCCAACTTATGGCACTCTCAAATATCTCCTGTCTGTCGGCACATTTTGTTAAAGTATATAAAGTGGTGGCTATTCAATCTCTCTGCTGCTACACAATTTGTAAAAATTATTAATTTTCGTGATGGCATTAATTCAGAGAAGACTTAATTTTCACCTTCTGCAGCTGCAGTTGCAAGACGAAAAAGAAGATCTTGTAGTTGTAGCTGCTGCGTTGGTTCAGTTACCAGCAATGCTGGTGTATGCGGCCACGGATAGACCATAAGAACATCATAAACATACTGCCACTTTGGGGACACCTTACTTTTGTCCTTAAACACCCTATGAATGTTGTGGTGCGTTTATATGAATGCTATACGAATATCGGTTTATACTGTAGGAACGGCATAAGATACTCATATGAACAACTTAATGTGTTCTTGTGGCATATCTACAGCCAACATAGGAATATGGGCTTCTGGATATGTCTTTTCAATCTAAATGATCCACGCGCATCGTATGTTGTTGTTAGGTTGTTCCTAAGGCACCCCCAAGGTGGCTTTACAAAGAGTGGATCTTATGCCACGTCGACTTTGCTACCAGGCTAGAAACGATAGATTCTTATAAGACCACCTTAAAAAGACAGTAAGTAATGCTACACACACACACACGCACACCACACAAGTGTGCAGACACTGCCTGGCAAAAAAAAGTAGCAGTGCCACAATGTTTGGCACTCTTTACATACATCTAATTATCATAAGGAGTTTTTAATGCTGTGTGTCATGAAAACATTGTTAAATACACACATACTGTACATTTTTACACATACATCCCAAAAAAAACAACAACTTTCAAATAAGAACATAAATATGAGACTATAAGTAATGTATCATTTTGTTATTAGGCCAGATTTTTTTTATACTAAAGAATCAAATGAACAAACTGAACATTGTGGTGTAATATATCAACTTATAAACAATACACTTCACATAAACTTAGTAAAAGCAATAGTGATTCATGGTTAGCACAATTAGCATTTAATTCCTAATGATCAAATGTATTTTACATGGAATATGATAATACACCTTACGTCATTAAGGAATTAGATTACTACTAAATAATGGTTAAAATAATACCTTTAAGTATTCAAATCCTAAAAAGCAGAAGGTAGAACATAAAAAGCTTTGCCCTTACCATTCTCAGTAACTCAGTGTGCGATTTTACCAGACAGTTGCTGTTGGAAGAATGTGATGCTTGAAGCATGCGTGTTTGGTTGTATTCAAAGCTCATTATAACGTGTGATGTGTCCCCGCGTCTTTATTCATGCAAATGATTTCACTTGAGGAAACAACACTGAAATAACCTCTGTCTCTTTAATAATCAAATGTCTCTTAAATAATAATGGAAACCAAGCTCAAAACACAAATCTCTCCCGTCTCCTTGAAACAGGGGTGTACTTAGGTGACCGAAATATTAAAATATAATATATACTAATGTATAATATTTTCAAATATAATAAAATATAATAATTATTGGAGCGACATGCTCTCTTATCTGGTGCTACCTAACAAGCATGAGTCACTTGCCAGTTTCTGAGGGTTTAAGTGGATGTGTGGCACATCCACGCGTGGCTGCAAAAAGACAAAGTGCAACAAAGAATACAAAAATGTATAATAAGCCTAAAACAATATTGTTTTATTGTGTTTATGTGCTTTAAATATACACTGACCAATAAACACTGCCTTGTGCAAAGTGAAAGTGATTTCGCTTGCACGCTTTTTGATCAAAGGGCTGATAAACACGTGCATAGATATGATCAGATTTACTTTAATGCAACCTTCTTGTTGCATTGTTACTCACGACATGGAAGTCCATGATCTCTTTGTCTCTTGTTTTATTTTCAGCATCAAAGATTCAACACTTCATACAGTTGTCTTGAGTAAATCCACTGTGGTTACACCTACCTATTCGCTGTATCTCATTACGGTTTTCTTAAGTTTACAACAACCTGTTTGCTGTATCCTGTAGATTACATTCTTAGCTTACGGTCAAAAGCTTGTGTTCTCCACAACTTCCGTATCGTAACTGACTCTTTACCGTGCAATAGTCATGTAACTACGTGCAATAGCGGAATGATGTCACAGACCAACTTACGATTGTCATAAATGAATGCTTAACTAACAGACTTAATGCTTAATGCTTAATTAATAAAATAAAATGAAATAAACACAACAACAAATTCCTAAAGTAACATATGGCTCTTACATTTCCCCATACAGTACATACAAAGAAAAGTATCAAATCCAACTAAAGGAAATAAAATTTAGGCAGAGACGTCCACTCTGTCTTGTTAATTCATCTAAACCCCCCCTATAGTATTTGCCAACAGCGCACACAGTTTAATGCATTCACACCTATAGTGAATGAAAGGTGAGAAGAGGGAAAGTTAACCGTTGGGGCACGGAAAGATGTTCAACTGGGTTGTATGAGTATGTTAATGTTTTGCCATCTAGAGCTTTAATTGTGATCGGGTGTGAAAACTTCGACACTGGAGCTTGCAGCGAGGAAAGAACAGCGGATGAGACAAAGTTTCCAGCCGACCCGGAATCTATTAAGGGAAAAACAGAGACAAAACGATTATTATAAGATAGTGAAGCCTGTAAACAAAAATAGTGATGTGTGCGTGGTGGAGTGTGTGCTGTTACTTTGATTAACGGACAGTTGCGAATTTGATGTGTAACCCCCACAGTACAAACGTAACCCCAACGAGATACTTCTGTGCCTCTCCTGGGCCGACAGACGGGACGTGCCCACGTCCATGGGCTCCGACGGGTTCCCTTCGCGCGGCTCGACGGGGGTTTTGTTGAGGCTGTCTCGTCGAAGAAATTCGGACCTGCCGCCTGCTCCTTTCAAGGGATAGTGTTTTCGTTGTCCACGGAGGTGATGGTCCAGCTTAATCGCCAGTTAGATACATCCATCAAGGGATAAACCTGTCTGTCTCTGAACCTGGCGAGTAAGCTTTTGTTGCACCAGCCACTCTCCGCGGCAAGGATCCGGAATTTCACGGCGTAGTCCGCCACTGTTGACTGTCCTTGCTTCAGCCTCAGCAGTTGTTGTTCCCCTGTCTTTCTGTGATCGGGGTAGTTAAACACCGAGCGAAAAGCTTGAAGGAACCGCTCGTAGCTAGACGTGGCGCTTCCGCCAGCGCTCCACACAGCTGAGGCCCGGTCCATCGCTGGCCCGGTTAGTTGCTGGATAATGAAACTGAACTTCTTTCCCTCTGGAAGATCGGGAAAGTCGGTCAGGTAGAGTTTGCAGGGCAGAAGTTCAAGTTCAAGTTCAAGTAGGCTTTATTGTCACTTCAACCATATACAGTTAGTACACAGTGAAACGAAACAACGTTCCTCCAGGACCAAGGTGCTACATGCAACATAAACTTACAACATAAATTAACAGAGAAGCTAAACTAGCTAACTAAGAGGCCTTAGTTAGCTGGCTAGCAGAGACAAGACAGATAGTCCTAACATAAATTACAACATAAATGAACAAAAACTAACTAAAACTAACTAACTAAGGAAGACTATCTACAGGTTTTACAGACAACAGACAACATAAAGTGCACGTGCAAATGTGCAAACGAGCAACAGCAAAATGACAGTGCGACGACGACATATCAGAACATAAAATATGGTGTTGAGGTAGTAAACATAGCAGCAAGAATTAAGGAATTAGTGCGAAAAGTAATGAATATTGTGCAAAAGAGATAAACAGTGAAGCATTTACAGATTTGTGTGTCTGATAGTTTGGTGGTGTAGGTCAGTGTGTCTGTGCTTGCGTTGATTAGTCAGTCCAGTCTCAATGTTTTGTTGTATTGATGTTTTGATGTAGTTGAATTAAGCTGAGTGATAATGTTTGTGTGTGTGTATGTGTGTGTGTGTGTGTGTGTGTGTGTGTGTTTATCAGTTCAGTCCCTTTTTGTTGAGGAGACGGATGGCTTGTGGAAACAAAGCTGTTGCACAGTCTGGATGTGTGTGCCCGAATGCTTCGGTACCTTTTTCCAGATGGCAGGAGTGTGAAGTGTGTGTGAGAGGGGTGTGTCCGATCAGCCACAATGCTGGTGGCTTTGCGGATGTAGCGTGTGGTGTAGATGTCTTCAATAGAGAGAAGAGAGACCCAGATGATCTTCTCCGCTGTCCTCACTATCCACTGTAGGGTTTTGCGGTCCGATATGGCACAATTCCCAAACCAGACAGTGATGCAGCCGCTCAGGATGCTCCCGATAGTCCCTCTATAGAAGGTGGTCAGGATCGGTGGTGGAAGCTGGGCCTTTCTCAGTCTTCTCAGAAAGAAGAGACGCTGTTGGGCTTTCTTGTGCAGGGAGCTGGTGTTGAGGGACCAGTTGAGGTCCTTCTCCAGGTGGAAACCCAGGAATTTGGTGTTTTTGACACCGAGGAGCCGTTGATGCTCAGCGGAGAATGGTCGCCTCGTGTTCTCCTGAAGTCAACAATCATCTCCTTTGTCTTGTCAACATTTAGAGACAGGTTGTTGTTTTTGCACCAGTCCGTTAGCCTCTGCACTTCCTCTCTGTACGCTGACTTGTCGTTCTTGCTAATTAGACCCACCACGGTTCTTTCTCATCAGCAAACTTAATGATGTGGGGACTGAGCACACAGCCTTGTGGGGCCCCACAGCTCAGTGTGGTGGTGCTGGAGGTGCAGTTCCCGATCCGTACTGACTGAGGCCTTCCGGTCAGAAAGTCTAGGATCCAGTTGCAGAGGGAGGTGTTCAGGCCCAACAGGCTCAGCTTCCCGATCAGTTGTTGGGGGATGATAGTGTTGAATGCTGAGCTGAAATTTATGTACAGCATTCGAACATATGTGTCCTTCTTGTCCAAGTGTGTGAGGGCAAGATGGAGTGTAGTGGAGATGGCATCGTCCGTTAAGCGGTAAGGACGGTACGCAAATTGCAGTGGGTCCAGTGAGGGGGGCAGCAGGGTCTTGATGTGTCTCATGATGAGCTGCTCGAAGCCCTTCATGATGGTGGGTATAAGTGCAACGGGACGGTAGTCGTTGAGACAGGACACAGTAGACTTCTTGGGCACGGGGACGATGGTGGTGGCTTTGAAGCATGTGGGAATGACGGCGCTGCTCAGAGAGATGTTGAAGATGTCAGTGAGAACATCTGCCAGCTGTTTAGCACATTCTCTGAGCACTCTGCCTGGGATGTTGTCTGGTCCAGCAGCTTTACGTGGGTTGACTCTGTGTAGAGGTTTCCTCACCTCAGCTGTAATGAGACACAGCATTAAGTCGTTCGGAGAAGGGGTGGTCTTCCTTGCCACCACGTCGTTCTGCCTGTCGAACCGAGCGTAGAAGTTGTTCAGCGCATCTGGGAGGAAGCCGTCACCGTCACAGGCAGGTGATGTCGTCCTGTAGTGAGTGATGGCTTGTAAGCACTGCCACATGCGCCGTGTGTCGCCGCTGTCTATGAAGTGGTTGTGGATTCTCTGGGCTTCGCCTCTCTGATGGCCCGAGAAAGTTTGGCCCTTGCTCTTCTAAGGGCCACTTTGTCTCCCGCTCTAAAGGCAGAGTCTCGGATCCTCAGAAGTGCACGCACCTCCGCAGTAATCCACGGTTTCTGATTGGAATGTGAGATGATGTTCTTGGAGACTTTGACGTCATCGGTGCACTTGTTGATGTAGCTGATCACTTATGACGTGTACTTCTCCAAGTCAGTGAAGTCGCCGTAAGTTGCAGCCTCCCTAAACATGTTCCAGTCAGTGCTCTCGAAACAGTCCTGAAGAGCAGAGATGGCTCCTGCTGGCCAGGTTTTCACCTGCTTCAGAACCGGTTTTGAGCGCCTGACGAGTGGTCTGTATGCTAGAATTAGCATAACAGAGATGTGGTCTGAGTAGCCGAGGTGGGCCGGGGCTCTGCCCGATATGCGCCGGGGATGTTTGTGTAAACAAGATCCAGCGTGTTTTCCCCTGTCGTTGCAAAGTCCACATATTGATGTAATCTAGGAAGCACTGACTTGAGATTTGCATGGTTGAAATCTCCAGCAACAATAAACAGTCCATCCGGGTGGGTATTTTGCAGTTCACTGATCTTTGTAAACAGTTCCCATAGCGCTTCCTTAGCATTAGCGCTAGGTGGAATGTATACTCCGATAATGAAAACAGTGGTCTGCATCTAACAGTCACAAACTCCACTAGCGATGAGCAATAACTAGAAACTAGCACAGAGTTCTTGCACCATTTCGTGTTGATGTAAACACACAAGCCGCCACCGCGAGTCTTACCGCACACCTCTGCCTAGCATCCTGCTCGCCAACGTCCAGTCACTGGAAAACAAGCTCGATGACCTCAGGGCCAGGGTAAAGTTTCAGAGAGACATTCGGGACTGCAATCTCCTCTGCTTCACCGAGACATGGCTGAACCCAGCGGTGCCGGACCATGCCATCCAGCCGGCCGAGTTCTTCTCGGTTCACCGCATGGACAGGACACGGGACTCGGGGAAGTCAAGGGGAGGCGGCGTGTGTTTAATGGTGAACAGCAGCTGGTGCAACAGCGCGAGCGTTGTTCCTCTCACACGCTCCTGCACACCAAATCTGGAACTACTGTCCATCATGTGTCGTCCTTTTTACCTTCCTCGGGAGTTTACATCGGTCATAATCAGCGCCGTTTATATTCCACCACAAGCGGACACGGACACTGCCTTATGCGAGCTGCATGAGGCACTCACACAGCAACAATCACAACACCGGGACGCTGCGCTTATTGTGGCGGGGGACTTTAACAGTGCCAACCTCAAACGCGCAGCGCCAAACTTTTATCAGCACATCACCTGCCCCACCAGGGGCGAAAGGACACTGGACCACTGTTACACTACAGTCAAGGACAGCTACAAGGCACAATCTTGTCCACCGTTTGGTAAATCCGACCACGCCGCCATCTTTCTCATGCCAAAATACAAACAAAGGCTGAAACAGGAAGTTCCGGTTCAGAGGGAGGTCGCGCGCTGGACGGACCAATCGGTGGGCACGTTACAGGACGCACTCGATGACGCAGACTGGGACATGTTCAGAAACAGCTCTGATGGTGACGTCAGCGTGTTTACGGAAGCGGTTGTGGGATTCATCAGGAAACTAGCGGACGATACCGTGGAAATAAAGACTATTAAAACGTTTCCCAACCAGAAGCCGTGGGTGGATAAAACCATCCGCGACGCTCTGAGATCTCGAACCGCTGCCTACAACACGGGACTCGCGTCGGGGGACATGGAACCATACAAGGCTGCGTCATACAGCGTCTGGAAGGCGGTGAAAGAGGCGAAGCAGCGCTTCGGGAGAAAACTAGAGTCACAGCTCCAACAGAGTGACTCTAGGAGCCTGTGGCAGGGATTAAGGACAATTACGGATTATAAACGCATGATAAACGCAGACGTGACTCTGGCAGACGAGCTGAACACTTTCTATGCTCGCTTCAAGGCTGCAGCTAAAGACGCTAGCGATGCTAATGCTAGCGGCGCTAACGGCTGCAGACAGGAAGTCACTGCCAGCAACGGAAGCGCGTTCATCATCACCGAGCATGACGTGAGGAGAGCCTTCAAGAGAGTGAACACCAGGAAAGCAGCAGGACCAGACAGCATCTCAGGCCGTATTCTCAGAGCCTGCGCAGACCAGCTAGCACCTGTGTTCACTGAGATATTCAACATCTCTTTATCTCAGTCGGTGATCCCCTCATGCTTCAAAGAGTCCATCATTGTTCCTGTCCCAAAGAAACCTCATCCTGCTTCCCTCAATGACTATCGCCCTGTAGCCCTCACCTCAGTAGTGATGAAGTGCTTTGTACGCCTGGTACAGTTCGCTTATCGTCCAAACCGTTCCACGGACGATGCAATCTTTCATTTCCTCCATACATCTCTCACTCACCTGGACACTCGGAGGGGGAATTATGTGAAAATGCTCTTCATCGACTACAGTTCTGCATTTAATACCATAATTCCCTCCACACTTACCACCAAGCTGGAGCACCTGGGACTCAGCTCATCAATGTGTCAGTGGATCTCCAATTTTCTGACTGGCAGACCACAGGCAGTAAGGATGGGCGGACATGTCTCAGCCTCCCTCACTCTCAGCACTGGAGCCCCCCAGGGTTGTGTTCTGAGCCCCCTGCTGTACTCTCTGTACACCCACGACTGTGTGGCCACTACCAGCTCCACCACCATCATCAAGTTTGCTGACGACACTGTTGTGGTGGGCCTGATCACGAACAACGATGAGACGGCCTACCTGGAGGAGGTTGGAAATCTGGAGAACTGGTGCCAGAGAAACAAACTTCCTTCTGAACGTCAGTAAGACAAAGGAGCTGATAGTGGACTTCAGTACAAAGCAGAAGAGGAACTACCAGACCCCCGTCATCAACAGGAGCCCAGTGGAGAGAGTGGACAGCTTCAGATACCTCGGTGTTCACATCACGCAGGACCTGGCATGGTCCTGTCACATCAACACCATGGTAAAAAAGGCCCGGCAGCGTCTCTACCACCTCAGACGCTTGAGAGACTTTAGACTGCCCTCCAAGGTGCTCAGGAATTTCTACTCCTGCACCATAGAGAGCATCCTGACGGGAAATATCACGACCTGGTCCGGGAACAGCACCATGCAGGACAGGCGAGCTTTACAGAGGGTTGTGCGATCAGCTGAGCGCATCATCCGCATCGAGCTCCCTGACCTGCACTCGATCTACAGCAAGCGGTGCTGGACCAAGGCCAGGAAGATCGTGAAGGACCTCAGCCATCTGAAGGCCAACACAGGCCTCAGCTCCCTGAAGGCCAACACAGAGAGACTGAAGAGAAGCTTCTTCCCGCAGGCAATACAGTCTCTCAATCACAATCACACCACCACACAGTACTGTCCCACACATATGGTTTTTACACACACACTGGACATTCTGGACATTTGTTTACACTATTGGCCACTGCACAACTACACTTCGTGGTCATCAAATCAATTCACAAATCACTTCGGCACAAATCACTTTTAATATTTGCACTGCACAAGTCACTTTTAATATGTGGATTGCACAACCATGGACATAACCATTCCTTTATTACCATTTATTCGGCTGCTCTTATTGTTTTACATTTTTTCATATATTTTCTATATATTTTCTATATTGTGTATTTTGTGTACAGATATTTTATTTTTAACTTTTATTTGTATATTTTTATTTTTATTTTATTCTTCTCTAGTTAAACTTACCCTTTATTTTAATTTTCATATTTATTTCCTATTCATATTCTTAGGTCACGAGCAGTTGTCTAAGCATTTCACTGCATATCGTACTGTGTATGACTGTGTATGTGACAAAAAAATTTTAAATTTGAATTTGAAATGAAAGACTGGAATCTATAATCAAAAACAAGGTATTTTACTGTTGCACTTGATGAAACAGACAGGCTATCCAGAGTTACTGTGTAATCAGAAAGCTTACTTCTAGCAACATGTGGTACTTGTACCAGTACTTCCGTCTTGTCAGGATTAAGCAACAGGAAATTAATTGGCATACAGTGTTTAATGTCTTTCACACATTGCTCAAGTTTATAAAGATGTTTTTTCTTATCTGGATTTGCTGAGACATATAACTGTGTGTCATCGGCATAACAGTCGAAACTAATACGACATTTACAATTATGTTGCTCACATAGCAATAGACCTAAAACTGAATCCTGTGGAACACCAAACTTCACTTTAGAACACAAACTTTTCACCATTTATATCCACAAACTGATAACAATCATGATCAATGGTGTCAAAAGCTGCACTGAGGTCATTTACTACTTTAAACGGCGCTGAATCTGTGTCGAAACTTTAGGTTTTCATCCTGTTGTCCTATCCATCCTGTTGGTTTTGTATATAGATTACCCAAACCTTTCCCCTGTTAATAGTGTGTGAGCCTTTTCTGTCTCAGGTCTTTATCAGATAATCAAGTGTACGTCAACGTCAATGATGCGAGGAGAAGGAGCAGGGGGGGTTGGTGGAATCATTGAAGAGGTGATGAAAGGTTTGAGTTGAGATGTGTGGAAAACGGGGTGAATCCGGAGCGCCGCAGGCAGCTGGAGCCGGTAGGTGACAGGGTTTATCCTTAGGGTGATGCGGTATGGTCCTATGAAGCGAGGTGAGAGTTTCTTGGATTCTGTGTGGAGATGGAGGTTCTTTGTGGATAACCATACCTTGTCACCTACTCTGTACAAGCGTCCCGGAGGGTGTCGACGGCGGTGTTGAGTAGTGTATTGTTGGTTGGCCTTCTGGATCGCGAGGTTGGCTTGGTTCCAGAGCCGTCGACACCTACGGACCAACTGTTGGGCCGATGGTACGTTGACCTCCGGTTCTTGATGGGCAAACATCGGAGGTTGGAAACCATAGCATACCTCAAATGGGCTTAGGTTGGTGGCAGATGAGACGTGCAGGTTGTGAGAAAGTTCTGCCCATATGAGGTAGCGGGCCCAGTGTCCGAGACGATATCTTTGGGGAACGCATGCAGGCGGACTACGTGTTCCAGAGTTAGTTCAGCGGTGGTTTTGGCTGATGGGAGTCCGGTGAGGGCCACCAGGTGCACAGCCTTGGAGAACCGGTCAACAATGGTGAGGATGGTGTCTTTCCCTTCGGAAACCGGCAGGCCCTCGATGAAGTTGGGGAACAGAAAGCGGTTGGAGCTCTCCCGGAGATGGTTGATTGACGTCCTTGGCCCTGGCGCACACCGGGCACGCCTGAACGAACTCAATGATGTCCCTTCTCATTGATGGCCACCAGAACACCCGTTGGATGAATGAGAGGGTCCTCCGTGTCCCTTGGTGTCCGGCGACCGAGGAGGAGTGGCCCTATTGGAGGACGTCTGATCTCACGTTCTGAGGTACGTAGAGTCGTCCAGGTGGCACACCTGCCGGCCCGGTCTCTGCAGCCTGTGCCTGGCGGACCCTTGTTTCTAAGTTCCATTGAAGAGGTGCGATGATCCGGGGAAGAGGGGATGACAGGCACAGGGTACGACAGATGGAAGTTGTACTGTTCGAAAAAGAGAGCCCACCGTGCCTGTCGTGGATTTAGCTGTCTTAGGTTCCTGATGGTGATGAGGTTCTGATGGTTGGTCCAGACGATGAGCGGCTCACTGGCGCCCTGGAGCCAGTGACGCCATTCCACCAAGGCCCACTTTATGCCCAGCAGTTTGCGGTCCCCTACCCCATATCGCTGCTGAGTGGGGTTGAATTTCTTGGAGAAGAAACCACACGGGTGCAGTTTCTGGTCTGGACCTCGTTGGGAGAGAACGGTGCCGGCGCCCACATCCGATGCATCCACTTCCACAACGAAAGGTTGGTTGGCGTCTGGGTGGGGAAGGATGGGAGCGGTGGTGAAACGATGACACAGATCTTGAAAGGAGGAGATGGTGGCAGGTGTAAGACGAAACGGGTGAAGCGAGGGCTTGGTCAAAGCAGTTAATGGTGCTGCAACTGTACTGTAGCCCCAGATAAAGCAACGATAGAAAGGGTCCTGGGTAGGGGCCAGTGACGCACAGCTTCGAGCTTCTGTGGATCCATGGCCACACCCTGGGGCGAGACGACAAAACACAGGAACGTGGTGGAGTGCTTGTGGAAGGCACATTTTTCCAGCTTACAGTACAGTTGGTGAGCGAGCAATCTCTTAAGAACCGCCCGAACGTGTTGGATGTGTTCCTTGAGGTTATGGGAATAAATGAGGATGTCATCTAGGTAGACGAACACCCATTGGCCCAGCATGTCTCTGAGGACGTCATTGATAAATTGTTGAAAGGCTGAGGGTGTCCAAAGGGTATGACCAGGCTCTGGTAGTGTCCGGTGGGTGTGATGAACTCCGTCTTCCACTCATCGCCCTCTCTGATACCCACCAAGTTGTAGGCGCTCTGGAGGTCCAACTTCGTGGAGATGGTGGCACCAGAGAGGGCATCCAGGGCTGAGTTGGTGAGTGGCAGCGGGTGTCGTTTTTTTATTGTGATCTTGTTTAGCCCCCGATAGTCGACACACGGGCGAAGTTCGCCCCCTTTCTTCTTAACAAAGAAAAACCCCGCGGCGGCTGGTGAGGAGGAGGGCCAGATGGTACCGTGGCGCAGGGCGTTGGCGACGTACTCCTCCATAGCCTGTGTCTCGGTGGTCGACAAAGAGTAGAGATGGCCACGGGGGGGGACGGAGCCTGGCTGAAGTTCGATATTCAGGTGAAATGGCGTCTGTGTCGACGTCGGGGACCTCTGACTCCTTGGAACACATCCCAGCCGGTGCCCGGAGGCAGAGCTCGGTGCAGGTCGGCCCCCACTGAAGGATCCGGTTCTGTGCCCATGAGATGAGAGGGTCGGGCTGCAGTAACCATGGATAACCGAGGATGACAGGAGGTGATGCGATGGGTGTTTTCTTGATGCTGATCGATGGTGAATGTGAGAAGTTGGGTCTGGTGAGTGATGGGGCTAGATAAAAGGGGCATTTTGGTAGTGGTGGAGAGGTGGATGGTGCCCGGTGGCCGATGCGGAGGGCGAGCTGGATTAGCTCCTCCAGTGTGGCGGCGAGTTCTCGTCCGCCCAGTTCCTCCTTGATGCGCAAAGCCAGTCCCTCATAGTAGGATGTCCGGAGCGCGGCGTCTCCCCAGGATGTCTGTACTGCGAGGGTGCGGAATTTGGCGGTATAGCGGCTCACGGACAATCCCCCCTGCCGCAGGTGGTAAAGCTTTGTGTCGGTCTCCACCTCGCTGTTATTCGGAAATCGAAACCAACTACCTGTCAATTAGACCCTCTTCCAACTCAATTAGTCAAAGTTTGTCTTCCGGTTCTCTTACTATTCATCACTGAGATCATCCACTCTTCTCTGACTTCTGGTATTGTCCCCAATCTCTTTAAAACTGCATTAATAACTCCTATACTCAAGAAACCAGATGCTGATCCAAACAATTTTGATAATTTCCGTCCAATTTCAAATCTGCCATTCTTATCAAAAATCCTAGAGAAGGTTGTTTCAGCACAGGTACATGATCACCTGTCAATTGATAACTTATATGAACAATTTCAATCAGGTTTCCGTCCTCAGCATAGTACTGAGACTGCCCTTGTCAGAATATCCAATGATCTTCTGGTAGCAGCTGATTCAGGACTTCTGTCTATTTTAATACTTCTTGATTTAACCTCAGCATTTGACACCATCTCCCATAATATTCTATTGGAAAGACTAAAGTCCATTGGAATTGTAGATACTTCCTTGGCTTGATTTTCTTCATATCTCTCTCACCGCACTCAGTTTGTTCAGCTAGGCCAGATCAAATCTACACCTTTACCCATCACTGCAGGAGTGCCTCAGGGGTCAGTCTTGGGGCCCTTACTCTTTATCATCTACTTATTGCCCTTGGGGAACATTTTTCTGGAAATACGGTATTCAATTTCATTGTTATGCTGACGACACCCAGCTTTATATTTCTTCCAAACCTTCTTCTGACCTTCCTCCATCTTCTCTTTCAAATTGTTTAGCTGAAATTAAATCTTGGTTCCCAAATAATCTTCTTAAACTCAACAGTAGTAAAACCGAAATAATCCTCTTGGGCACTAAAAATACTCTATCGAAGGCCAGTAGTTTTTCCTTATGTATCGATGGTTCTACAATCTCTCCTAGTTAAAAGCTTTGGTGTTATTCTAGTACCCTGTCCTTTAAAGCACATATTAATAAACTCACTAGAACAGCGTACTTCCACATCCAAAACATTAACCGTCTCCGTCCGGCCCTCTCAATGAGGAGCGCTGCTATCCTGGTACACGCCCTCGTCACCACACGCATCGACTATTGCAATGCTCTATTTTTTGGTCTTCCCCTAAAACTCCTACATAAGTTACAGTTAGTACAGAACTCAGCCGCTAGAATACTAACTAGAACTCCTACAATGGACCACATAACTCCTGTTCTTTAACAGTTACACTGGCTTCCTGTTTAACAGCGCATACATTATAAAATTCAGTTTTTTGTTTATAAGGCATTACATAACCTGGCTCATATTTAACAGATCTTCTCCTAACCTATACTCCTTCAAGAAATCTGAGATCATCATCGTCACCAAATTTGGTTCTTCCTCGTATGCGTTTGGCAACCATGGGATCTTGAGCTTTTAGCTACGCTGCCCCTTACCTGTGGAATCTACTACCTCTTAATATCCAGAATAGTAACTCTATTTCTGTTTTCAAATCCCGTTTAAAAACAAATCTCTTCAGGCAGACATACTTTTAACACTGCATTGCTTGTATATTGCTCTTTACTATTGTTGTTGTTTTTTTTTATATATTTATTTTTTACAGTGTGTAAGGTGTCCTTGAGTGTCATGAAAGGCGCCTACAAATAAAATCTATTATTATTATTATTATTATTATTATTATAAGATAAATAAAAACATGCACTGAAAAGATGTGTGGTAGATGGTTGATTATTTGTCAAGGTATATCTTTTTTCAAAGATTACAAATAGCTTTTAAAATATGCAAAGTGGCAATATTAAAGCGGTTTAATCTCCCCTTACAACGCTATTGGTCTTGACTATTTAAATAAAGTGTTTGTTAAAGAAATATGGCTTGGCCTGAAAAAGTTCAGTCAGAAGTCTTCTGGTCCGCCTCCAGTTGGCGGTGGCATTAAGGAGACAGAGGCTGGGTCTTCGCCTTGTCTGTTGAGTGCACTTTATCTTTAAAGTGTCACAGTACGTCGGATTTCATTTTGATCCTGTTTTGTTATCGACCTCATCCTTGCCTAGCGATTTGGAATTACAGCTCGTTTTGGATTACCGGCTTTGACTTCCGCGTTGTGCACCGACCACGAGACTGCCTAGCGATTTGGAATTACAGCTCATTTTGGATTACCGGCTTTGACTTCCGCGTTGTGCACTGACCATGAGACTGCCTAGCGTTTTGGGATTTCTTGCATGTGTGGAGCTACTGCACGTCTGGGTTACATACGTCATTCCCAGAATCATCCGAAGCCCCTCCGCGCGTTCACAGAGACTGTAAGTGCACACTATCTTTTGCTTCCTGGTCTTGGATCCTTCCTTTCACTTTTGCGGCTACACTCAGGTCGGTGACATAAAGATAAATTTATATCTTTATCTTTTTATCTTTATCTTTATCTTCTTTCTTTGTCTTGGCCCGGATACCTTACAATGGTTTATCTGCCATGATTGGATCACCATCTGACCCTATAGAACTGAATCAGGCAACTGAATATTTAGAGTCAACATCCGTTATGCCTTAGATAATGTAGCTCCAGTTAAAAGAAAAATAATCATACATAAAAAAAACTTTTCCCCTGGTAAAATTATCGAACACGTACTTTAAAACAGACCGCTTGAAACTTAGAACATAAATGGTGTCAAACCAAATTGGAAGTACAGTGAAACCTTGGATTACGAGCATAATTTCAGAACACTCATAAACCAAAGCGAATTTCTCCGTAAGAAATAATGTAAACTCAAATTATTTGTTTCACAACACCAAAAAAAAATACATAAAATAATTAATACAAAATGTAAAGTAAAAATGAAATAAATGAACCTGCACTTTACCTTTAAAAAAAAGTTAAAATAATTTCTTGACAGATAAGTATTTCTGTTTATGCGCACAGGCACTATGTATAAATTTGTGTGTATTTGTGTATGTGTGTGAAGCTAAAGTAAGAGGAGAGGAGAAATCGAAGCCTTTCCTCTTTCACTTCTCATCTTACACAGTATATATTCCTCATTTCTTATTTGAGGTTCACACACAAACATTAACAGAAAGACTTTTTATGGGGAAATTAAAAAGGAACATCGCTAATGATGCTCGGAATCACTGCTGTAAAGTAAAAAAAAAGAAGAGAAGGCGAGAGTAGGAGGGCTGTGTGTGTGAAGGGGCACGTTGTCCAATGACACGTGCGCAGACAAAGTGCAGGCTAACACACACAGGGAGAGAAAAAATAGATCTTTAGCCTCTCTAATGAGACTTTTTTTTGCTTTACACACGCACACACATGTTATAATAAACAGTACACGCGCACTATACACACACATACAAACACCATATGTTTTACACACACACACATGGTCACAGTGTTATAGTAAACAGTACACATGTGCACGGATGTTGATTATACTAGTATGAGATGCGCACAAGACCGAGCAGGGGAGACGATTACCCACAATTCTGCAGCCCAAGAGAGAGAAAAACCATTGGCTCAGTTGTGATCATGGGACGCTCACCATCAAAACAAAAAGCTTGTAAACCAAGACTTGTTCGTTTTTTTAAGTCAAAATTTATTTAAAATCTTTGCTCGTCTTGCAGAACGTTCACAAACCAAGTTACTCACAATTTCACTGTATTTCAAATAGCATAAACAGTTCCTAGATCAATAACTCTCTCTTCTCTTACGAAAAATAACAAAAATGTCTTAATATTCTTATTTAATACTGTAGCTCAATTAACCAGGACTAAGACCACTAGAGAAAACTCCATATCAATAGCATGCAGTGGTGAGGACTTCATGATATTTTTTCAATAAGAGAAGTGTAAACATCATGCGAATAATTCAGGCCTTGAAACCAATCATTTAATAACACCTTGACCCACAATCAGCTTTCATTCACAATTCACAATGAGTATTATCATAAGCAAGAGGAAGGCTGGCACTGACATTTGCCAGTTTTTTGGGCAGGCTCAGGATATAATTTTTAAAAAGTGGAGAGCAGTAAGAATATTAAGAAAAACTAAGTCAGATAATAGAGGCATACAGTGCCACAAGCACTAAGTCGATATTTCTTTATAAAAATTATAATTGCCATTCAGATTAAAAAAAAAAAAAAAAAAAAGGTTAGTAAGCCATTCCTGTTTACTGAGAATTTTTTTTCACTCTGGAACATAGACAGATACAGAGAGGGAAAAGGAGAGGAGAGGAGAGATCAATGAGCACAATGATGTTTACAGGGAGAGCAGGTAACATGCAGGTGAGTGAGAAAAGAAGCATATACTGTACTGATGGTTAAGATTGAATAATGACAGGTTATAAAAGAGTCAGGGGGGACAGAACATGTATTAATGTATGACATGATGGTAAAAATGGTGGTGGGCAGATGTTGAGGGCTGATTTGATCTTCTCCCTTGCTGACTCATTCCAAACTCTGTTTCAAAACTGTCAGTAAAATGTCACATTGGTTTATATGTTAATGCGTTCTTAAAAACAAAGCTCCATCTAGTGGTGGCACCATGCAAATGAATTAATAGAGCTGGTTTACTGTTAAATCTAGACATGTCTTTCTGGTAGAAGTAGCGGTGCTCCGGATAACTGCATGATCACTGTACAATGACTGCACGATGACTAATAGATGCATTTCTGAGTAATTGTATCTGTATATGGCTGACATTCAATCCTACCAACCTGATCCTTGCCAACCACAATTCCACAGGAACCTCCACGAACTCAGGAGGCATTAAAACAGGATCACTATAACAGGATATGTATAATGGTTAGGTTATTACTCTAACTACGTATCTATCTTTTTTGGGTGCAGGTATGAGCAGGCTGCAAGGAGCCATTCAATAAATTCAGACATTTTCATCTTATTCATAAGATCACGACCCAAAAGATTTAAGAGGTGATTTTAGAATCACTATTTAATTTGTGAGTCGGGAAATTCTTGTTTCTAAGGGAATGGTGCCTACTTTTGTTGAACGGTAGGCATGGATTGTTTAGCTGGATGTGCAGATGGCATAACAGGAGCAGAAAAGTTTTTATTCTTTGTGTCCCACAAGCCCAGTGGCCATTATTGGCACAGTAATAAAAGTTCCCCTTGTGGACTTAAATCATCTTAGGTGATACCTTAGGTTTAACAGTGGGTTGATACTGTGTGCTGAACTCACGTGAAATACCATGTCTGCCCCATTTCCCCTACATTGAGGGGCCAAATACCTCTGGGGCAAAGGCTTTATTCCCTGAGTTTTACTAAAAACTACAATAAAAAAGTGATTAGTGATCTGAGGTGAAGGCTTGATCTCACCATGGTCTTGTAAAGTATGTTATAAAGACTGCAGGAGATTCAACTTGGTTTTGCTTAGTATTTGCAGCATACCAAATATTGTATTTATCAGCATTTCTGTTTGTTAAGGAATTGGTTAATTGTTCCTCAGCCCAGTCATAGGTATTTGCTGTGCCACTCCATCCCATGCTATCATGATGCAAGGTTAAAGTTCCAATTTAATCCTCCATAGGGGGGATAGGAGTTATACAGAGATTCCCTCTCGGTGACCCTATAGCCTTTTTATCAATATATGGCTGTGCATATCTAGTCAGTCCACATCAGTTCATCCAGTCCTTAGGCTGAGGTTTGGGATAGCACCATTTCTCTCAATTACAGCTAATTTTCTAAACCAAGAATTCTTTAGGAATTTTGGGACACCTTTGATCAGTCTTTTAATCTATCTGGATACTGAATGATCCATGCTGAGCCCAGAGGTGCAATGCAAGCTTCTAAAAGTTTATTTTAGTCAGGAAAGCTTATTTACACATTATAAAGATTATGCCTTAGCCGTAGCCTTTCAGCCAGTTGACATTTTGAATGGGGAAATTTGTCAGATGAAAAGAAAAGACATTATCCTACATAATGTTCTAACAGCTTAAAAGTGCATAAGGTGCATGCTGTCACGTATCTTCCTTTGGCGTTTGTGTGTGCGTGGCATAATGTGCAGGAGGCGAGCTGGCGGTTTAGTATTCGGTTTTTATTAAATAAACACATAAAATAAACACCAACCTAAATCATTCAAAGGACAACAAAAGCTAGACGCCTGACTGTGCTCCAGTCAGGCTCTTTATAATCAACTTAATTATCTTACCTCGGTTCAGGTGAATTCCCACGTCACCTGACCGAGGTGCAGTCTGGGACACGCAGTCGAACTTAAACACAAACTATAACAAAAAACAAACAAACCCAGGCGCTTTGGCGCCCTCTAGGGGTTAACCGTTACAGTACCCCCCCCCTAAAAAACGCTCCTCCGGAGCGTTACCGGAGGACCCGGACTCCCTCCCCAGCGGTCCCAGTCTGGACCCCCAACACCGAGGCGGTCGATCCCCTCTCGCGAGCAGGGTTGGCAAGGCTTAAGAGCTGAGGAAGGAGGAAGCAGCAGCCGGGAGGCGGAGGAAGCAGGCGGCTGAGGAGCTGGAGCGACGCTCGGCGGCGGCTGAGGAGCTGGAGCGACGCTCGGCGGCGGCTGAGGAGCTGGAGCGACGCTCGGCGGCGGCGGCGGAGCTGGAGCGACGCTCGCTGAGCTGGGCGGCGGCGGCGGAGCTGGAGCGACGCTCGCTGAGCTGGGCGGCGGCGGCGGAGCTGGAGCGACGCTCGCTGAGCTGGGCGGCGGCGGCGGAGCTGGCGCGATGTCCTCAAAGCTGGGAGGCGGAGGAAGCAGCAGGACGGCCTGGAAGTCTGGCTGAGGAGCCGGAGCGTCGTTCGCTGTCTCCATCGGCGGCTGCTGAGCTGGCGCGATGTCTTCAAAGCCGGGAGGCGGAGGAAGCAGCAGGCCATCCTCGAAGCCCGGCTGAAGCGCTGGCTCGATGTTCGTGCCGCTTGGAGGCGGCAGATCGGCAGTGCCGCACACGACGCTTGGCGGCTGTGGAGCGGGAGCGACGTTTCCCATGTCTGGCAGAGGCGGCGGCGGTGGAGTAAACGTGTCTGGCAGCCGCGGCGCGTAGACCTCTGCGTTGACTACAGCCGGGAGCGGGAGGAGGAGTGCGTCATCC
Source organism: Clarias gariepinus (assembly GCF_024256425.1). Lineage (NCBI taxonomy): Eukaryota > Metazoa > Chordata > Actinopteri > Siluriformes > Clariidae > Clarias > Clarias gariepinus. The sequence continues at coordinate 1,627,601 of NC_071113.1, forward strand.
AGATTAGAGAGAGGGAGAGTATCCGGAGCTACATCGCGGTTCTCTCGAACCTGGACGAGCAGCCTTTGGAGTAGCGCCACCTGCTCCCGCAGGTCGGAAATGCGCTCTCTGTTTTGCTGTGCCAACAACGTGTAGTCCTCCTCCGTTAAATCCACGTCACCGTCCTGCCAGGCCTCCTCGGCCCGTGCCTCTTGGATGGTGGTTGGGACCGTGTATCTCCCCGCTGCCTCACCCTTGAACGGCGTCCGCCGAATGGCGAGTCTGCAGCCTTCCCAGCTGTGCCGCGCTCTTATCTCTCGCTGCTCTTCGCTGTTTTCCAGCCAGTCCGCCGGTTCGATGAGCTTGCAGCCTTCCCAGCTCTGCAAGAGCTCTCTCTCCCCTTGCTCCTCGCTGTCCTCCAGCCATTCCGCCAGCTCGGGCGAGATGGTGATAGCGCCCCCCCAAAAAACGTCTGGGGGAGCGACCTCCGCTATGCCACTTCGACGGTCTAGCTTTCTGTCACGTATCTTCCTTTGGCGTTTGTGTGTGCGTGGCATAATGTGCAGGAGGCGAGCTGGCGGTTTAGTATTTGGTTTTTATTAAATAAACACATAAAATAAACACCAACCTAAATCATTCAAAGGACAACAAAAGCTAGACGCCTGACTGTGCTCCAGTCAGGCTCTTTATAATCAACTTAATTATCTTACCTCGGTTCAGGTGAATTCCCACTGACCGAGGTGCAGTCTGGGACACGCAGTCGAACTTAAACACAAACTATAACAAAAAACAAACAAACCCAGGCACTTTGGCGCCCTCTAGGGGTTAACCGTTACACATGCTTAGCATAATCCCAAATACATTTTTATTTGATGACAGACCATTTATAACATACCAGCAAATAAACAGCCTTTCTTATGAATTAATTGTGGCTATTTCTCACTGAGTATAAATTAATAATAATTATAATTATTTAATGTCACTGGGGCCTGGAGTATATCCCATGGAACCTCATAGGACAAGGCAGGAGACACCCCCGATGGACTGCCAACCATCACAAGGCACGATTCAAACCCCCAACCCTAAGGCAATATTTCTAACCTCTGAGTCAGCATGCCTCCCCATTACATACATACTGAATGTAATAATAAAAGCCAAACACGTCTGTTAAATTTGAAGATTACATTTATTAATCTTTTAAACTAAGAATAATCATAATCAGATCCCCCTAAAATGTGATAAAGCAACCCACCTCCTAAATTCAAGATGAAATGCAATAGAAAAAATATATAAGTGAGTAAATAAATATGTGCACCCTTTTATAACAGGCCACATGACTGTGCTCAGCATTAACCAATCGTAGGCAAACCTATATTCAAATGCTATTATTATGTGCCTGTCATTATTAACGTGATTCTGCTTCACCTCAAAGGTTGTCTGATGCTTTAATAAATTTTGGCACTTCAAACTTTAGGTTAAAAATTTCACCTTCCACCTTGACAGAAGCAGAATCAAATGAATGGTTTAAAGAGAAAAATCAGCATTTTGGAATGACCAAGTCAAAATCCAGATCTAAGTCCCATTTTCCAAAAAATACAGTTTGGTATATGCAAACGGTGCTTTAACAAAGTACAGCATGTGCCAAAATATACAGTACTGAAACTCAAACATCTCTGGCGTATGTGTGTTTGTTGACAGGACAAAGCTCCAGATGCAGTTGTTGTTGGAAATGGGTCTCTAGATGAAGTAAAAGGGGTCATACTTGAGTATTGTTTCCTCTTGTACAGCTCATGCCTACTTGTGGAGCACATTAAAGGAAAATGTGTTCAACTGTGAGATCTGCCAATAACAGTTCCTGCATTGTGCAAACAAATCCTTTCCTTTTGCAGTAACCTTTGTACCGGCAATCGATATGTGAACGATATGAACACTGTCTACGGTGCACACACACTTCGAACACTTACATTACACACACCGTGGTAAATCTACACATTAATAGTGTGTGTGTGTTCTCTCTTTCAGGAGAAATAAACTTACAGATGACAACAAGGTGATATTGTTCGTCTTTTCATTTCAGTACTGAATATTTTGGCGCATACTGTATTATTATGAGGTTATTGTTTTTTTCCATTACTTATTTTTATTTGTTTTCACTTGAATTTAATTGCTTGCTACAGTATATCACATTTAAATATCTGACTTGATCCATCTGGTTTAATAATATTACTGTAAGAGACCACCACTAGAGGTCACTGTCTCGTCTAAGCTTATATGTGGGCTCTTCGCCTGTGTAGTTCTTAGCCTGTGTCTCGCGCTTAGCTGGTGTCTAGCTAGAGCGCCTATGTTACGCTAAGAGCGCCTACGTTACGCTAAGAGTGCCTATGGTTAGCTATGGCTGAGTTTATAGTTTCAGGTGTTTGTTTGTTTTTTTGTTTGCTTTGTTTTATAATTGTTTGTATGGTAAATAAAGACTCTCATTACCATTAACCCTCTGCACCTATGCCTGCTTACCTGCCCACAGCAACAACATCAGCCGCAATACCACCCAGTTCATGACCATTACATAAGATTGGTTGGTTCTTATTTAAATGTAACTAGTATGTACAGTATGTGAACAGCCTTGAAACAAGAATAAGAGACAAGCAAATAATCTAAACAATTAGGAATGACCTGAGATTTTTGTTGGATGTTTTACCATTCATTAAATATAATGATCTACAAACACTAAAAATACAAATGAATGTTCAATTTACACTCTTATGCCAAATCCAGTACTCCATGAGTTATACTGAAGTCATTGTTATTCTTGTGAAAGAATTACAATGTCATGCTAAATAGAGACGATGTAAAATAGGAGGACTAAGTCAATGGAAATGTGCTAATCATCAATAGTTATTATTTCTTTATCTATTACTTCAACAAGAGTGTTGTTTATTTTGACTTGGACAAAAAACATCAGACGAAATATAAGGAATTCATGCAAAAAATGTTTATTACTTTTACCTAATATTTAGCAATAGAAAAACTTAAATCTTTACATAAAGTATACCAATAGAATGAAGGGCAAACAGTTTTTGATGTATGCACTGAATGATGCACTGTATGTAAGATCTGCATGCAACTTTATGCACCACATTAAGATTTAAATGGAGAGCAGGGCGTATTAACTAAGCGTCTCAGAATCACTTGTAGAAATCGGGTTAAAGTTCATCTAGGACTGAAAATATTCCTATCTCAGAGTAGGACATAAAGGGTGTTTAGGAAGCTTCCTATCCTTTTTTTAACGAGGAATATGACTGCACCAAGGAGAGCGTGTGATAGCCAACTGAGAGCTGCAAAGTGGGCGGTGGGTGTTTTAAACAGTGGAAATGCAAATTCAGTTGTTTACTGAAATCAGCGGCATTTGTGACAAAGCTTTATTCACACAAAACTTATAATTGCATGACTCTGCGGCATGACATCATCCTAATCAGACCTAACTCACAACTGTTTAAAGCCCCTAAAATAGAGCTGTTTAGGACTGCAATAATCTGATCAACATGATTTCAAAAAGAAAGTGGAGAAAGGATGAGAGCGTTTTGCTTGCGGAGGAGAGAAAAGAAAAATTCTGCCCTACACTTACCTCTAAAGATAGATAAAAGTGTGTGAAGGGCGATTTATAAAAGCATCAATGCCATTTGCATTCACACTGTAAATCTGTGGTTCTGTAAGAGCAGAGTTTAATTCATTAAATTTATTATATTGCATGACTGTTTAAAAGCTGTATCTTCGCTGGTATAAAAAAACTGTGCAGTATCAGTCACCTGTGGAATCAGCATACAACATGTTCGTTAATGGACCAGTTATGTACTGCACATGCAAACGCGTCTTTTATGAGCTCAGTGTCACTCAAAGTTACTAAAACGTGTCTCCTTGGCGTGCATCTTTGCCTGAACGCCATTTCCTCACTAAGCTTAACCAGTTAGTGCACCTCCGGAGCTCTCCTACATTTAAGTGGAGATTTCCAATTTTAAGAATGTTAATTAATTGCTTTTACTCCTATTACTAAAAGTATAACCAAAATTATTACTACTAAATGTCCTACTCTGAAATGCTTAGTAAATACGAGCCCAGTTCTTTTTTAATGGGATTTGCTTATGATAATCTTCTACATATTGTCAAGCCTCTAAGCTGCTTCCACTTCTCCTGCAGGACCTCCTTAAATCTGTCTGTCATTAGGACATAAAACACAGGGTTTATGACACTGTGAAAAAATGCAATTGGCCGTGTTATTATGTACACTGCCTCGATATACACTATTGTACACTGTGTCAGTCCCAATGCAGGTAGCTGTGATGCAAGGCGCATGTTTCTCATCACATGATATGGCATGTAAAGCACCAGAAACATGACCACTGCAGCCTTCAAGATGTTCACTGGCCTTTGAAAGGATGTCCCAAGCACTTCCTCTCTCTTCTTGAGCAGAGAGATCATCTTACTCGCTGACAGATATATGGTCAGTAGGGGCAGCACGTACGCTACAGTGGTGAGTAACAAGCTGTAGATTAGAAGAGGGACGGGTGGGTTCATGCTGCCAAAATCATTGCACTTCGTCCAGTTGGTTTTCTTTAGGTCATGGTTCGCAAACATGATAAGAGGAGCCAGCTCAATTGTCACCAAAATCCAGTTCAGAAAACTGATTATCAACGAGGCTTTGCAAGACAAAAGGAAGTGATTGCGTTGTGGGTACCACAGCAGTGTTAATCGGTCCACACCCACACACCCCATGAAGAGGATGCTGGAATACATGTTAACATGGAGGATGTAGCGGGTAAGCACACAGCCTACAAGGGGTAACTCTTGGTTGTGCGTGTACTTGTAGCTCAGCACTGGTAAGGTGCACAGGAAGATGAGGTCAGAAATCGCCAAATTAAACATGTACACATTTATGGATTTCCAAGACGGCAGCCAGAACACATAAAACAGGACCACAGACAGGTTGCAGAGGACGCCAATGGCAAACTCCAAAACATATATGGGTGAGAGGTAGTGTGTCTGCAGTAGAGCGGTGATATCAGAACAGGTGGATGCCTGCAGTTAAAAAGATTATCACATAGACACCTGTTATTATTGCAAATAAAATGATTTATTCATAGTATCATGGGCTTAATTAATATACTGTCAATGGATGTACATGTATACAGTATATCTTAAAAACAGAAAATAATAAGATTTTTGTGAGTCAATAAAAAGAATTGAATCCAATTAATCCTGATTTGGCTTGTCAGACTGATAACAGCTACAGGTGTCGAATCTTGATTTATTCTCACACAAACATTTACTAAGAGTCCAATAAAGTGTACAATTGGCACATGACACGCAGGGATTATCAACGTTTAGGGTATGATTTGACAAGCCACCCAAATACTATTAAGATCATTTCCACCAATAGCATCACAGTGCACATCTTCAGCAAGTGGTCAACCCCTCAAAGAGACCTTTTTAGGCTTACAGGGATGACAGGGGGCATCTCTGGGCAGACATGACTAACAGGAAGCATTCCTACGCTAACAGGAAGCATCTCAGGGCAAATGTAAAGCTCACATGGCTCATATAGATAAAATAAAGCATATCTGGGCTAACATGGGTAACAGGAGGTATCTCTAGGCTATCAGAACTCATGGTATAGAGTTCAAGCCTAACATGGCTAGCAGGAGAGTCTTCAAGGTGTATGTGGACAGATTTCCTATGGCTTTGCTGTGACAAAGTAGGACTTGGCATAGGTGGAGGCTTCCAGTCAACCACCAGTTGAAGTACCTGGGTGAAAAGCCCTGGCCCTTGATTCTGAAGCCCCTGCAGTGATTCCACCACATGTTGTGACAGTGTAACAAATGTCTAGCTGAAAAGTAATCTGGTATGTCATATAAACCCTCTGGAAAAGTCACTAGATGCTACATGTGCTAATTTGCATATGGATTACATCATCATCCAGTACTTATTTAACAACTAGCAGCAAACAGAGAAGGTGGTGTGCATGAAGGTGTATAATAGCATGAACTGACATCTGGTCATTTTTGCATTTATGTGGCTAGGGCTAGGGGTACACTCAAAATGTAGAGTTCCTATTAAATGTCCTTCCAGTGTATAGACCATGAAAATGTTCAATACAGCAGAAATGTTGTCATCAACCTTTTAAATAAAACGGACATGTAAAAAAGCGAAAGATAGATTTTTTTTTCCTTTACCTTTTTTTTAATTAAATAATTAAATAAAGGGTAATAATAATATTTATTTAATTTTAAGGTTAATAATAATAAAATTTAAATAATATTTAAAGCAATTAAGTAAGATCACATGAGAGGGAGTGCTGTTGCACAGAATATCAGCATGGCTGTGATGCCGTCATAGATATCTGCAGTTGTCCAAACTAGCTTTAAGCTGACAACTGACAGCTAGTGACTCAGAGTTAGTGTATGTATTAGTTTTAGAAAGTAGTACAATGATAATAAAATAAGGTAAAGAAAGTGAGGAAAATAAACCATTATGATTGTGGCCAGACTTAAGATTAAAAACGTAATATTATTTTATTGCTGCTGCGTTGCTAAGCAACTGCACGTCTGGATGGCCGCGGCTCTGCCTTTTTAGAACACGGTGTAGCCACCTGTGCAGGAGGTTCTGTCCCTCACAAGACCAGCATTGTTACTGTCTTATTCTGCTTTTTAAACTTTTTAATATATATTAAAACATACCTGGCCCTATGTGAGAAAGTAATTATATATGATAATGAATAATAATGAATGAACTGTTAACAACATTTTTTGGAAAGCTGAGTTAAATTTCACTTGTCACACCCAGGAAGAAAACTTGTCCAAAAAAACATCTTCATTATCCCCAAGACTTTTAAGCAAATATTTCGTGAAGCGAAGGTGCGCTTTCTGTTACACCTCACATAAAAACTAACACAGGATTTCATAAAGGAATATGTACATACCAACAGTCAAACAGGCAGGTTTGGACAGCTTTTTTCCCTTAATAAATGAAAGCATTCATCATTTACAAACTGTATTTTGTAATTACTCGGGTTATCTTAGTGTAATATTAAAATTAATTTTATGATCTGAATCATCAAGTGTGACAAGTATGCCAAAAGAAAATACAAATCAGGGAGGGGCAAATGCTTGTTCATGGCACTTTATCTATCTATCTATATATATATATATAGGCTATATATATAGTATATCACAATATATATCTAGCCCTATATATATCCACTATAAATAAATTCAGTAAATTAAAACAAAAAAGGAGCCCCTAAAGCAAACAAGCAAACAGGGCTTTATAATTGGTGCTGTTGGCTGAATCCGTTGCTTTTTTTGTTACAATTTATAATTCAGCCCCTACAGTATAATGCATGATATACATTTACTGGCAGTTCTCTAATCAGCTAATAATGTGGCGGCAGCACAGTACAAAAATCCTGCAGCTAAATGGTCAGGAGCTTCAGTTGATGTTCATATCAAATTTTTGATTAAAGAAAAAAGTTTGATCTCTGTCACTTCAATAATAATAATAATGTTTTTTTTTTTTTTAGAAAAGACAATTAGAAGTAAAGCATCTCAGCATGAGCAAAAAATAGACCTTAAGGTAAATTATAGTTGGATATGTCCAGGGCGTGACAGATATTCCTCCAACTCCTTTAAAGTTGCCATATGGCATTTGGCTGAATGGAATCAAACCTACTCAGAAATGACTGATTAATATTTTGGGGTGACGGGTACTGTATATGAGTTTAAATGTTATCGATTATTTCTGAGCAGTAACCTGCCCCGTTAAATCAGGTGTGAACTCTTACGCTTCCAAGATATTGTATGTTTCCTCTGCTTTTTTGAAGAAATAAAAAAAGCATAGACTATTTATATCTACTGTAAATTCTTTGTATTTATTTTATTCATAGACTAGATCGATATAATACCTGACATCATGCAAAGTGTCTCCCTGTAGCTGTTATCAGGTTTGACAATGAAATGGCAGCAGTGTTTTGCATGCTTTAAAGAATAATGAAATGTTTTTAGAGATATATCTTATTCAAAATTAGATCTCGGGTGTATTACTTAGAGCCTAGAGCAGATTAATATTTTTACACTAATGAATCAGCTGAACAAACAGAACACTGTTGCCTAATAACTTTAAACAGTTTAAAGTACATCACTTAATAAAAGAAACATAAAAAATACAACATAAACTTACTAAAAGCAATAGTGAATTGCTTTTAGTACATATTAGCATTTTGCTCCTAATACAAAGTAGTTTATTAAATGTTTGCGCTTACCATTTTCGATCATACACCAAGTCTGTGATTTTAGCAAACAGCTGCTGTAGGCAAGAAGTGAAGATTAATCTGAACATGTTCACATACTACAGTATGTGCACCACTGTGTTTATTCATGCAAAATATTTTCCCCTGAGTTAATATATGACACAATCATGCTCTAACCCCTGTTTGTTAGTTTCTTTGTTTCCCTGGCTTTGTCTAAAAGTTCAGATAGTCATCTTTGATTATGTTTTTATAATACAGTAAAAAAAATCAAACTGAACCATCAATGCATCTCAGAGTCGGAGTTGGGATCAAACATAGAGATCCACATTGCAGAAATGTGTTAAAACACTGACTGTGTTGTACATCAATTATATTTACTATTTCTTATAGCCCTCTTGGCCACAGTGCCTTTATTAATCTATTTATTTACTTACATACTTATTTATATATTTATTACAATCCTTATTAGCTCTTTTCCCATGGTCCCCACAAGTGAACATTACATTACAATAAAAACTATGATGAAAAATAAATTCACAAACGATAAACCCGCACTAGAACCACCTTGGATTCTTTGCTCCCCTATAAGAGACGGAATCTGTCCATATCTCTTTAGTGAGATCCAGTGTAGAATAAATGCGAACTGCATCTAAGAAATTGATTTGATGTCCCCTTGATGTCCTGTGATAAAAAAAAAGCTTTTACTTCTCTTTTACTTTCCTGTTCTGTTTATATTGGTTTGTAACCCTGTTCTTGTTTTACAAGTAAGTGTGCAATTGAGCCGGTTAAAATATGGCATTTGTGCTTAAATTCGGGTAAAGTACAGGAGTTTTCCCAAATGGGAAATAGCACAGAAAGCTTAAAACCTATGACCAAAAATGCGTTCATGGGACTGGCTGGTTATTATCATAGATGTGTTACTAACTATTCAAGTGTGACCAGTTGACTATTTAATCTTGTTAAAGATCCAGTCCAGATCCAGTCCAGTGGTCAACTTCATGCTGACAGGCCTTTGTTCAGGTTAAGGTGTGATTTTGTCTGAACACACATTTACATTTACCTAATTTCCCATCTCCTTTTGTTTGCAAGCTAGAGGCTCTTTAAGGCCGAGTTGAACTTGGAGGAAAAGGCTTCTGCCATTAAAATAAATGAAGGCACAAATAAAGATGGATTAAGGAAATAGCCAATCAGATTTCAATGTGCTTTAGTAGCGGTATTCTTTCACTAGTGAATCCCCATCATTAAACTATTAAACCAGTTTATTTAGCATCTCTGCACAGTTATTTCGACATTATCATCACAATGCAGGAGTTTTGTTGTCGGTAAGTTGTATTTGTGTTGAGGCTTTTCTTCGCTACTTAGCTAGTAGTTGATGGCTGAAGGAGATCTGGATGAAATAAGATCACTGTCAAAAATATTCATGCGTAAAAAAAAAGATTTGTGTGTAATTCTGTCATTTGTCTGAGTTGGATTCCAAAATCTACGACCACGACAGCTTACAGATACGAAATTTTGTGTGTTTGTTACAATACAACTCTGAAATATACAAAACTCGTTTTTACAACTCCTCTGTTACACGGACAAATTGCCTTGATGACGTATTTTTGACAGCGGTTTAACAGACAGCATTCGTAGGCGTAATTTCTCAATTCGTCCGTGAAACAGAGGAGTTGTAAAAACGAGGTTTGTGTCTGTAAACAGTCAGAGTCGTATATTTCAGAGTTGTATTGTAACAATTTACCATGTATTTGCCATGTATTTACTTAATGGATATCAACCTATGCAAAAACTGTTCATTAAACATTAGACTTATTATGCAAATGTGTCGAGTCATTTTCCCCTAGTTGTTTGTGAACCTGCAAAACATAACAATAAAACCTGTGGCTTGTGCCTTCACCAGGCTATTGTATTCATGAACAATAAATTTGGTAGCTCTTGTGATTTTTTTTTTTTTTTTACATACAGAAAGAAAATATTAACTTTCAGTGTAATAAATAAGATAATAATTACAATAATTATTAATATCATTTATTATGAGAAAGGAAACCTGTGTCTAATATCAAGTTGACATTGTTTATTAAAGATAAATTATGTTCTCAAGTTATATATAGTGTATAACCTTAAACAGTCACACTCCAAACTCCACTATGGCCAAGACCAAAGAGCTGTCAAAGGACACCAGAAACAAACTTGTAGACCTGCACCAGGCTGGGAAGACTGAATCTGCAGTAGGTAAGCAGCTTGGAGTGAAGAAATTAACTGTGGGGGCAATTATTAGAAAATGGAAGACATACAAGACCGCTGATAATCTCCCTCGATCTGGGGCTCCATGCAAGATCTCCACATGTGGGGTCAAAATGATCACAAGAACTGTGAGCAGAAATCCCAGAACCACACAGGGGGGACCTAGTGAATGAGAGCTGGGACCAAAGGAACAGGGGCTACCATCAGTAACACACTGCGCCGCCAAGGACTCAAATCCTTCAGTGCCAGACGTGTCCCCCTGTTTAAGCCAGTACATGTCCAGGCCCATCTGAAGTTTGCTACAGAGCATTTGGATGATCCAGAAGAGGATTGGAAGAATGTCATATGGTCAGATGAAACCAAAATAGAACTTCGTGTTTGGAGGAGAAAGAATACTGAGTTGCATCCAAAGAACACCATACCTACTGTGAAGCATGGGGGTGGAAACATCATGCTTTGGGGCTGGTTTTCTGCAAAGGGATCAGGGCATTAAAGATGAAATGTGGCTGGGTCTTTCAGCATGACAATGATCCCAAACACACCGCCCGGGCAATGAAAGAGTGGCTTTTCAAGCATTTCAAGGTCGTGGAGTGGCCTAGCCAGTCTCCAGATCTCAACCCCATAGAAAATCTTTGGAGGGAGTTGAAAGTCCATGTTGCCCAGCAACAGCCCCAAAACATCAACAGGAATGGGCCAAAATACCATGAACAGTGTGTGAAAACCTTGTAAAGACTTACAGAAAATGTTTGACCTCTGTCATTGCCAACAAAGGGTATATATCAAAGTATCAAAATGAAATTTTGTTATTGACCAAATACTTATTTTCCACCACAATTTGCAAATAAATTCTTTAATAATCCTACAATGTAATTTTCTGGATTTATTTTCTTATTTTGTCTCATAGTTGAGGTATACCTATGATAAAAATTACAGGCCTCTCTCATCTTTTTAAGTGGGAGAACTTGCACAATTGCTGGCTGACTAAATACTTTTTTGACCCACTGTGTATATACACTCACCTAAAGAATTATTAGGAACACCTGTTCAATTTATCATTATTATTATTTATCTAATCAACCAATTAGATGGCAGTTTCTTCATTGCATCTAGGGGTGTGGTCCTTGTCAAGACAATCTCCTGACTGAATGTCAGAATGGGAAAGAAAGGTGATTTAAGCAATTTTTAAGCGTCTTTTTTTAAGCAATTTTTAGGTGAGTGAATATATATATATATATACAGTATATACACTACCGTTCAAAATTTTTGGGTCACTTGGCACACTTTAGGCCCCTTAGTGCCAATTGGGCATCGTTTAAATGCCACGAGCTACCTGAGCATTGTTTCTGACCATGTCCATCCCTTTATGACCACCATGTACCCATCCTCTGATGGCTACTTCCAGCAGGATAATGCACCAGGTCACAAAGCTCGAATCATTTTAAATTGGTTTCTTGAACATGACAATGAGTTCACTGTACTAAAATGGCCCCCCACAGTCACCAGATCTCAACCCAATAGAGCATCTTTGGGATGTGGTGGAACGGGAGCTTCGTGCCCTGGATGTGCATCCCACAAATCTCCATCAACTGCAAGATGCTATCCTATCAATATGGGCCAACATTTCTAAAGAATGCTTTCAGCACCTTGTTGAATCAATGCCACGTAGAATTAGGGCAGTTCTGAAGGCAAAAGGCGGTCAAACACCGTATTAGTATGGTGTTCCTAATAATCCTTTAGGTGAGTGTATACTGTTCAAAAGTTTGGGGACACTTGCAAATTTCTTTGTTTTTGTTTAGTGATTTATTTTCTAGATTCTACTACAATACTGGGGATTTCAAAACTATAAAATAACACATATGGATTTAGGTAATTACGTAACAACAGTTAGTTGTTATTTTAAGACACAGAGGTCGGCCTTTCTGTAATAGTTCTTGCAAGAACAGTACTGTGTCAAGTGCATTTGCAAAATCCATCAAGCACCATAATGAAACTGGCTCTCATGAAGGCCGTCCCAGGAGGGCGAGACCAAAACCTACTTCTGTGTTAGACCAGAAGTTCATTTAGAGTTATCAGCCTGAAAAATGACCAATTAACAGCACCTGAGATTAGAGGCGTTATGAAGTCTTTACAGAGCAGAAGTAGCAGAAACATCTCACCATTACCTGTTCAAAGGAGATTAATGTATTTTTTGGACCCCTTCAGCATTCCTTTACAATGTAGAAAGAAATAAAAATCAGGAACCATCATGGAGTTAGAAAGTGACCCCAAACTTTTGAATGGTAGTGTATATTATGTGGTTTATTTTTACTTATTCAATCTTTATTTAGACATTTTGATGACAACAAATGATCCCAACCAATCTGGATTCAAAGTGGGACATATCACAGAGACTGCCCCTCTGTCAATCACTGAGAAGCTACATAGTGCTAAATTACCTAAACTATCATCTGTCCTCATCCTCCTGGTCGCTGTCAGCTGCATTTGACACAGTGAACCACAAGGTTCTATTATTCTTCTATTACCAATTCACACAAGCCTTAGAATCTGTGAAACTAGAAGATAAGTCAGATGAGGTGACATGGAGGGGATCCACATTTGACAACAATCAGATCACTCCTTCAGCCACTGCCTGCCATCTTGGGGTAACTGTGGACAATCATCTGTCATGTTCCCTACACATTGCTAACCTTACTTGTTCTTGTTGATTTCTTTTTTACAACATCAGAGGAATCCGCCCATTTCTTTCTTCACAGGCTACTCAGGTGCTTGTTCAGTCCCTTGTTATTTCGAGACTGGATGAAATAACAAGAGACTGAAATAACAACTCACTCCTCGCAGGTCTGCCTCTGTTCACTATTCGTCCTCTGCAGTTGATCCAGAATGCAGCGGCACGTTTTGTTATCAACCCTCCCAAGATCCCACATTTAAAGCACTTTTTGTAAGTTGCTCTGGATAAGAGGATCTGCCAAATGGCTAAATGTAAATGTAAATAATGAACTTTGTTTCACATTGCAGTAGTCTAATAACCTAAGTAATGAGTCATACTCTTGATCAGTCATGCATTGATGCACATCAAAATGCAAATTCTACCTGCATTTAAGTTAATGATAATAATAAGAATCATTATTTTAAAATCGTAACTATTCTGCATGTTTCAAGTTAAGTTCGGAGTTCCACAGGGTTCATTTTTTTTTGTTACTGTAATGCTGATAACATACACTTATATGTAGAGTACAGTATCAGCAAAGCCAGATGAGAAAAAAATCAGCGCTTTCGTGGAGTTTACGTGCCGATCTGGCAGACGCGCATGAGATGGAATCCTCCCTTACTCTCGCGCTCTCGCCGGATCAGGAAGTTTAAGCGCCACTTCTTAAGTGCACTCTGGCGCTTCATGTGAATGGGCAGAAGAGACTTCCTCTCTTGCTTCCGCGGAAATGAAGATAGCCACCTCAGAGCGTTCCTCTAATGATGACCGCTGGCCACAGAAAAAAATATATAAATCCCCCAAGCGCTCAAAGTTGGATGACAGGTTTCTGCCGGGTGGCCGGGGGAGGGGCCTGCCATGTGATTGGTTGAATAGATAAATAATAATAATGATAAGTTGAACAGGTGTTCCTAATAATTCTTTAGGTGAGTGTATATACACAGTGGGTCAAAAAAGTATTTAGTCAGCCAGCAACCCTAACCCTAACCCTAGGCTCTATTTCTGGCCCTGAAATACTTCCTCCACCAGTTGAGAGGCTACCATGTCCTAGTGTGGGGGACAACACTACGGTAGTCTCGTACATAAATCGCCAGGGTGTACGGCGTTCATGCCGCTTGAACAAGCTAGCGCACCAGTTCCTGCTTTGGGCACAGGACAAGCTTCTGTCCCTCAGGGCGATTTACATTCCTGGGCATATGAATGTGGGAGCAGACTTGCTGTCCAGACAAGCTGTGTAACATGGGGAATGGAAACTTCACCCCAAAGTAGTCAGTCAAATCTGGGAAAGATTTTATGTAGCAGAGGTGGACCTCTGTGCCTCGCAAGAAACAGCACAATGCCCCCGTTACTGCTCTCTGACTCCTCCAGCTCCCTGGGTCTAAACGCAATGGCCCTGTTTCTAATATCTAATATCTCTCCTCGATGGCTCACTGTGAGTGACTCCAGTGAGGGATCTTTTGTCTCTGGCGCAGGGGACAAAATTTCATCTCCGGCCCAAGCTCTGGAATCTTCACGCCTGGCCCCTGAAGGGGACCAACTAAGAGATGCTGGTCCTTCAGAGATGCTGGTCCACTAGAAGAACTTATGCATTGAAAGTTGGTGCATGGCAAAACATGTAGATCCAGCAGCCGCCACTAGACAAACTCTGTCACATTGGGTGAGAGATGCTGTTTCCTAGCCTACGAGGTGCATGGTCACACTTCGCCTCTAGGAATCAGGGCCCATTCGACCAGGGGGATTGCCTCATCAATTGCACTGGCAATAGCTGTCCCCTTGCAGCAAGTGTGTAAGCCGGCAGTTTGGTCCTCTCCACGCACTTTGTCAAATTCTATAGTTTGTATGTCCATGCTACTCCGGGCTCACAGGCCCTCGAGTCAGCATCTCAAAGTCTGTCAGGTCTGAGACCTCTTTGTGCACACACAACACAACCTTGGGGTTTCAGACACTTGCAGTGCGCCGGCGTTGGTATTCTCGATTCCATAGCGTTTTGACGCAGCATCGAGTGTAGCTTTTGAAAGGGAACGTCTCGGGTTACTTTGCTGTAATCCTGTTCCCTAATAAAGCGGGAAAGAGATGCTGCGCTCCAATGCCGCACTACTGGCGTGACTGGACGTCCTTTCAGACGAAAAATTGACCTGAGGATGTTTCCGGTTCACTCCTATTTATAACCTGCAGGTGCACCTCATCAGATGACGTCACCTGACCGAGGTTATATAAGCCACACATTTGACACACACATGCTTCACAACCAGTTGAACAAAAAGATGTTCCCACAGCAAAATAACCCGAGACAATCATAAAGTGCAGTTCCTCGAATGCCCAATGGGGGCTGGCTCTATAGACCCCTATTTGGCATGAACATCTAATAAACGTAAACATGTTTATATTAGACTTATATTTTAAATAATATATTAAGCCATAATGTTATACATAATTATGAGCATGGCTGATTTTAGTGAAAGCTGTCAAACCACAAACTCCACTAACTGTCCGCTAAAGTGATAGCTAATCAGCAAGGTCAAAATTTGGATTATGTTCTGGTTTGGAAACATATTTTTTATAATAAATTACCAACAATAACTTGTCAACTTTACAATAAAACTTACTTGGTAATCACATTTACATGTTATGTATTAGAAATGTGGTGCATTTAGTTTTATTTGTAACATAATTTTCACAATTCATTCATTTTCAAATGCAATTTATTTACAGGTTATATATTTATGCACAATTCATTTATTTTTTTATTTGAAAGTTGTTTACATATGATTAATTTTCACTTAATTAAGTTTTATTTATTCTCATGCTCACTTTTTTTGTTTATTTACTATACTCTGTGCATGTATCCAATTAGGATTAACACAGATTTTTTTTTTTTTTTTTTTTTTACTGATAATTATGATCACCATATTAATCAGATTTTATATGGGTTAAGAAATACAAGGGGTGTTGTGGTCAAACAGAGACTCATGCTGAAATTTCTGGTGAATGGAGGGGCAAAGTACCTATGGTGATGGAACCTTTAGCCACAGTAAAACATTTAAACGGTAAAAACATTTTAAAGGAATCTGTACGTCTTAGAGAGGCTTTGACGTACTGAGAAAACGTCCTACCTTGAAGCACTGAGATAAGGACATTAGTGTATCAGGGGATTATATAGAGAAATAAAGGGAGTTTTTACTTTCAGAACTGAGCAATCAAAAGTCCCGCTTTGACTTGAACGCCCCCATGACAAGGAATGCTCCTGTTGTGGAATCTGTCCAACACCAGATGGCAGTCTCCTGTCATTTTTGTTTTTAACAGATTCGTCACTAAATATGAACAATATAAACTAGTCAGACTTTATGAGACAGTCAGTATGTCATTAACAATTTATTCAGATGGCCATGTAAAGAGTATACTCTAAGACCAGAATTATGAAAATGTCTTCATCGGTGGAAGCATGAAGGCAAAACCAGAGCTGCAGGGAAATTAATCAACAGCAAAGAAGGAATTTTGTACAGCACATGCAGAACAGAAGGTCATTTATGGACAACCTAACCTAAGAAAAACTTGATAAAATTATTATTTTTGAACAGCTTGACCATAAAGGATCAAACTTTAATCAGCAAGAGTAAAACAAAGCTGGACTGTGTGGCCACTAGGGGGCAGTGTCGCCAGCGTTAATAGAACATATAGAAAAGGAATGAAAGAGAAGGTCTGGCATCTCATGGTGGTACAGTGAATACAGAGACAGTGTAGAGGTATAACTGAAATACATCTCTACACTGTTTGTTGTACCCTGGTCCGTGCCCTAAGTCTCCTGGCATGGGCTCCAGGCCCCCGGCGACCCCGAATACAGGATAAAGCGATATAGACGATGAGTGAGTGAGTGTGTGAGTGTGTGAGTGAGTGAGTGTGAACACTGTTTAATGCATCTTCTATTTAGAATTTCTCAAACACACACAGAGAAGTTCTTGGTGGAACCTGCATTCCGAACATGATGTTTTTAAGCTTCTGTTTTGTGTGTGAGCTGTTCCATTTCAATCTTAGTCACTTGTGCAAAAAGGTTTTTAAAAGTTATAATTAGAAAAAAAGCATGGGTGTTTTTTATGTTAGTGTTTTTGCATGTTTTTACTAGCCACTTAATTATAATCAACAATCAATTTTTCTCCTCATTATGAGCATTATGTACAGTCAATATTATAGACTTGAAACTTGAACATGTCTGCATATTAAAGGGATTTTGTATGTACAGTGTTTAAAGATAAAAGGGTTCATTTGTTTACCCCTGATGCTGTGCACAGCCATGCTGTTTTGACATCACATAAATCATAGTTGAGAAATTCAAGAGAGGCAGCACGGTGGTGTCGTGGTTAGCACTGTCGCCTCGCACCTCCAGGGTCCGGGTTTGAGTCCAGCCATGCTTAATTCCTGTGCTTGGTGGGTTTCCTCTAGGTACTCCAGTTTCCTCCCACAATCCAAAAAAATGCAGGTTAGGCTATTGTCGTTCCCAAATTGCCTGTAGTGTGTGTGTGTCCAGCGATGGATTGGCACCCTGTCCAGTGTGTCCCCTGCCTCATGCCCTAAGTCTCCTGAGATATGCTCCAGGTCCCCGCGACCCTGAATACAGGATTTAGGAGTATGGAAGATGAGTGAGTGAGAAAAATTCAAAAGTGGGCATTCTAAAATAAGTGTCCGTTTTCTTTTCATAGTCCAAGGTTGAAAATTATTATCTGCTCTTAACACTTACACAAATTCACAAATATGTTCTCACAAGAATATACAATGCATCTCGAAACATTTTAATGTTCTGGAAAGGTTTTTTTATAATTAATAAATTATAATAAATAAGTGAACCTCATATATCCTAGATTCATATACAGTGGAACCTCAGATTACAAGTAATGCGGTTTGCGAGTGTTGTAAATTGTAATAAATTTTGACTTGAAAAATGAGCAAGTCTTGGTTTACGAGCACCGAGTATCATGTATCATGCATGCGCTTCTTGTTTTGACACCGAGCATCACGTGATCACAACTGAGCCAACGGTTTTTCTCTCTCTTGCGCTCTTAAATGAAGAAGAAATGTGTCCGAGCTAAGTTTTAAGCTAAGAGAATAAGAGTTATTTCTTGTTGTGTCCGCTGCACCTTGATACATTTATCGGTCCGGGCCCGATTGACTGGGAGAGACAAACACTCACACACTCAAACATGATGTCTGAAGATCTCTGTTTATTCTCAGCAAAGAGAGCACATTTAAACGGTGCTACGTCCTGAACATCAAAAGAACCATCATTCATCAACCATGCATTTACATTCTCCTGATTAAGCAAAAGGGTTCTAGCGGACAAGAGCCATTTGGATGTATCCTCGTCTGGGTACAGGATATAGAAGGTGTTACCACAGAAGGCATGAGGAAGCACAGTGAGGGGTCTGTTCTCAAGGCACAGGAATCTTCTTATTAGATTTCAATGTCTTACAATATTATAAAACCTTACAGTAACACTGTGACCACGTGTGTGTGTAAAACATATTTTATTTTGTGTTTGTAAGCGAGCATGTACTGTTTCTTATAACATACCTCTCTGTCATTATGTGTGTGTGTGCACATTAGACCGTGCCCCTTCACACACACACTCTCGCCTTTACACACACATGGCTGTGCACCCCCCACCCCCACCCCCAACTCCTCTCGGCTTCAGACACACACACACACACACACACACACTTTCTCTGCTCTACACAGAAACACTGCTCTGTTGCGATTCTTTTCAAAGGTAAAGTGCAGGTTCATTTGTTTGTTTGTTTTACTTTACAGCAGTGATTCCGTTAGTATGCGCTCACGCGAGTGTCATTAGCGATGTTCCTTGCTAATTTTTCCGACAAAAGAGTCTTCCTTTTAATATGTGTGTATGTGTGAAATTCAAATAAGAGAGGGGAAAGGTTTACTGTGTAAGATGAAAAAAGAAAGGCTAATTCCTCCTCTTACTTCGCATACATACACAAATACACACACACACACACACACACACACACACAGCACCTGCCATATAAACGGAAACACTTATCTGTCGGGATTTATTTTTACTTTTTCTTTAAAGTAAGGTGCATTTTTACTGGATATTTTGTATTCATTATTTTTATGTATTTATTTTGTTGGGCTGTGGAACAAATAATTTGAGTTTTCATTATTTCTTAGGGACAAATTTGCTGTTTTGGAATACGAGCCCACTTCCAGAATGAACTGTACAGATAGGTGTATATTTCTTCTATCTTGAAAACTTGTATATTTTGTTCAAATTTCTTATAGTTAAAATATTTATTTATTTATTGCCTCTTTACTATTTTTATTTTTCCTGTTATTATTTCTTGTAAAATGTTTTTTCTTTTTCTTTTTTTGAGGTCACGGGCGGACGTGTAAGCATTTCACTGCATATCGTACTGTGTATGACGGTGTATGTGACAAATAACATTTGAATTTAAATTTGAATTTAAATTCCTTCAGCTCATCTATATTGTTGAGACGGGTGTTTTTTCATCTTCCTCTTGACTAAAGGGTTCAGGTCTGGTAAGGTGGCTGGCCAAGTTTTGGCAGTGTGGGCAGATGCCAAGTCCTGCTGGAAAAGGAAATCAGCATCTCCATAAAGTTTGTCAGCAGACAGAAGCAAAAAGTGCTGTAAAAATCTCCGGGTAGACTCTGTGTTGACTTTTGATTGATAAATCAGTGGACCAACACCTGCAGTTGATATGGCTCCCTAAATCATCACCAACTGTGGACACTTTAAATTGGATTCTGTGTCTCTCCTCTGGAGTGGAGAATCCAGAATCCAGTTTGATTACCAAATGGAATTTAACATTTATTTGCATCTAAAAGAGAACTTTGAACCATTGAGCAATGGTTAAGTTCTGTTTCTCCTTAGCCGAGGAACTTATAACATTCTCTCTGGTTCAGAAGTGGCTTGATACTCGGGATGCAGCTGTTGTGGCTTAAGGCTGTGTTCATCTCTGTTGCTTGTCAACTGTCAAGTCAGCATTCATGCCAATGTCTGTACCGAACTAGACAGAGAAATACGGGGTATTTTCACTGTTTTTATTAATATTCTCAAACCTGAAATTAAATATTCTAATGTTTTGAGATTATAGATTTTTTATTCTCATGAGCTGTAAGCTGTAATCCTTGAAATTAAATCAAAATGTGTTTAATATTTTACTTGACCAGCGACAAATCAAGAACATATGTTCAACATATGTTTCGTATGAAACAAGAGTTTCACTTTTAAAATTAAATTATGAAATAAAATGAACTTTTTTTGTGATATTCTAATTTTTGGGATGCACGGTAAATCAAGCTGTAAATCCATGAGTTTTGTAAGACACCAGTTATCGTTTTACTTATTGGTGTAAACTGGGTAACGCAGCTTGAAACACTGCCCCGATCATCTAAACCTGACTCACAGTAACACTGATTGATGCACCATTGAGATGAGCTCCTTCAAAACCCATAAACCTATTTTCCACCCACACCCCATTTTCCTTCCTCAGCTCAGCAGTAGGCTGTGCTGTGCCTCAGGGGCTGGAACTCAGCCATAGCACTAGTGTTAAGCTGTCTTAAATGCATTAACCTATCCAGGTTCTGCTTCCATCGACTTTTGTACTTTTTCCACTAAGATCAGGCTTACCTATTACCTCACGTGCCCACGCATAGCATTTGACCACTGAATTCACTCTTTGTCCACTTCTGAACACTGGTTATGGCTTACCATTGACCTTCAAGTGGTTGCCACTGGGCTTGTTTACCACACAAGGATGGTTCTGTGCCACTCTTGCATCCTGGGGCACTGTTATTTGCTGTCATGTTGTGAGAGGCTTCTTTTTGTAGGCCATATACTTCTCTGGCCAGCTGCCATTGTGACTGGCTAGCCTCATTGCGAAAAATTGGGCAGGTGTACTGCTTTGTACCCAGATCCTATGAGGCCTCATCGTCACCTTTATCTTCACTTTTCCATCATTCTCTTACTGATCGCTGTCTAGATGATCACTCACATGGGAATTTTCACTTTTCCCAGCTGGCTCAACCAGTCCCACTTCTGACACCAATTTGGCAATGGCTAGGAAGAAGATTGACAATTGTAAAAGCAAGGAACTTTCTGTTTTATTTTATAAACCTAAATGTAAATCTTTGTGTTTAACTGCAGAACTTCTTAACAAAGGAGAACCAGGGAAAGTAACAAACAACAAATGAAAAAAACATCAAATAAAGTGATGGTGTAATATACTATATGCCAACATGGAGGACCTTTAGAACTTGTCTTTTTTTAACAATAAAAATATAGTCTTACAAACATTTAGTGCAAACATAGGAATTAATGTGCAAAGAAGCAACAGCTTTGTGAAGGCGCAGCTGTGTTACACTATTTTTGTGAAATATCATTAGTCCTTAGTCACCACAGTGATGTGTTTAGTTATTGAGGCAATAAAATACCAGCAACTGGAGAGGGAAAAAAAAGGAAAATAACAAGATTTCTACACCTCTTCTTTTGGTTCTTTCTTGTAATTAGCAGACAGTGAGTCATGTCATGTACTGTTTGCACTGTTTGTCTGAATGAGTACTGTTTTTTTTATTATCATTTTGCTGACCTACATCTGTGAGAAGTAACTTGTAGCATAACAGGAGACTACATGACTTGGCTTAAATTAAGGCTACTTCTAAGAAAGACATTTTAATGGTTTGATCCTTAATTTTTTTTCTTCTTCTTCTTTTTCTATCCCATCATTAACAGGGTTTTGATCAAGGTAGATAGATAGATAGATAGATAGATAGATAGATAGATAGATAGATAGATAGATAGATACTGTAGATAGATAGATAGATAGATAGATAGATAGATAGATAGATAGATACTGTAGATAGATAGATAGATAGATAGATAGATAGATAGATAGATAGATACTGTAGATAGATAGATAGATAGATAGATAGATAGATAGATAGATACTTAAATATGACTTTAATGTCATCTAATATTATGTAAATAATATGTGAACAATTTTATAAAGTGATAACCTTGTAATACCTAGATATGCACTGAAGTTAAAATTAGGTGTGAAAGTAATCTGAAAATGAAACCACATGCATAACATGTAAAATCAGGTAAAAAAAAAAAAATAAATAAACATGGACAACATAAAGTGCCTAAATGCACATGAGTATAATAATAATAATAATAATAATAATAATAATAATAATGCATTTGAGAAATGTCTCAGTTTCTTTGTACATAGTGATGTCACATGTTTTCTTGGTATATGTTAGTATAAAGCTGTGTTAGATTTGGTCAGAGATGGAGTGGAGGCGAAGCTTACTGTAACGCTTGCATGCCCCTGCCGTGTTTCTGCCGCTTGCCATCACCGTGCCACTTACACCAGTGACTATTGTTCTCATTGATTAAATTATTTATTCCACGTTTTAATAAACACTGCTTTTCTTCATCTCTCTCTATTTTTTTTTGTCTCTCTGAATGCGGGCACGTGTGAGGAGGTGCAAGTGTGCGCGCAAACGCGTGCGCGTCTGTATGTGTCTGTATGTGTGTGTGTGCGCGCGCGCGCGGTGCGCGACAGATGGCCGGCCTCTCCTCCCTCGGGGAAAGGCGGGATCTCGGCGAACGCGCGCGCGTGTCAATCACCGGCTCCTCGTGTGATGGCTCCTGCCAGTGACGTGCCCACCATATGGCCCTGGCATCCGAGCTGGTATGTAACCTCTCGCGTGCGTGGAGCCATGCCACACAGTCTCCGCGCGCTACCCAGGAAGGACTAGCACATGCACACACACATACACATACACACACATGCATGCATACATACACACACATGCATGCATGCATACATGAGCGAATGTACTCTTGAACGGAGCGTCCTAGCAGGGTGCCGGTCCCTCATGATGATGATGATGATGTAGACGGAAAAGGCGCCTTCGCTCGACGAAGTGTACTAGAAAGGAGGTGAGTTCTGAGGAGGTGATTATGCTATGAAAGGATCTGCTACACTAAACAGCCGATTCATTTTTTTTTTAAAGAATAAATAAAAAATAAACAAAAAAAACGCCACCGGAAATGGTATTTATGCTTTTCGTTATAGCGACATGTTTCCGTTATGCTCGCGAGATTCTTTATATCAAAGCAGAATCAATAATCAATAACCAATAATGCAGACCGGTTTTAACGGAGACTCGGCTGAAAGACCGCGCGCACGTGCGTGTCGTTCCATTTCGGTCGATAATGTCGGTTTGACTTTTCAGTGACGTCTCATTGTCTGCAAAAACAAGGTGCGTGTGGAGCAATGCGATGCCCGTGTGTGTGTGTGTGTGTGTGTGTTCAAGACTGGATGGTGATGTTTTATAGAGTAGTGCCATTTCATTATTATTATTATTATTATTATTATTATTATTATTTATACCATGAATTTTATTGCAATTTGAGAATTTCTGGATGCTTTTTTGTTTGTTGGCTTGATAGATAGATAGATAGATAGATAGATAGATAGATAGATAGATAGATACTTTATTGATCCCTATGGAAATTCCAGATTTTGCTATAGCTATGAAGAAAAGTATATGATTGCAGAACGGATTTTGCCTCCATTGCATGTCAGAATGTTTAAATACAAGGCAGACTGTATGCTGGTATGGAAGCCTGCATGCATGTTGGTATAATCATCAAAAATATTATATTTTTTATCAAAGCCGTTATTATATGTTACTATAAAAGTTTGATGTCGCATCAGCCTGTAAAAGACAAGAATTTTTATTTTTGAATATTTATTTTTAAGAATTTTTTGTGTGGATTTATACAGTACCTCATTTTATTGCTTAATTTGACATTCACTATGCTTTGTATTGGATGCAATCTGTACTTTTTTTCCCCTTTTTTTTACTTGACTTGACTAGGTCCAATATCGAATTTGTTACCTGTACTTCCTCCCAATGCTGTGGTGATTTGAGCTGTGTTGGAATGCTGCCAGGAGGAGGGGGGTAAATAAAGGGCGGACTAGGGGAGGGTGGGGGAGCGCGCGCTGCTCAAAGTGCCCCCCGAGACCTCCCGATGATCGGGGCCGCGCGAGCGGGGAATTCAGGGAGCGAGGCCGTCTGGCGCTGTCGGACTCACCGTGAGTCGCCAAAACACGGCTGTCCATTTCATCCGAGAGCGATCTGAACGAACCGGAAACCGACGTTGAGTATAGTAAAGTGCGTGACGTCACGCAGAAAACGTAATCGACTGCGTTTCGATTTTCCAACTCCAAACATTTCTGCAATGTGCACGCATGCGTAGCCTGTCTCATTCTAAGCAATTGAAATTTTTTATTAAAAAAAAAAAATGTTATATGAAACATATCAGTACATCATATCCGACCGAATAATCATTTTACCAGTAATTATGATCTAAACTAATTAACACGGTTTATAACGCTAAGGCCTACATTTTCCCACGGTGGAGAAAGTTCATGTAATGTAAAATGAATTTATAAAAATTATATAAAAGATTATATTTTTACTCTGTTTAAATTAAAATAATTTTATCTTAATTGGTATATAAAATATGTAGGGCCTGAATGGGCAGTTAATTATCAAATCCTGTATCCTGATCATTTCCGGTGTAATGCACTAGGTGTGTGATAGATGTAGGCCTATCAGACAGCTTGAGACATTACGTTTCTGCTTCTGCACACAAATGCCTGAAGGATTTTGATCAGTATTTATTAATTAACTCCTGTTTTTTATTTTATTTTATTTGTACTCAGTGCCATGTTGACGCGGTTATTCAGCGATGCGCAGAAGTTCCCAGGCTGGGCGGACGACAGCGGAAGCGACGACTCCAAGACGAAAGATGACGAGCACGAGCGGGGTTCGCGCGACGAAGATGCGGACGACGTGTTGGGCGACGCCAAGAGCACGAGTCGCGCGCAGTCAGAGATCGCGGCGGACGAGGACGACGACGACGACGACGACGATGAGGACGACGAAGGCGCCGACGGCGACGAGAGCGGCGACAGACCCCGGAAGCGCGGCCCGAAGAAGCGCCAGATGACGCCGGCGCGCCTCGAGCGCTCCAAGCTTCGGCGGCAGAAAGCGAACGCGCGCGAGCGCACGCGCATGCACGACCTGAACTCGGCGCTGGACAACCTGCGCAAAGTGGTGCCTTGCTATTCGAAGACGCAGAAACTGTCCAAGATTGAGACGCTGCGCCTTGCCAAGAACTACATCTGGGCGCTGTCGGAGATCTTGCGTAACGGGAAACGACCAGACGTCGTTTCGTACGTGCAGACACTGTGCAAAGGACTGTCGCAGCCGACGACAAATCTGGTGGCTGGCTGCTTGCAGCTCAACGCGCGGAACTTTCTCACCGACCTGTCGCACCAGGAGAGCGCGGCGGCGCGCTTCCACGCTCCCGACGCGTCCTTCGCCGCCGCGGCGCACGCCTACCCGTACCAGTGCGCGCGCCTCGCGGGCCCTCAGTGCCAGACCGGCGCGCACGGGTACTGCTACGACCCCGAGTACGCCGGCGCCGCCGATTACGACGCGCGACGCAGCCCGACGCCCACCTGCGTCAACGGTGGATTTGCGCTGCGGTCGCACGAGGCCATGTCACCGGACATCGCGGACCGGGGATACCATCACTACTCCATGCACTACGCGCCTGCGCGCAGCCTCGGCTACGGCCCGTCGGGGGCCCGGGGGGGTGCAAGTGGAGGTGGTGGCGGAGCAGGTGGAGGCGGAGGCGGGCATTCGGAGAACGTGCCCCCGTACCACGACGTCCACGCGCATCACCACCACCACGAGCGCGCGCCTCCATACGAGGAACTGAACTCTTTTTTTTCATAACTGGAAAAAAAAAATTAATGTGTCTTTCGTCGTCATTGTCAAGTATTAGTGTGGGACTGAAATAACACACGTTACCTTTCAAGAAACACGTTTATTTAAGGCAGTCAGTATAAAAGGATTGCTCTTTTCCCCCTCGGACTTTAAATGGAACTACAGTGGACTCGAATAAATGGATTAAACACAGTCCAGCGGTTTAGCACATTTTCCCTAAAATTGTAATAACGGAATGCGTTACCAATGTAAAAGGAGCAAACCAATAAAGAAGAACAAAAATGAAATAATATTAATAACAACAATTAAAGAAAAATAAAAAGGATAAACACAATCGAGTACCAATGATATAAATGTCGGGGGTGTTTAATCTAAATAAATCAAAGAGGTCCTTTTCCAGTTGTTCCTCTTATCCTGTTTTTATTTAATTTTTTTCTTGATTTTTTTTTTCAATACATTACAGCCAGAAAAAAAGCATTAAAGATTGTTATCAGTTTAGGGGATTTATTATTATTATTATTACTATTATTATTTTGACATTTCGACATTTTAAGAACGAAACTATTTATTCATTATTATTTGCCAGCCTTCGTGCAATTTTGTTGCTCATGTTTCTCGGGATTCTAGTATTCTTTTCTTTTACCCAGACGTGTGTGTGTGTGTGTGTGTGTGTGTGTGTGTGTGTGTTTTGAAGTTTAAATCCAACAAAAATGACCGTTTATGCCAGGGGGAAATTTGTGGCTAGAATTTCTTTACGGAAGGCCACTGCGGCTAAATATAAATAAGTGTGTACGTGTGTTAATGCGTGCATCCTATGACATTGTGTGTGTATGTATATGTAAGTAACACAGAGACACATAATAACATAGAACGAAGCACAACAAGTACCCATTAGTTTGTCCTTTTGTCCCACATATGGAAAATCGTTGACGTGGACCACACGTTGTTCTTGACTGAGTGACAGGTACCCAATGATTAAAGGAGATCACAGGAAGTACATTTACTTTTACATTAGGCAATTGGCAGACACTCTTAACCAGAGCAACTTTAAAAAAAAAGTGCTTTAAAGTTTCCGTCATTTGATAAATCCTTACACTGGGTTACTAGGTTACTAACTAATCGTCTAGGTTACTGACACCAAACGAGTTTTAAGCTTTTAGTAAAAAAAAAAAAATAATGATGATAAAAATGTGTAGGGCTTGCAAATAACAATGACTACTTGACCCGGGTTTGTATTTGGATCTAATTGTGGAGGTGCTTAATGCACCACTCCAACACTCACACCTAAATAGATGAATTAGTGTGTTACTACGGTGTTTTAAGACGGAACAATATTTTTTTGCGCGGGTCAAGATAGGAATACCACCTATTCGTATCCCGAAGACACTTTGACCCTTATACTTCATGTCAACATCAAACTAAACAGCAGGCAGAATATGACAGTATACTCCTTTGAACTTCCAGTGCATAATTATTTGTGGATAATTAGGGTGTTATCTTTGAACTACGTGTGCTACAATTTTAAAACTTCACCAAACATTATTACTAAAAAGTAACATTTATGTACAGATAAACGCAAAAACTGTAAATGCGTTTTCAGCAGACTATATAATGTCTCTGTACATAATAATTATTATTTGAATTTCATCAATTGAAATTTCATTGATGAAAAGATAATATCGGCTAATATAATAATTATAATCAATTTCGTACAAAAATTATATGCTTGCAATAAATGGATGCTTAATTTAGTTTAGATATGATTAATATAAAACTTTGTAAACATTTGTTAATTTTCTTATCAAATTGTAAATAGCTGCACTAGCGTTTGTAAAATACCCTTTGTTTAAGACATTTAAATATCTTGGATTACACCAACAAACAAACAATTATATCGAAAATATAGGATGATGTACCATTTGCTCTTAGGACAGGCTTGTGTAAGACTTATTGTCTTTAATACCTATATAGAATATATTTTAATAGCAGCTAAAAATATTTTAGAAAATAATTTGGAAAACAAGCAAATACGTAAGTCAATTAATTAATTGATTAAGTCCCAAGTTTAGATTTTTAAATAAATGTGTGATGCCTCGTACAAGGTTTTTAAAAACGTTACTGTTGGACATAGAATAGTTAAGTCTTATGCCTTAATGACCGAACAGCTCAAATTCTGAGAACAATTATTAATAATATCTTTGGTTTTAATAATAATAATAATAATAATAATAATAATAATAATAATAATAAAATTATTATTATTATTATTATTATTATTAGTTATCAGAGTGGGTGTAGGTAAAATGCATGACACAGAAAGATGCTCGCTCACGTACACACGTACACTACACGGAGTTACACGCGCTGCGCTGCCGTCTCCCCCGGTGAATCCGTGTGTCAAGAAAAAGCAAAGCAAGGAGTCTTGCCATGGTGCCCCATATGCTCCAGACTCACTCACACACACACACACACACACATACACGCAGAACTGCACAAGTTTGACGTGTTAAAAATAGAAAAAAATATATAATTAGCATCCGAATTACAGGTTTACAATTAGAACATATGGAAATAATAAATAATACATAATAACACACCTGCGAGATTTTTATGCAGTGAAATACCCCGAAAAACCTAAACATAAAAAAACATTTGTGGTAAAAACAAATATAGAAACAAAATGTGGAGAAAAAAAATGCATACAGCCCAGGAGTGTATGATTTATAACACTGTACATTAATACATTAATATACATTAACAATCTAAATTCCTCGATAAACAGAATGGTAGCATCGTCATATTGCGGGGTTGTATCTCTTATATATATATATAGGCTATATATTTCTTTATTAGTGGAAATTCCGATAAAATTGAAATATAGGGCCCACATTTCTATGTTTTTAGTAATTTTGTTTGTCATTCGTGTCCGGGCCAGGTGCCAAACATTCATTTCATTTAATTATATGAAATTAATTAATTCATAATAATTTCCTAATTACTAAGCCGATGCGTATACTTTATGTGTTTAGATGGAATGTATTTAAACATTTCGGATTTGTCTTAGTGGATTAATGCAGTCTGCACCACGCTAGCAGCACAAAACATTGCGTTATGTTAGGCCTTAAATTAATTATAATATATATATTATAATTCAAATTTAGAGTCATGCAAAATAATGCGCAAGCAACAAAGAAAAGTAGCCGGTAATTCTTTTCTTTGTCGGGTCAAATCTTTTGTAAGTGTATTTGTGTATTTTACTTTCAAAGTGGGTGCAACAAATACTCCGTGACAGGCAAGATGTCCACGGTACAGTCCTATTAACAGGGGATACGATTTACTATTTACTGTTCATTTACTGTTCGGCACTTTGATTCCTGAAAATGAGGCTCTAATAATGTAGAACTGTGTGTCTGCAAAGTGTTTTCCCGGAAATACGTTTTAAAGAATTTTATTAAATGGAATTTCTGCTTCCGCCTTGATTTAAAAGATAAGCAAAAAAGAAAAAAGAAAGGAAGGAAGGAAGGAAGGAAGATTATTCTCCAGCTCACTTATACTCAACGGCTGTAACCAGAATCCATATTTCCAGGGTTCATCTTTACATTATTCGTATTCAAAGTCAGCCCCGAGGTGGCAAAGGCCAAACGGGAGCCGAGGGGCTTCTTTCCCTCCTTAAAATCCCCCCGACGGCGAGGTCGGGCCAAAGCTGGCACCGAAGCTGGCGCGCCTGGCACCGGGGGCTCCTGCCAAGTCGCTAAATGTCTCAGCATCAGCAGCGCGGTGCCAACACACAGGCCAGAGCAGGGCCTTCTGGGTGGAGCCCGCTATTTCTTCCCTAATTCAGCAGCATCTGTTCATTACACTTCACGTTTCGCGTGTGTGAGAGACTACAGGAGGCCGTAAAGCCCCCGGGACACTCTGCTCGATATGCAAGAAAAACTCTGGACACACACACACACACACATATATACACACACGCGCACACACAATTATGTCCTGGAAGTCATGTCCATGTGTGTGTGTGCGCTGTTTTATACACCAGTTCTATAGGATGTAAAAATCCAGCATGCTTGGATACAGGACTGAATTTATACATTTATAGTTAATTGTTTGGATTTCTGTCTTATAAAACAGTAACTGATCACAGGACGCTTCGTCAAATGCAAATTAAATCACGAGCCGCCCAATCACTAATCAAATTAATTTTCTGGAGAAATCCTGATCTCATGTCCGATTGTCACGCGCCCTAACTCGATTTGTTGCGCATCAGAGCCACGCGCTTCCTCAGAGCATGCATTAAATATTCACAATCTGTATTTAAATATGCAAAGAGAGACGGCTTCTCGATTTAGGATCACGCGAACACCGAGGCCATCGATCCATCAGGGAGTCTTGACCATCTCACACATACACACACTCACACTCTCTCTCTCTCACACACACACACACACACACACACACGCTGCAGATCCTCTTTGTGCCAGCCACGCCCCAGCAGTGCCAGTCATGGAGCTTGGCACAGGCTGGCATCACCTATTAAAAAATTCCACAGCATCTGTTCGGAGAGAAGCAGTCTTAAAGGAGCCGTAAGCGAAAAGAAGAGGAAGAAAAATCTAAATATACATCTTACTATAGGCCTATATCTCCAAGACTTCTGAGCATCAGTTAATCTAATTTAGATTTAAATGTGATTATTTCTTGATATATTTTAAAAAGTAAAACACAAAGTCACACCCACTGACCACAAAGTAAGAATCGCTTTAAACAGCCACGATTATCAATTCATGATTTCAATCCAAATCATCCAAATATGTACAGCAACATGGTGCATTCGTATATGCATTCAGTTTTCAACCCAAAGTGGGCGTGGCGAACCTTGTACAGTTCCTCAGCCTCAGCTTCATCACACCTCATTTTTAGCTTGAACATTTGCCAAATAAACTCATAGCTTTATAACAAGCCTGACCAGGCAGTCACTAATGATGGAAGAATGCTGAAATTACATCACCATGAAATATTTCATTATTTAAATTAAACATATATAACTCCGCCCATCACACCTCCACATTGATCAGTATTTAACATGAATGATGTCCTTTTTCTGCTTATGTAATGTTAAATAGAAAATGTGGCTCATTCAAGAGCGGTTATAATTGTGCGTATTGTTGTTTTAAATGTGTGTGTGTGGGTGTGTGTGTGTACTGTATGTGTACATCTAGCATGATTGCACAGCATTGGAGTGTGTTTGTGCATCAAATGCATGCAAGTGCAGCAGGGTTGTTGCTGGTCTGCACAGATGGTGTGTGTGTATGTGTGTGTGTGTATATGTGTGTGTGTGTGTATGTTGGTCACATGGGCATCAATAATTGGGCGCCATATTGCCCGGTTTTGCGGGGGTTTTTTCCCCAGCTGGACCTGTCAGATGGCATTGCGTCCAGCTCGATGCCCTCTCATCCGTCCATCCCTCTCTCCTCCTCTCTTTCCCTTTTTCACTTCACCTCATCTCTCCATCCCTCTCTCTGTTTTCCTTCAACTCTGCTTCCTCCTCATCTAATTCTTCCTCCTGCACCAAATCGTTTCCCTTCCTCTCCACTTCCCTGTTTTATTTTCTTTCTCTTTCATCTCTCCTTTTTTTATTCCATTTTACTTTTTTTACTCTTACATTTTCATCTTTCCTGTTTTGTTCAGCTTAATCCTTTATAATCTGACAATATTTTTTTTTATAGCCTTTGTTCTCGGCTTCATATTCCTTTTTATTCCCTCTCTCTCTCCTTCTCTTTCTCTCTTCACTTACTGCTCTCATCTTTTCACTCCATTTTGCACACCTTGAATCTCTCATTCATTCTTTTACAGTTTCCACTCAGTTGCTCTTTCTTATCTTGTTCAGACTGATTTCCTGCCTCTTTCACTCTTTTTCTCTTTCTTTTTTCAATTTTCTGTTTTTTCTTTCTCTCTATCTTTTTTTCATTACACTTTACCCCTTCATTTCTATTTTTTATTTTCTCTAATATCATTTTAATCTTCTTCTGTCAACCCTTTATAAATGATTTTTTTTCTCCTTTCGTCCATTCTTTTCGTGGTATTTTCCCTCCTGTTTCTTTTTAGCCCCTTTCTATCCCTTCCTTCATCTGCTTTGTCTACTTCATGTTTTTTCTATAGCTTATTTTTACTTCACACACTTGTTTCCCCCTTTCTCTCTCTCTCTCTCTCTCTCTCGCTCTCTCTCTCTCTCTCTGTCTTAGATACATATATAATACATGCATTCAAACATACACATACAGTTTATACATATACACACAGACACATAATGTTTTCTGACGTTGGTGAGTTCATTGTTAGTTAGCAGTGATTCAGCTGCAATTAGCAGTAAATAGCAAATTAGCAGTAAATTACTGTAGTTGTGTTTCAACTGTGATTTAGTTGTAAACTTGTCATGATTTAACAGGGTATATAAGTAATTTAACAAGTATTTAGCAGTGTTTTAGCTGTGGTTTGGTGGTGATTTAGCAGTAAATTATCAGGGAATCTGCAATGTTGATAATTTATTAGTGATTAGTGGGTGTTTTCACGCTGCTTTATTGGTAAAAAAAAAAAAAAAAAAAAAAGACTTTGGTCTCAATAGTTAGATTTCCCATTCATGACAACCAAACGAGAATGAATGTTTATGTAACTATAAAAAGCAGAAAACGTACACATAATGAGGGGCGTGTCCAATTTGAGTGACACCTGCATTGCTACTCCTCCTAACTACTCATCACTCGCTAGTTAACCAGCTACAGCGGTACCTCGGCATATGAGTTATATATAATCTGTTACATGTAATGAAGTAAAATATGAAAGAAATGGACATTTAAACTTCACTTAACTTTAATTAAGGATTCATCTTGGCACAGGCTGCTTCAAAAACCAAACTGAAAGTGACTACATTTACTTCTTGATACTGTCCTTGATAACATTCTTGAGACCCATGGTACTATGTCGTCACTAAATCTTACACAAAATAGAAAAAAATATATACGTCGCTTTTCTTGGCTTTCCACTAACACAAGCTTTGAACGGCTCTCGGACCGACACAGAGCCAGCGTCCAGTCCAGTCTGGTTCAGTCATATGCCGAAAAAGCTTCGTATGTCGAGGCAAAATTCAATTCTCCAGTGGAAATTTGTGAGGTGGGGCATTCGTGTGCGGAGGTTATTCTGAAAATTAAATCAGAAGGCTTTTGCAGATAATGTAACCCCTGTAATGTATATAGCATATAATAGCATATTAATGTTATCCACCATACCTGCCATCTTTGCTAAAACTGAGCTTGCTAACTTGTGGACGGTAACTGATTGAGGTAGACGGGTTTCCAACGACTGCCCACCTCTGATTTTTCCACAAATTTACCCATTTATGGATTAACCGGGATTTAGGTGGCATCAGCTCCCGCCAAGATGGCGACCAGCAGCGCTCCCACAGGTAGGCTTCGAAACCTCGAGCTTGTGTCCAGCTCTTTATATTCTTTATATATATATCCATTCTTTAGGACACAGTGGTACTGCCCCTGCTTACAGGACACATTTCCCTTTCTGTTTTGAAGCTACCTGCAGTAAAACCTGTGTCAGATGACCATGAGCAAAAACCTATTGATGTGCAAATATTATACAAATTAGAACCATAACTTTCATGAATTCATAAAAAAAGACAACAACAAACAGAACCATAAAGACCCAGTAAGCCTCCTAAAACTGGTTCTGGTAAATGAGGAGACACTTTGTGTTAAATTGTTTTATTCACAGGGACCTCTATGGTGGGACTACAATAATAATAATAATAATAATAATAATAATAATAATAATAATAATAATAATAATAGACAAATAATAAACATATTTTAGAACTATTATTTAAACAAGGGAAAATGTAAAGCTAGTTTGTACCACCCAGCAGGATCCTGGACTTCTTATATAAAGTGTTTTGTCTAGTGTTCCTAAATTGCACCATCTACTGTCAGGTACAGATAATGCATTCTGCACCCAGTATCTGTCTATAAATGGTTCACCTGTCTTATTTTTAATCTACTATTTTTTAAACTTATTGTAAAACTAGCCCATATGTTAATATATTACACAAACAACCAGAATTCTGGGAGAAAAAGACATTTTTGATTCCACACACTGTTTTGTCCAATTTAATACAGCACAGACACACAGAGTGACTTGAGAGCAAATGCCGCTGGTCTCTGCTGATGAACATCTGTTCCTGAATGAAAACACACTCTCATGGCTGCAAGAGTAAGAGAGAGGGAGAGAGAGGGAGAGATTGCATTTTGATTACATCATCAACCATTTAGAATACTGGTGTATGGACGTCCTACAGCTTCAGAAGCTTGCACAGCTGATGAAGGACGTTTGCTTGAAATGTCCTGTTCCTCAGGAGACTTTAACCGGAACACCTGCACACGTTCATACAATTATTGGATCAGCCAATCATGTGGCAGCAGTGCGGTGTATAAAATCATGCAGACGCGGGTCAGAGAAATAAGGTGATCTCAGTGACATTGGCCAGAGCATGACTGTTGTCTTGATTGCTTAAGAAACTGCTGATATTCTGGGATTTTTAAGCACAACACTTTTTAGAGGTTGCACAGAGTGGAACAAGTGGAAAGGTTTAAAACATCAAGTGAGAAACCTTGTTGGAAAAAAAAATGTAAAAGAAGAAGAATGGGTCCGCTGTTTCGAGCTGACAGGACATCTGCAGTGGCTCAATCGCTCTTCACAAGGGTAGAGAGGTAAAAAAAAAAAATCTCAGGACAAACAAGATGACATTCATTGGATTTTCTGCTACCACATCTTGTTTCACACCAATCAGCCAAAAACAAGAATCCGATGTCACACTGATCACCTCTACCTCCACCACCTCCCCCATTTACTGTACATCAACTGAACCGAGGTGGACTGTGTCTCTGGCTAGGTGTCCACATCTCAGAGGATCCGTCCAGGAACAATGACACGTTTGCTTTCAGATACAAATGCACAACAGAATCTTCCCTCACCAGAAAGTATCTTTTTTATCGTATGCATCATTCAGAGCATCCAGACCGACTCTATCACCATCTGGTACGGCAGTTCCATTGTGTCATGAAGGAAGGACTACAAAGGGGGATGAAAACCGCCCAGTAGATCATTGGCACTCAGCTACCAGCTATTTAACACCTTCACCACAGCAGTTTTTGCTGCAGAGAACACATCATCATCATCAGAGACGCATCCTCGCACCCAGGATCACAAACTTTGTCTTGACCTACTTCCATCCAGGGGAAGGTACAGGAGCATCTACACCAGGACCAGCAGGCTCAGGACCAAGCTGCTTTGTGACAACGACCATTAATAAAACCACTATACAAATAAAATGTAATATATATTAAATTTTCTTTGCAGAAATGTAGAAATAAATTGTGTATATCTTAATAAAGTTCAGGGATATACTATATATATTTATTTCTATTTACATAATAATACAGAGCTGTTTTTGTATAGTTTTAGGTGTTTTGGGGTGTGTGTGTGTGTGTCTGTGTGTATACAGTCAGCCACAAATTATACACACTTCAGGAAAATAAAAATAGTATGATGTATTTAATATTATCATAATATTATCCAATATATCAATATATAACAGTAAACCTAGTATTAAAATATGTATACACGTTTATCTTTAAACACACACACACACACACACACACACATCCTGCTAATTGTTATGGACCTGCTTACATTCCCTTTTCCACTTCATAGCATTACACATTCTGTAGTTACGGCAGTCATGTTGCATCATATTTATTGCCTTTACTATGTGTGTGTATTGCGTCTATAAACTCAACTTATTTAACCTGCACATTGCCTTTATTTGCACTGATGTAAATACATTCTGTACAATTTACACTTCTATTAGATGCTAAACTGCATTTTCTTGCTTTGTACCTGACCGGTACCGTGCAACGAAGATAAAGTTCTAACTAAACATTAGATTCGTTATAATGATGTTGCATTGTTTACATGTTGATTATTTTCACAACGGCATGCACATGACATCCCGCCTGCTACAGGTCAGGTTGGTGGTGGTGATGTAATGCTGTGGGGATTGTTTTTGTTTGTTTGTTTGTTTGTTTGTTTTGGAACATATTAGGCCTGTTTACACAAATCAAGCACTGTCCATCAAATTACAGCATGAATTTGAGTGTGTGTTCTAGTTCTGAGTGTGTGTTCTCAGTCTGAGTGTGTGTCCTGGCCTGAGTGTGTGTCCCCAGTCTGAGTGTGTGTCCCGGCCTGAGTGTGTGTCCTGGCCTCAGCATGTGTTCCCAGCCGGAGAGTGTGGACTGTGAAAGCTTTGATGTGGCTTATCTAGCTAACACCACTGCTGTGCTCACTACAGGGAGTACAGAGTGAGACAGACAGACAGATACTGAAGAGAGAGAGAGAGTGTGTGTGTGTGTGTGTGTGTGTGTGTGTGTGTGTGTAAGTAACAGAGGAGAGGCAGACCAAAAGAGTATATGTGTGTGTGTGTGTGTGTGTGTGTGTGTGTGTGCGCGCACGTGTGTGTACGCAGGTGGGACGTGACAGGTTGAGGTTAAAATCACACTCGGCTCAAGTGCGCACTCTGAGGATCTGTCCAAATCCTCCATGATCCATGCAGCGCTGGCAGGAAATCCTTTGGCGTTTATTTGGGACGCGACCCGCTTAGCGGCTTTAACACTTTAGCACCTAATAAGAGCCGAAGATTTGCCCCTAATTACACACACCTGATTCACCAGCTCGTTAACACACTGCTCACGTTAGACAGGGCCTGTGAGTGCGCGTTAATGTGTTAGCGTTTGTTACTGTGAGTTAGACACTATATAAAGGTGTGTGTTAGTGTGTTTTAGTGTTTATTGATATGTTCATTAGTGGCACAGAATAATGTAGGTAAGAAAGTGGTGCTGTGTGTTACAGTGTCCTGGTACACTGCCTGGCCAGAAAGGGGAAAAAAAAAAAAAAAAAAACGTTCAAATGTTTCACGTGACTGCACACTTGAACGTTTCACGTGACTGCATTTCCATTTGATTATGGCTCACAATATGGTGGCCAACTCATGTGAGAAAACGACTCCTGCTGCTCCCAGAGCCACACTTGGAATATTCAGTAGGGTCAATCAGACCACATGACCTTCTTCCATCGCTCCAAAGTCCAGTTTTTATGACCCTCAGTAAACCGATAGTCTCACTAACAAGTGGTTTTCTTATGGACACACAGTTGTTTAGTCCCAGTGACTTCACCAAGCGTTTAAGTGATCTCCAATATCTCATTTATATAAAGTGGTACTTCGGCTGCATGGCGGCGCGGTGGTGTAGTGGTTAGCACTGTTGCCACTCGTGCTCTAAGCCTCCGGGGATAGGCTCCAGGGGATAGGCTCCAGGCCCCCCACGACCCTGAATACAGAATGAACCGGTATAGAAGATGAGTGAGTGAGTGAGGGTAGCTTGGCAGACTGTATGAACGCTCCGACTCAGGAATTTCAGCCTTAAAAACTGAAATTTGTCTTGGCATACAAAGCATTTTCAGCATACGAGCGAATAAACCGAGCCAAACCCAGAAGATGATCAAAACTTGTTTGTGTCCGTGGAAAGCCAAGCGAGGCAAGGATACATATTTTTCTGTGGGTTTTTTGCTTTTTGTGTAAGATTTAGTGAAGACATACTGTACCACCACGGGTCTCAAGAATGTTATCAAGGACAAAAAAGGAGCCGCTTTCAGTTTGGTTTTTGAAGCAGCCGGTGCAAAGAGGAATCATAAATTAAAGGTTAAGTGTGATTTAAATGTCCATTTATTTTTATTTACATGTCTTTTCTAAATGTTTTGATTGTTTTTATATGGAAAAATATGATTATATTGTCAGGAATGGGTAATATTTATGTGACGATGCATTTCACAATACGATATTTCACCTTAAGAACTCATGAACAGAACAGATGCAGAGAATCACTGAATTTATTTATTTATTTATTTTTGGTCAATCTTTCTTGCTTGATGTTGGTGGTTCGGCGCTATCCTCCTGGGATAATAATGATTATAATAATAATTCGGATTTATTATTTTATATAATATTATAATATATATTATTTTTATTATTAAAACGCTATTTAAAATCTCTTAGTTGTTTTCTTTGCTTAGTGCAGGCCAATCATTTGAGATTTGGAATTAATTGTCTTAGTGTTTGTTGAAGTGTTAGTGTTTTGGCTTGTATCAAGAACAAGAACGTTTTCATTGAATAGCATTATACTCCTAGTATAGTAGTAGTCTTATAATTTTAAAGTGTTATGTTTTACAATCTTTTGGATTTACAGTTGAATATCCTTTGTATATTTATAGCAGCTGAGCATTTTTTGTAAAGTCTTGGGGTTCTTTGCAGAGAAACTTTAATCCAGACTGTGGTGGTGCTGATGAGAAAGTGTTTGAGAATTTCCTTTAAGCAAGATCTTCACTGATCACTGCTCACCAAGGAATTTGTATCCAGATCCGCCATCTCCCTTCTATGTCTCATCACCACACGTGATAAATGGACAGAAGCATCATCTGTAAATGTGATTATGTTTTTGGATGCATTACAGTCATATGTGAGGAGAGTGTGCAGCATAGGGTCTGGAGGTATGCTGTAGATACAGCATGGTGGC
This sequence comes from Clarias gariepinus, assembly GCF_024256425.1. Lineage (NCBI taxonomy): Eukaryota > Metazoa > Chordata > Actinopteri > Siluriformes > Clariidae > Clarias > Clarias gariepinus. The sequence continues at coordinate 1,666,353 of NC_071113.1, forward strand.
TGATTCTTACAGCCTGAGGTCTGCCTATTAGAAAGTCCAAGACCTCATTACAAAGGCTGAGTGTTAGACTGCATTGAATGCCATCCTGAAGTCAATAAATAAAAATTTCACATGGCCGTGTTTGCACTCTAGATGTGAGAGCTTCATGGATTGAAGTGTTGATGGCATCTTCTGTGACCGAGTTTTGGTGAGAAGCAAACTGAAGAGCATCTAGAGTGTCCAGCATGTTTCTATGAACGAGCTCTACAGAGGGTGGTGCCATCAGCTGAGCGCATCATCCGCACCGAGCTCCCTGACCTGCACTCGATCTACAGCAAGCGGCGCTGGATTAAGGCCAGGAAGATCATGAAGGACCTCAGCCATCCCAACAATGGACTGTTCTCTCTGTTGTGGTCTGGAAAGCGATTCCACTCCCTGAAGGTCAACACAGAGAGACTGAGGAGGAGCTTCTTCCCACAGGCGATGCAGTCTGTCACAATCACAACACCACACAGGATCAAAACAGTCTCACTACACATTACGATGTTACACAATGCTCATCTGCACACTTTGCACATGATGGAACTTTGAACTGCACATTCTGCACATTGTCTTGCTCATGACTGGACATGGTTTCTATGCCCCAAATTCATTTTCAGTTCTATTTTATTTTATTATTTGTACATAATGTTTTTTTTTAAATGCTAAAAGTTATTCTACATTTTTCTGTATTTCTACATTCGTAAGGTTTTCTCTTATTTCTTACCTTATTTTCTTATTTGTTATGTGTTATTTAAATATGAGACCTTCATCCAGTTATGGTCATTGTCTTCAGACAGACTGGAACTGATGCTTGTGCTAGAAACAGGTTCAACTTGTCCACAAAGACATCACCCAGGCTCTTAGCAAGCTCCAGGGAAGTTTCAGTTTTACAATTCCTGATGTGTGAAGTATCTTCTACTCAGGTGGCACTGTAGGGTTGCCAGTCTCTCAAACTGACTTTCCCAGAGTGGTTTCTGACACGGTGCAACAAACTGTTATCTATAAACATGGACGAAAAGACAAAGCCACAGAGAGTACTAAAGGAAGGAGAGATAATCAGAGTTACGTTTTAAAATAGAAAACTTTTACCCCGATGATAAAAATCATAAGAACCGTATGCTGGTTAAACCACAGATGCTCGTTTCTGTCTTGCCACTGAACAGATGCTGTGGAATTTCAGATGCAGTTTTCCCTCTCCATCACCCATCACATCTGCCCCCTGCCTCCTCTCCCCCCCACCTCCGATTTTTACCCCAGATGTCCGGGGTACCAGTGTGCCATGTGGCGTCTCGTTTCGCCCGGCACTGTGATGCCAACCGTGCCAACTGCCTCCTCCTCCAACAGAATGGAAACTATGGAAACGCCACCAAGCATGAATTGTCATCATAAATAAACAGATAAATAAATAATCAATCAGAGAGACCATAATAAAACTATAATACACAAATAAAACTGTGACAGGTTATATATTAACATGTACAAATAAATAATAGGTGCAAGCACACTCATAAAACCATTTAGAAATTTCACTGTAAATAAAAGCTAATTGAAATGAAATTTAAATATTGTAAAAGTACACAGAACTGATTCGTATGATTTTCATCACCGCGATTCAGTGAGCCCTTGTGCCCTCCTGATGGGGGTGGGGTCATCCTGGACAAAGCCACGCCCACCAGAAGAGAAAGATTTCATTGTAGGATAAAAGGGATTAGTCGGAAGAACTGCAGGAGTGACAGCCAGTGAGGCTTCTCTCTAATCGGATGAGTGGAGACAAACTTTGCCAAAATCATAAATAAATGCCCCCTACAACATTAATAGAGACCCTGATTGGATGGAACTTTAATCTCAGTGACTTCGACCATGGTTTTGATCAGACGTCTAGTGTGTACACAGGAACAAATCAGGCAGTAAGCAGACCTGCAGGTGGAAATGCCTCGAGGAGAGAGAGATCAGGGCAGGACGACCAGGCTGGTTCGGACTGACGTGAAGTCTAATGCAACTTAAATAACCAATCTCTACAGCTATAGTGACTACAGTACTCCTTGTGGGCAAAAGTCAAATCAAATTATGAATAGATAGATAGATAGATAGATAGATAGATAGATAGATAGATAGATAGATAGATAGATAGATAGATAGATAGATAGATAGATAAACAAAAATGGCATCTTAACAAGTAAAATATTCTTGAATGTAGCCAAACCTATCTTTAATTTCTTCAAATATGTTTAAAACAAATAATAATAATATTAATAATAATAATTATTATTATTATTGTTGTTGTTGTTGTTCTTGTTGTTGTTGTTGTTATTGTGCTAAAATTTTTACTTTATATTTAGTTTGTTGTAATTTTACTTTAAGAACATTTAGCTAAATTATTATTTATATTTAAGATATTTTCATTAGCTAAGATATAATTTTTTTTTCCAGTTTAGAAAGATATATTACTTTATTATCCCTAAGGAAAATTGGAAAGATTTCCAATTTTAAAAATTAAGATAGAAACAAAACCGATGTGGAAGAATATTACAGGACAAGGGTAAAATTATAAATCATTGCAAAAATAATATTTAAAAAAGTAAATAAATAAAGACATTTGATATTCTGTACAACAGTCTAATCAGGTGGAAAAATCTAAGAAATGTCTATTAAGCAGTAACATGTTCCATATGTAATATGATTGTAATATGATCACATGTACAAGTGGATACCTAAATAACTGTACATTCATTTGCACAATAATATATACAGTTGATCTCATTAGTTTTAACAGTTGGCTGTCGACTACAGAGTAAAACAGAACGTACAAGACCATATGTATAGCAACGATTTTGGAGAAGGACATCCTGCTGCTTCAACTTGACATTTGAAGATGGCAAAAAAAAAAAAAAAAAAAAAAAAAGAAGATGGCAAAACTGTTGTGTGGTCTTTTTCAGTCCAGTTGAATGTGAAAATACGAGGATTTACTCCAGGTTAATCACACACAAAACATGCAGTTATTTAAAAATATGTTCTAAACCTGATCCTGCCTTATTTCTGACTTTCATTGGCTTCATCTTACCGAACCTGCAAGCCTGTCATTATTTCAGCATCTGTCCTTAATAATGTGTGTGTGTGTGTGTGTGTGTGTGTGTGAGAGAGAGAGAGAGAGAGAGAGAGAGAAACTCCAGGGAACTGTAGTGCCATTCCTGTTGTCATGGTAACTTCCAGAACACACTTGCCACGTAGATTATGATCATAAGAGAGATTTACTGACTTGTTTATTTTTGGATTTTCTGCTTGTTTATGTGTTTGTTTGTTTGATCATCTCACAGGACGTGGACTAATAGCTTCAGGCTAAGATGCGCGCACCATAAGTGAGTCTTAAGTGAAAGTTCTCAGTCCATCAGTCCATCATTTAAAGAAGCATGGTAAAGAGGTTCGAAGGCATGCTGGTGTGAAAAAGGTGTGTGTAAAAACACAGAAATACAGAAAATAGTGAAATAAATGTAAAAAAAAAAAAAAAGCATAGGATCAGACTGACTGGAGTTTCACACATTTACTCCCACACTAAGGCTTTGCAGGTTGTAAGTTGTAGGTTGTAAATTGTAGGCTATAAATTGTTGATTGAAGCGTGTAAGTTGTCATTTTTAAAATATAGTTTGTATGTGGTAATTTATACGTCGTAGCTTCAATTGTAATTTGTTATATTCAATTATAATTTGGAGATTGTAAAATAAAGCTTGTACATTCCAGGTTCTAAGTTGTTAATTGATTATTTGTAAGTTGTAAAATATAAAGTATATTTATTGTTATTATATGTTGTAAAATTATGTAATAGTTACTTAAATTTAAATTTTATCTGTATGTAACACAGATTGTGATTTTACTTAGTTAATTGTAGGTTGTAAAGTTTAGGCAGTAAACTGGAAACTGAAGATTGTAAATTATAGGCTGCAAATTGTAATAAGTTATGAATTACAAATTATCATTTGTAGATTATCAATTGTAAGTTGTAAATTGTATGTTTTAAGTTGAAATTAATTATTGTCAGTTTTAGGATGTAAATTGTAGAGTGTAGACAATAATTTGAAGATTGTCAGTTGGATGTTATTAATTGTAGGAAGTTATTAATTGTAAATTGTAAACCATAGTTTGTAAATTGCATGCTGTGAGTTGTTCGATAATAATTGTAGCTATATGGTTGATTGTGAACTGTATGTTTTAAGTTGTTAAATAAAGATTGTAGGTTGTAAATTGTTGGAAATAAGTTATTACTTGTAGATTAGTTGTAAGGTGCAGGATGTAGGTTAACTGAATGGCAGTAAGTAAAATTTGTATGTTGTAAGCAGTCAATTGTATGTTGTTAGATGTTAATTGAAAATTGTACTGTAGGTTATAGATTGTAAATTGTACTTTGTAAACTGTAGGTTGTAAGTTATTTAAAACTGTAGGTTCTAATTTGTATGTTGTAACTTGTTAATTATAGATTGTAAGTTGGAGGTTGTAATTTGGACATTGTAGTTAATTAAAAATAATGAATTGTATGGTGTAAAGCATATAGGTTGTAAGCTGTACATTGTATGTTTAAAGTTATAATGTGTAATTGTAGGTTTGTATCACTGTATCATTTATTGTTACTTTCTTGTTGTCTGTTGTGTTGTTGTCTGTCAGCACATCCCATCTGAGAACTGTTTTCTTTAGTGTATACACAACATATTAAAAACCTTGTTATACAAATAAGCTTTATCAAAGGTGGACAGCAGATGAAATCCATACAACACCAAAACTAGCAATCAGACCAATGCAACAATTACTGTACCTACCAAACACAACAATGGTTTTTGGCATGGATAAAATTGCATGGATTGATGATATACGAAAACTACCCACATTAACAAACAAAAATTCTCTAGCTTTACAGGACATAAACTGTATTTTCTTCACAATTCAGCTAATTGCTTGATTCATGATTGTAAAAAATTGTCATTGTCAAAACAATGAGATAAATGCACAACCAGTAGCCACCCTCATCCAGTAATAAAGTTTCATTAATAGCCCACATGACAATTCATGTGCGGGTAAGCTTGTAAAACGGGAAGCATATTTTAGTAGAAAAAGTCTGCACAAAACAATGATACTTCATGTAGAAAATAAGTTTTCATAAAGTAGCCAGCTATTTGCATTGCTTATTTAATTTTCACACACACACACACACACACATACGCACACACACAGTTGAGATTTCACAAGCGTTAAAAAGCTGCGAGAGCATGGGAGGTGAGATCGTGGTACAGTTTCACAGTCCAAATGGCGCAAAGTCCTCGCACTTCTATAAGTTAAACTCCTCAAACTTCCTGAATTACTAATTCCTCACTTCTGAAACTCATAAAGGCAAAGAAAAAAAACACACGCAACTCAAGTCACAGCCAATACTTTACAGCCTTGTGATCTGTAGAGTTTTTATATTTTTACAGCAACCTTGCTTCTGCTTCTGAAGGTTTATGTTTTAGTCTTTACCTAGAAATGTTCTTTACATGAACAGAAACAGATACTTCAGTAATTACACGAGTACCAGTGTGTGTTTACAGAGAGGTTATACCCATGCTTAAAGGTATGGTATAAGTCCTTTACACACCATAAACACTACACCCTACATGCCAAACCCTACACCCTAAATCCTACACTACCCCTTAAACCCTATTTGTAGAGTACGGAATTTAGAATAATTTAATTCAATTTATTATTAAATTATTTAAAAATAACATTACATATAACCGGAAATGTTCCAAGCCTTTTTAATTTAATCTCAATCATTCTGCCCTAAAGCTGAAAATTTTGAATATTTCCTAAAATTAATCAAAAAGGAGTTACGGTAAACAGATTCTAAAAAATGTAGTGTTCATGCACTCAGTTCTCGGTCGGGCCTTCTTTAGCAGAATTACTGAAACACTGAGTCATGGTGCAAATCAGCCTATGGCCCTACTGAGGTGTTACTGAAGACCAGGTTGCTTTGATAGCAGCCTTCAGATTGTCTGTATTGTTGGGACAGGTGTTTCTCCTCTTCCTCTTGACAATAGCCCACAGGTTTGTACCACAGGGTATAAGTCAGGTGAGTTGGCTGTCCAATCAAGAACAGTAATATCAC